>NW_017962980.1:1059004-1357580 GCF_001890905.1 Aspergillus aculeatus ATCC 16872
TTCTAACTGCCTATATCCATGCATGGTAATCGATCCTTGGAAATGGGAAAAGCTGCACTGGGCTGAGGCCATCAATGGCAGGACGGTATGTGCTAGTTAGTAAATATAGTTAATATATCGATGCTGAGAAACGCGCTCTTCAAAATGTACCGAAACAAGCCCAGCAGTCAACACCGCTATACCAACACTCCATCTTCGCTCAAGCGTTGCAGAAGACCTAAAAAAAANAAAAAAGAAAACCGAAGTGGAAGATCTCAGGATTCAAAGAGCGAGAACTCTTCTTTCAAACTCCCCAACTTCTATAGTAGGACTCTCGAGCATGAGAAAGCTGAAAAGAATGTTGCCGTACTCAACTCGTAAATCAGGTGGTAGCTTTTTGATCATCTTCAGCAGCTCTCCCATCCGCCACGCCCGTTCCGAGTCTCTCAACCTCGGGATACATCGTTCCTCGAGAAGGAGCCATATGAATGTTTCACATGCGGGATTTCTGTCGAGCTTATACTGCGCGACAAGCTCATTGAGATGAGCAAGGAACTGACGGGTTTTGTCGGGTTCATATTGGTAATCCCACAGTGCGCTTGTGATGTGTATCAAACACGCAGTGCGGCTAACCTCATGACTAGGTATATTCAAGTTCATCACATATTTGTGCGAGTCCTGTGGAACCGTGGATGGCCAAGGCCCAGGACAAAGTGAGCAGAAGAGCGGACTGGCCATCTGGAACGCCGTCCGCCTCTGAGGCACCGAAGCCAAGTATGCAGCTGTGCTGTGTTTGAGTTTCAACTCTTTCGCACCTCGAAGGAAATGGACTAGCATTACTCTGTCCTCATGGCCCAGTGAGAACTCCCGTGGCATCTTCAGATACTGCACATAATGCAGGAACACTTCAGCAACGCCCATTGAATCCTGCCAAGGGCGCATGCGCAGAAGTCTAAGTGCCTGGTCTTCGTACTCCATAGCAGCGGACTCATTATCACCGAAGCGATTCTCATGGAGAGACATTCCGGCAAGAGCCATCGCAAGAGAATCATCGTTCTTCTCGTTTCTTGCCTTTTGGATCATTGTGGAAGCCCTGATCAGATGATGTTCGGATTCAGGGCTGGATTTGAGACCATACAATCGGGCCCGCCAGCGAGCGCAATAAGCAAGAATGATCGCTTGAAAGCACACTGGGCGGGCTATGGCTGCTTTATAAATTTGGAGCTTGATGTACTGGTTCTGTCCTGACCAATAACTTAACTTGCTCACCCACGCATCAGCCAGTTCTTGGTCAGCTACAGAGGTGACAGCTGGCAAACTGTCAAAAGGATCTTTCCTAGACGAGTCCAAAATCGTAGCGGGCGATGGAGGAGACCAAGTATCATCTGCGCGAGGTGAGGTTGGCGTTGCTACAGGAGGTCTGGTTGAGTTCTATGTATCAAGCGAAAGTCAGCACCATGAGTAATCATTACAAGCAGCGTGTCAGCTAGGCCCAGACTGGTAGGGGAAAGCATCCGAGTCACAACGTGAAAGCAAGTGATACAGCCCGCCAGCCTATGCAGATCGTCACGAAGCTTACATTGTGATTATGAGGCTGGGTAGACATTCGCCGGAGATACCTCTTCTGATTATGCTGGCGCATGACGTGCGACCTCCGCGCACGGGGACTGAGGTTTTTATCGACGAACAAATAAGTTGTCTGCATTGCGGAAGACTGACCGTCCCGAAGTCCAGGTAAATGACTTTGTTGGCCGATGCTAGCGCGGGTGCTAGCAGAAACTCGAGGGGTAGGATCGGACGTTTCTGTCACAAGAAAAGAGTGAGCTCTTGGTCAGTAGATAAATGTGCGGCAAATCCGCGCCAGCAAAAGGAAAAGAGACATCGAAAAGACCAACGTTGTTGTGCTGATTGAGAAGGAACCTCTGCCTCCAGGACAGGTTCAATTGGTTTTGTTGAAATGCTCATTGAATGTGCGCGTGCCAGTTGTCATTAACTAACCATGCCAGCACTTGCTGTTATCCAGCAAGTGAAGGGAGTAGGTGGAAATAAGAGGAAGGGAAAGTATATGTTAACAATGCATGTCGCAAAAGAGAAGAATCGTTGCAGATTGCGAGAAGAATAGTCATTGCCCACAAGGCTATGAGAAAAGTGGGTATATAGCTTGTCAGGCCACGAGGGGGGGAAAGAGCCGAATTATCTATCCGGCTGGGTCTTCGAAGGCGATTTATGGAAACGGGGAAATGGGGAGGGGAGAGTGGTAGAAGGGGAAAGGGTGTGGAGGGAGGAAGTGTGGGTTGTGGTGGAAAGAAGAGAGGGAGGAAAGAAGAAGATTCAACACAAGAGAGAGAGCGAGAACTCAGCTTGAAGGTGGAATTGGAGGGAGCGGCCAGTGCTCACTCACTAAGTTACCACTTGGTCACCACTCACCACTCATTATTATTATTATTACTGCGTACTTGTGGAAGAACTCACTAATTACTCAGTTAGACACCAACCTTAGAACACCTCCACCACCACCACCACCACCACCACTGCCGCCGCAGAAAGGCCCCACGACCTCCCTTAGGCTACTCCGTATTTCATGTATACTAGTTAGTAGGTAAGTACGGAGTACGGAACTTAAGGTATGGATCCTCATCCTCAGCCTTCCAGTTCCAAATTAGGTATATAGTCTTACCTTACCTTACTAGCTAAGGAGTACGGATACTGCCTACCTACCCGTATGTGACCTATCTACAGTACATTCTACACGGATTGATCCTTTGCCATTGGTCGAGAATGGTTGAGGTTGGCCGGAAAAGGAATCCTATCCGTCAATCTGGTATGATTGGATGTGGGGAAGAACAACTTATGGAACCCACCTACTACCCTGGCTGGTTAGACCACCTTTCTACAAATACAATCAGTCAATAAATGATTCAAATAGACGGGAAGGATCCCGCTTGGTGCGGATTGTTGGAACGCTCGGGGAGCTCCCCGGTGGCTTGTTTTCCCTCGTTGGCTCTCTTCAAATTCGAACTTTTCCCCCCACTCCACTCCAAATCGCGCCTATCTACGTAGCAGACTCTCAGACCTCCAGCTCGGGCCATCTTGTTCCAGAAGAGGCAAAAGGTCTTTGAATAATATACCAGCCAGATCTGGTAGGTCTATCGTGAGGGGAGGCACAGCGTGCATAATGGTAGCGTGGTGCATATTTAGTTGGTGGTGCGTTCTAGCTGCAAATCCTCCCATCCTATCTCTTGGTATGCGTCGTAGGCCCGTCGTTAGACACACTCCCAAATGACTTCCATCATTGACCAAGACAGGAAGAATGGGATCATGACGTTCGTTCCGTGGCCGATCCAGCTTGGGTTGCAAGATCATGACGAAATAAGGCCACTCGGCCATAACAAAGAGACAGGAGAGGCACTGGAGGATTGTCGCTATCGCAGTAGCTTGGAGAAGGTGCGTGTGTCCCTTCGTATTGCTGGCGTACGCTGTCCGTGGCTGCTGTAGGTGCATGGCTAGACGGGACTTAGTCTGAACCACTCAGAGGAGGATGCTCTGGCAAGATTACAGGAAGAATGCGAACAATGACGTCAAGAAGTCTGGCCGTCACGATTGCAAGGTCGTGCTCCCGGGCAATATCAACGGAGGACTATGATAATCGTCTGTAGTATGCCGAAGGTGGATATGCTCTTTATCAGCGGATATCACTCGAGCCTCGAGCCATCTCGCAAAGAGATACCTTTCACCAAGTGCGAATGATACCAGACTGCTACGGGGAGGGTCATCCTCAATGTACATGTGGACTGAGGAGCTCCAAATCTTTTTTACCATGTTAGTCGTATCCAATCTGAAAGTTCAGCTGTCAATCCCCAGTTATGGGGGGGGGGTCGCCTAAACCGCTGCTCGGTGCCCAGGGCCAATTGAGTCAATCACCGCAGCAGCACTGGCGGTTGCAGAACCAAACGCTTCATTTTGCTATTGATCATCGGACCGTTCCGCTTTCCTCGAATAGGAGATCCTTTCTGCTCTGGCAAGTGCCAAATCACATCTGCAACATGCCTGCAGTGGATATTATCCTTGCTATGATACGGCCGATGCCACCACGGACGTCTAAGAAAACGCCTTTTCAACCGTCATCGTATTTCTGGGGAACAAGCCTATCTAGGAGCGCCGAAGCGCAAGCCCCATGACCTTCTGCCCAGTCTTAGGAGAAGAGGATCGATCAGTATGTACGGTACCGGTAGACCGCTAGAGTGCGCGAAATGTCGAGTTGCCAAAAGTACCAGGCTACCCTTGCTGTCTACTCATGCATCAGTTGCAGGACAAGGTCTATGTTCTGCTGATCGTAATTAGTCACTGTACTGGCTGCTCTTTGTCCATGGATGTCGGCCCTATCGAGTGCCATGAAGCTTTTTTAGTGCTCTTTGTTGGTTAGACCTAGTAACATTTGCATGGCATTCCTGGGATCAAGAAGGATGCACGAAGATAAGAGCTCACTGTGACCTAAAAGGAGCTGTTTCTGTGGATTTGTTCTGCGAGTCATGAAGCGTAGATTGTGAGTCTTGGACTTGCTGAAGATACTGCTGGAGGAATGCGGTAATGGCTCATGGAGTCATCACTCGGTCCCGAGTCCACTCCGTTCCGTCCGTACTTCTGCCTCGAAATGGCTAGCCCTAATTCTCAGCTACGGTAGCAGCTTGGCATTCCCAAAGGAATGGGAATGCCCACCCGATAAGTGACTAAGCATCCAAAAAACCACTTAACGCGTCGGGGAAGCGGAACAATATAGTCCCGACGCGTTCGTGTTGCGGTCGCGTCCCATGCAAAGCTCGACGGAAAAATGTCAATGAGAAGCAAAAGTGCCAAACACATTCGTTCATTCCATCAACACATCAACACCATCTGGCCAACCCACCCTCCTCCCTCAAGGCTGGCCCTTCTGATTGACTGGCAGCAAACTGGACACTTACCTGAGATATCATTAGCTCGCCGAGTGTCGTAGTCTCTCATATTCATCTTAGTTGAAAGGATCTCTACCCACGTACTTCAACGGCCTTACCCTGGCCATCCGCCCTTCGCCATGTCCTCCCTCTTTGATGCCGTCCTGCAGTCGGAATTGGGCTCGACGGCGGGCTCTCGTCGTCTTCACTCGGATCAAATCCCCAGTTCACGACCGCAGCCACCTTCAGAAAGCAATGGACCGATGAGCGATATGCACGGTTATCCAGACGAGCAAGGAGCAGACTCTAACGCCTCGACCGTAGGCCGACTCCGCAACCCATATCTTCCCCCTCCTCCCCCAGTGACCGATGTCGCTGGAGAGAAAGTGCAACAGGCGTTCGAAGAACTGCTTGAGACATACGTGGAGGAGCCTTCCCTCTCACAGCCGCCCCCGCCGTCTGCGGAGATCTTGAGCGACAAATACTACATTGCTCAAATCCGAGGCATGGCCAAATTCGAGCTTTCAACGCTCTATATGGACTTTACGCACCTGACCTCCCTAAGCAACCCGATTCTGGCAGACGCGATTGCCAACCAATATTATCGGTTCCAACCCTTTCTCACCAAGGCCCTGAACAACCTGATCGCTAAGTATGAGCCGGAGTACTATGCTGCACATCGTCAAGCCACCGCTACTAGCAGCATCTCTTCGCAAGCAGGTACCTCTATGGTTGCGGGCAACTCAAGCGTCTCCGACAATCCCGATTTGGAGCGTGATATTCGCGAGAAGACTAGGCACCAGCAAACCGATAGGCTATTCTCGCTGGCGTTCTACAACCTACCTCTGGTGTCCCGACTGCGCCAACTTCGGACGTCTCAGATTGGAAAGCTAGTCTCTGTATCCGGCACAGTCACACGTACCTCCGAGATCCGACCCGAGCTCTCTCTCGGTACTTTCACTTGTGAACTGTGTAAGGCAGTATGTCCCAATGTGGAACAGACTTTCCGCTACACCGAGCCCGCACAATGCCCCAACGACACCTGCGGGAACCGCACCGCATGGCGCCTGGATATCGGCAAGAGTACGTTTGTTGATTGGCAGAAGGTCAAATTGCAGGAGTCGTCTCATGAAATTCCAACTGGCAGCATGCCACGGACAATGGACGTTATCTTGCGAGGCGAGATGGTGGATCGTGCTAAGGCTGGTGAGCGGTGCATCTTCACTGGTACACTGATTGTTGTGCCAGATGTGAGCCAGTTGGGATTGCCTGGGGTGCGACCGGAAGCTGTCCGTGATGACGGTGCCTTCCGGGGAAGTGACATTGGTGGCGGCGGTGTGAGTGGTCTCAAAGCTCTTGGTATTAGAGACCTCACCTACCGACTCGCGTTCCTTGCTTGTATGGTGACGCCTGACACAACAACTCCTGGTCAACAGACGAAACAGCAGTTGAATGGCCAGTCACATAATATCCTGGCTTCGCTCAATCAAATCTCAGATCCTGAGACTGATGAAGATCAGGCGCAGGAGGCTTTGCTTCAAAGTCTGACGCCCTACGAAGTTCAAGACCTGAAGAAACTCGTGCATTCGGAGTATATTTATGCGCGGCTGATCGACTCCATTGCTCCCATGATCTACGGTCACCGGCAAATAAAAAAGGGCATATTGCTACAGCTGATTGGAGGAGTCAGCAAAAATACCGAACAAGAGAATCTACAGCTCCGTGGTGATATCAACATCTGCATTGTTGGTGACCCATCAACCAGCAAAAGTCAATTCCTGAAGTAAGTATACCGGACCCCCTGTGGTTTCTAGATGGTGATACTAATACATTCTTACCCAGGTATGTGTGTTCTTTACATCCTCGAGCTGTTTATACCAGTGGTAAAGCCTCCTCTGCAGCGGGTTTGACTGCGGCTGTTGTGAAGGATGCCGAGACGGGCGAGTTCACAATTGAAGCGGGAGCTCTGATGTTAGCTGTACGTGATCCATACTATCGCTGTGTCGAGTTATCACAGAACTAACCATTTTTCTGAACAGAATGGAGGAGGTATCTGCTGTATTGACGAATTCGATAAAATGGATCTCAGCGACCAAGTTGCGATCCACGAAGCCATGGAACAACAGACGATTTCTATCGCCAAGGCTGGTATTCATACTACCCTCAACGCCCGTGCGTCGATTCTTGCCGCGGCCAATCCTATTGGTGGCCGTTACAACCCGAAGACTACATTGCGTGGCAACTTGAATTTCAGTGCTCCCATCATGAGCAGATTCGATCTGTTCTTCGTGGTCCGAGACGACCCCAATGAAACAGTGGACCGCAACCTTGCGGACCACATTGTCAACGTGCACATGAACCGCGATGAAGCAGTCAACCCGGAGCTCAGCACTGAGCAACTGCTGCGTTACATCCGTTTCGCAAGAACATTCAGACCCGTGTTCACCGAGGAGGCCAAGGCTTATTTGGTTGAGAAGTACAAGGAACTTCGTGCCGGCGATGCCCAAGGTGGCATGGGCCGCTCCTCTTATCGTATTACGGTTCGACAGCTTGAGTCTCTTATCCGTCTTTCCGAGGCCGTTGCGAAGGCCAACTGTGTAGAGGAGATTGTACCCAGCTTTGTGCGTGAAGCCTACGACCTTCTGCGACAAAGTATGGTGACTGTCGAGAAGGATGATGTTGAAGTTGATGACGAAGTTATCGCTGCTAGCGGTCACGCTGCCGATGAAGATCATGAGATGGGTGACCGCGATCGCGAAGGCGATAGCCCTATGCGTGAAGAACGCGAGCCGGCACAACAGACCCAGCCGCCTCGCACACGTACCAAGATCACTTATGACAAATACATGAAGATCTTGAACTTGCTTGTACGACGTGTGCGCGAAGATGAGTCGATGTCTGGCGAAGGTGTTGAACAGGAAGAACTTCTCGTCTGGTACCTGGAACAAGTCGAGTCTGAATTGGAAACCGAGGAAGATCTGGAGCAAGAACGCTCCCTGGCTGTCAAGGTTCTGAAGCGGATGGTCAAGGTACGTACTGTGTTGCACTTACCCCCGCTCCATTCTACTGGTCTCATGCTAATTCACCTGGACAGGACAACATTCTTATGCCTATTCGTGGACAAGGTCTGGTCGACCCAGCTGATGAGTCTGCCCAAGTGGAGCGGACTATCTATGTCATGCATCCCAACTGCGCCATCGATGAGGAGTGATTCTGCGCCTGGTGTACTAGGAATAGGGCGATGTATTAGGAAATGGTGAAGCAGGAGTAACGGTGCCCGGTGCCCTTGGTCGTTATGAGTGATGATTTTCTGATCTATTTTTACATGAACTTACTCGCACATTGTCGGTGGAGCGTATGTGATCTTGGACTCGAGTCTGGAGTACATGCATGGGTGGCAGTTTTGCCTTCATAATCTATGAATATAATAGCTCATGAATTGCCGATACGTCCATTCATCCTTGAACTTATCTTTTCTCATTTCCATCTCGTTTGATATGATACTTGGCTCATTTATCGTTACATTATTCATCATCTATACCATTTCTACTTGAACTCACCCTTGCTCCATATATAGAAGCTATCCTTGGAGGTCTCTTCAGCCTTATTCCCCTTCGTCTACTCTTCCCGAGACTTGACTTTGCCCTACCTGGTCAAGCCTTTTCAACTTACCTTGCTTACATCCTACTCTCACCCAGCACTCATTCTGAACAACATACGCGCATTTTTTTTTTGTCAATAAAGTTAGCCATTTCCTCGAGCACCTTCATCTTTCCTGACTATCAGACCTCCCTTGGCTTTGCAGTTGTCATACTCAGTCACTACTCAATCAAGCTTCACCCTTGCTGAATCACTCTCTGCCCTCATCTTGAACTCGTTCTTCGCGCCGTTGGGCCAACATTCTGCCATATAAAACCACCCATCCTCATCCTTTCTTGTTCTTCCATCCTTCTCAGCCAATTCCCTGACATATAAATACCACCCATTCTCTCATAATCTCCTCCTCTTCCACCCTTCCCACCCAATCTTCTCACATACAAACACCACCCATCCTCATCCTCTCCTGTTCTCTCACCCTTCTCAGCCAATTCCCTGACATATAGATACCGCCCATTCTCTCATAATCTCCTGTTCTTCCACCCTTCCCAGCCAGTCTCCTGCCATATCAATACTCAGCCACCTTCACATACTCCTCTCGTTCTCCTTTTCCTCTCGATCAACTTTCTTATACTTCTCGCACCTTACACCCTATATCCAAGCCGAATTCTCCGTATAACCAGCTCTCGCTTCCTTACTTCCCTTGAGAGTCCCCTCACTGCCTTCCTCTACACTCCCGTCAGCCAAACCTCCTGCTTTCACGCTTCCCTCAGCCACTGTTCCTTCTTCCTCAAGTCACCTGATCATATATACCTTAGACCGCTTCACCCGTTCACCTTCTCATCTACATACTTCCACGTGACTCGAGATATCTCGCGAACCATGTCCACAGGCGCCTCCACAAGCCCGGAGGAGAAGAGGGCCTCTCAGGCGGAGACAGATACAAGCAACCGAACCGAGGCTCCGGTGGCCGCAGCGTGCCAGCAAGAACTCGATATCACCCAACTGCTCATTGAAAAGGCAGGTACGACGGCTAATCTCGACGATAGCAGCCATCAACTTCGCCTAAACCCAAGTAAGCCAGCTTTCTTGCATATGGAATCGATCATTTCATCGTGATACTGATGTTGCAAATCAGACGATCGCTGGATCACAGACGCCGGTCCGGTAATGCAATTGGCTCCCATCTCTAGCCTCAAACATTCGAATGGAGAGGATTCGCTTTTTGTTCCGGACTCGAGGAGTTCCGTGAAGCCTCCGTCGCTCCCTCCCGCCGATGTGCAGATGGCGCATCCAGATGAACTCATCGCACCTTGTGTTCAGGGCGCTATTACTTCCATGCAGCCTCCGTTTTTCCCTCCCGCTGATGTGCAGATGGCAGATGCAATCGCTCCACAGTGTAATCAAGACTTTTCCACTGCGATGCAGCATTCGGCTGGGCCAAATTTGGAACAACTCATCGGGGCGAACTCATGGGACATGGAAATTGAAGCCGTACTGAAGGGTTTGAATGGTGAATGTCAAGCCACGACTAACGATCCACTTGAGAATGCAGAGCCCATGAATGCAGAGCTTGGTGAAGCGGGCAAGGATCCTTCGGCAGATGTCACGGGAAATGACGAAAATCCCCGACAATCGTTGGATGATGTGCCTGTCGCTTCTTCAGCGTCAACTGGAGCGGAAGATGCTGACCCTCGAGCAGCGAATCTGGCTCATGAGGGTGAGGAGGCCGAGTGGCCTGATGATGAGCTTGATGCTATAGCCCAACAAGATAATTCGAACGCAGAGTGAGTGACATATGATTTTACTCCATCAGGACTGTGACTAATTACTGGTTATAGATTCAAAGCTGCAGAACGCCACTTTCAGAGCATTGAGAATCCTTCTTTGGCAGATCAAATTCTCTTCGAAGCTGCTGAAATGGAAGAAGAAGCGCGCGAAAGAAGAGTCGCCGCGAGAGAAGCTTTTCAGGCAGAGAACCAATCGACAATCTCTAATGAAAAGGATTCAGGAGCAGTGCTCGATGAGCAAGTGCCTGCTGAAGTCATGGCGCAGCCGTCGGAGAGTACCGTGCAGCCTTCCCAGGATGCCGTCAAGTCGACTGCTGGGCAGGGGCAACGTTCACGAGTACCACGAAACAGAAAGAATAGACTTTCAGCTGAGGAGAAGCGCAAGAGCAAGAAGTATGGTCTCAATTCCGTTTTAAAGCAAATGGGTCAGAAAACTGCAAGAAAGTCTAGAAAACGGAAAAGTGAAGACACTACCCCTGATCCCGAGCCAGTCGATGCTCCCAAACGCAAAAAGGCAAAAGGGTTTACTACTCAGGCATCTAAGGAGTTTCTCAGAACTCTCATCACCCCCAACGTTATCGAAGATGCGCACGCTAGCGCTTCTGCACAGGCCATGCCTGAGTTTGGAGAGAGGGACAAAGAGAAGGCATTCAGACGGATGATTGCCAGTATTCCTGCGGCGGATCTTGCCGAAGCGAAGTCAGATCATAAGCAAATAATAAACGCAAGCCGCAAATTCTCGAAAGGTGTGAGAAAGGATGGGACGGGAGGTTATCGCATCCCAGGCATGAGAACAAGCCTGTACCACTACCAATTGCTGGGAGCAGCATTCATGCGCGATCGGGAGAACTCATCTTATCCACCCTACGGCGGATTTCTGAGCGACTTCATGGGTTTGGGTAAGACCATTCAAGCACTAGGTGAGTAAAAATCTTAGGCCTCCCATCATCATACCATGCTGACGAAAGCCTAGCAAACATCGTCGATGGGCGGCCCTCAGACCCAGAAGATCCCATCAAAACCACACTGATTGTTGTTCCATCACATTTGGTATCTCATTGGAAGAATCAAATTATCAGACATTGCGATGGTATTAAACTCAAGGAGATCGTCACTTACTGTGCTGGACATAGATTGGATACATTGGACATCGTTGGAAGCCTCCAGGAATACAGTATCATCATCACCACGTATGACGAGGTGAGAAGGTCATACCCTCAAAGCTGCAAGCCACCAGCGGCGACCGGGACTGAGGATGAAGTAATTGCATGGTGGGATAAACATTACGAAGAGCATCTCGGCCCCCTGCATAAGATAAAGTATCACCGGATCATTCTTGATGAGGGGCACCTCATCAGAAACCATGGTTCAGCTGTATCGATGGCTGTCTGTGCTTTGACTGGCACTAACAAGTGGATCCTGAGTGGCACGCCTATACACAACTATATCGATGAACTATTCCCTCAGTTTGACTTCCTGGGGGTCCCCGGCACTAAAACCCATGAAACGTTCCTCAGAGATTACTGTCAGGATGAAAATGGCCATATGCGCCTGGTCAACCTCATACGATCATTCATGCTCCGCCGAACTCACGCCAGCCGGCTTTTCTCATTTCCTTTGGTCAAACTACCGGATGTTCGTGATGAAGTCATCAAAGCCGAGTTCTGTGATGCTGAACGTGAGCTTTACAATGCCATTGAAGACCTTTTCATCCAGAACATCAATCAACTTGCGAAAGACAAGCACCCGAAGCTGGCTCAATACCGATGTTTCCTGACAATGATACTGATACTCCGCATGTTCTGCAGTCACCTTCTAACAGCTCATGATATCATCAAGAAACTACTCTCAGAAAGACTTCTTATGGCGAAACTCTCTAGGATGGCTAATGGGCGAGGCGAACAGGACCCCACGTTCATAATAGTACAACGACTGATCGCGATCCGCAGCAACCCAACAGTCATCTGCGATAAACGCGAAGAGCATCTGGTTCATTCTCCAAATCTTCAAGGAGATAGGGAGAAGCTAGTAAGGGACTATTATGACTTGATGCTCAAACTCCATGAAAGTGAGCAGTGGGACGAACGTCTTAAGAGGAACAGTTGTCCGCACTGCAAGTACGTTCCCGTCTATCCCGTCATCACATCATGCCATCATCTCTACTGCGAGGAATGCTATAGTTTTCTCTCTGTCAATGTGAGTACAGATGAGGGCAAGCCCATTTGCCGTGTCTGCCAAGAACCTATTCAGGAAGCAGCCTATTGTGACGCGGTCGAAGACATCGAGCTTACACGGACACATCCCACGCAGAACCCGCAACAAGAAACAGCGGCTCAAAGCAAGAAGAACAAATCCAAGGCGGGCGTGTGGCGAAAGCCCCAGGGCTCATTTCGGCGACCGGCTTACCTGAACTCGGATGAGGAGCCACCTACCGAGCCAGATGCAGACGAGCAAACAGACTGGATAGAAGCATGCGCGAGTCAGATGCCATCGGCCAAAATGACCAAGATCCAAGACTTGGTGGCGAAATGGCTGGCTGAGTCGCCAAGGAACAAGATCGTTATCTTCACTCAGTTTCTCGACTTCATCCGCATTTTGGGTAAGATGTGCCAGAGGGAGAAGTGGCCGGTAACTTCGGTAGGGAGTTCATTTCGAACCTGCTGATCTCCAATTCTTCAGAAGCACTAACAATGTGTAGTTAACTGGAAAAATGAACCTGGCCAAACGAGAAGCAAGCATGAAGCAGTTCAGCGACGTGAACGGCAACACGAATATCATGCTGGCGAGTCTGAAGGCTGGTGGCATAGGACTGGATTTGACCGCGGCGAACAAGTGCATTCTGGTCGATTTGTGGTGGAACGATGCCGTACAGGATCAGGTACGGACACCACCCCCGGGTCTCTCATATCTGCGCGTGAAAAGGCAAACAGGTTGTTAACTCGATCCCAGGCTTTCTGCCGGCTGTGGCGCATTGGCCAAACTCAGGAGGTGGAGTACAAGAAGATCATCGTCAGTGAAACCATCGATGACTATCTTCTCCGGCTTCAATCAGAGAAACTGGCATCGATCGAGGAGACCATCGGCGACGAAAAGCTCAAGGGCCGCGACACAATGGCAGAACTGCTCAACATGTTTGCAGATGTCCAGGTAGAGAACGGCGCCTTCAGATTAACTCGCAAACCCAAGAAGTCGAATGCGTCCTCGAAGCCAGACGGCAAGGTAAATGAGAAGCAGAACGATCCCCCGGAGTCGGAGCCAGTCCCTGCCGATTCTTGAAGTCTCCGGTCGACACTGAGGCTTTACTATATACAAGACAAACTTGGAATTTCTCTTCATTTCTGCTATCTCATTTGTGATACCCCTCAACTTATCGTCTTAAATATTTCATTGAAGGAAAACCTAGTATATCTAAATAGGTACTAAAACGTCTGGCTATGCTTCTATGCTTTCAAAAACTTCAAGAACTTCGGACAGTAATAAGTACCCAACCTCCCAAAAAAAGAAGTCACATATTGAAGTAGAGGTATCACATTAGCTATCGAGCTCTTAAGCTTCAGAATACAATACAATTGCCCATCGAACAACAACCCCGATGTTTGCCCGCAGCCCGAAACGAAGCGTAGGAAGTAATGGAACATGAAAACAAGCAGGCAAAGCGATCAACACTATAGGCACTCTCAGCTTTTCGTCTTGTCCCATTTCATCCTTCTTCAGGGCTGGGATCCCGCAGAAACATACACACTTGCACAAAGAGTTCATCTACAAGCTCAAGCAAGCAAGCACAGCCTACAGTCTTCTCGTACCACGGCGGACCTTTTTGCCTCCCGCAGCCGCATCAATCTGTGCCTGTGTCTGCTGCAGCATTTGATCCCCCTGCGTCTGCTCCTCCCGCTGCCTCGCCACCGAGAGCGCAAGCGCAGCCATCTCCGACGCTGTCAGGCTCTGCGAGGACCAGGGTAGCCAGAGACCACTTGCATCCGGCGCCACCTGATCATGCTCCGCGAAATCAAACTCGGGTGGAGGGTTGATAGTAATTTCGTCGACTGAAGCCAGTGCAGGGTGTTCTGTGCCATTATCCATGGGCAGCTCTTGGCTCCTGTGCACTACCGAGAACGGTGCCACGAGGTCTGGGACGTGCGTCCACGGTCCGAAGGTGGCCTCGGGCTCGTCGAAAAACGCTGCAGATGAGGTGCTGGCATCGCCTGTTATGGGGGTGAGGATGGTGGTGAGGTGGGCGTTGGCATCCCAGTTGAAGGCATTTGTGTCCATGGAATGTTGGGTGGTGGGCGTGCTGGAGAGACTGTTCTCAGGGGCGGGGAACATGGTGATGTTTTCGAGATCGAGGTCGAGATCCATGTCCATGTTCATGTCTGCGTCCGTGTCCAGGTTGGTGTTGAGGGTGAGGTCCTGGATTTCGATGATGTGGGTGTTGCCGTTACGGGTGCTGCTGTCTTCGTGTTGGTTCTCCCCTCCTCCTCCTCCTTCCTCTGCGGGCTCACCGTTCCAAGGTCCCTCATCGATGTTCTCCTTGTCTTCGTCCCATGGAGCGAAGACGTTCACTCTGATCTCTTGGAATTGAATCTCGATGTCGTCGGGGTCTTCGTAAATGGGAAATCCTGTTCTTGATAAAAAATCATGGTATTGATGATGATTCTGGTAATCAGCCTGGGTCTCTGCTGCTGCGCGAGGTTCATTATCAGTGGAGAGATAGTTCAGGGGATACTCTGAGCTGAGAATGGGAATGTAAGTACGATAAGTGTGTCTCAAGGAGGAGGAGGAGGAGTGGGAGGCCGTCGGTGGGATAGCACAGTCGGCTGTGTCTGCCATTTCACCAGCAGTAGTCCCCACGGTACCATTCATAGGAGAAGAAACAGAGAGTGTGCTTGGAAGGCTACTTGGCTCGTCCACTTCATGGACCATGGCCAGGTCAACATCCATGTGCTGTCTATCCGCTGAGCCGGCGGCCCTTGCGTGCGAGAACTTCATTGGATCGAGGAGAGAGGCAGCACATGCAAAGCTGGGCAGGGTCAAGGCTGGTTCGAGAGCGTCCGTACTGTTCCGCTCGGTCTTACGCTTCTTGTCGTAATGACGGCGTGGAGGGGAGCTTGCGTTCTTGTTTTCGCAGTTTCTCGGTTTGCCGTCGTCAAGATCCTCCGCCTCTCCGCGCTGCGCGAATGTGCGGACTTTGACATTTGGAGAAGAGGATCGCTTCGTATTGTACGGAGGAGTGATCATTTTGACGCTGTGGTTCTTGGTTGGCCGGGACTGATTTCGTGAGGTGTCAGTATATATAGGATCACGAAAGTTTTGGTTTTAGACAAGTCTGCGCAGTCAAGGTTGATATTAATGGACTATCAAGACACAGGTTCGACTCACAGTGTCCATGGTTTCAGTACACTTGTACAGATGCTTTCTGCTCGCGTTTTGGTTCTCAAGCAGGCAGACGCCTCTCTGTATCATACCCAGCTGTTCGTTCTCGGAGGCCGTCAAGTTCAACTTAGTCCTGGTGAATGCGGATAGAGAAGAGTAAACCTCTTACACCCCAATGTGGATGCAGATCTGAAGATATAGACACACCAAGATTATGAGACATAAATCTTGGCGTCCCTGTTGTGGTGAAAGTGGAGGAAATACTGTACTTTGCCGCTCCTCGTCACGCCGGAAAACCAGTCAAACGAGGCTGGCGATAGCGATGAGATAGCGATGACGAATCGTCTCATCCCTGTACGAACCTAATCAATGAGGCAAGAGCAGAAACTGAGTAAGAAAGCTGCCATCGCCGGCATAAGGCTTGTTGACGGTGGAGTCAGAGAGGGATCCCAGGGAAGGATGGAGTGGAGGGGAGGGAGAAGGAGGGAATTCGCAACTGGAAAGCGGGCCAATCTATAAGAGGCAAAGCCAAAGCGCGCAGGCTCATGATTCACTGCATAAACTCCCAATGTCAACTAGATCGTTGGGATGATTACCTGTCGAGTGTGTCCTACTATACCTACACTTTTCCTACAACTGAACTACAATCAAGGAACCATGGTCGAACAATAGAACTTCATTGGAGCCATCAGGCCTTCTAGAAACCCAGGCGCATTTGTGATGGCGTGAGGTCATCTTTCTGTTAAAGATAAGACCTAGTATCCGCCCATTGCTCTCGATTTTGTCATTTAATTGGAAGGGGTTGTCCCGCAAAGGATAAATCCAGTGGTGATACAGTCTCTCAGTACTCGTCACAGAGCCGATATCCTGTCAGCATGCCTTCCACACCCACATCTGCCATGCATCCAGCTAGAAGCAAAATAAGTAGGTAAGAAACAGATACAGGCAATGCCCATGTATCAAGATAGCATAGCAAGGGGGGGTTGGCGGGCGCCTGCAAGAGATGGACGAATCTGTGTTCGAGATATCCTCCATTACCTAGAACTAGGACGAGCAACCGGGCACCCTCACTGTCCAGATACGCTTATCTGAACTGTCCCGGTCCAATCATGCCACCTCGGGCGTCACCGCCAACTTGACCGAACATATCCAACAGGTGTCGAGATGAAGGTGGAGGGCCTTGTGGTGGGGGACCGCCCTCGAAAGGAGGCTGTCCGCGAGGTCCATGTCCCATCATAACATCGCCGTTATGTGGCATGGGCGGAAACGAGGGCGGGGGGCCGTTCATGTAACCAGGGGGAGGCATCATCCCAGGAGGCGGAGGGAAGCCGGCCGAACCACCGCCATTGGCGCGCGGGAAAGGCTCACGCTCGTTGAGAGGAAGAGCACTCCCATGCATTGGCATCATGTTTGCCATGTAGGTAGGGTTTACACCACGGGTAGGAGTTGGGATACCTGGGGGAGGGGCCAGAGGCGCCGGCCCACCAGCAGGCTGCGGGGGCATTTGGGGGCCCGCCCATCCAGGAGGCGGCATATGTTCAAAGCCTGGCGGTCTTTGCATACCCATAGGAGGATGTCCCTGACCGTGAGGAGCCCTGGTTCCACCGGGCGTGATGGGGACTTGGCCGCCAGGAGGGAAAGGAATGTCATCAAAGTATCCCATCGGAGGCCCATTCACAGGCCGTCTCCGAAGGTGTTCAGCGTCAGGTCTCTGAATATTCGCGATCGCTGGATCATCCAGAAAGTTGGGGCCCTTTTGAGGAGGAGGGATACCAGGGGGAGGAGACAGTACATCCGGCATGTTCATCATACCGGGGACAGGACCGGCACTCTGTGGCTGATTTTGGCCACCCGGAGCAGGGCCATTTACAGGCGTGACGCGAACTTGCTGCATCAGTCGTAGAAGGTGCTCTCTATCACGAGCCTGGGTTTCCGGGGGATATGGATTTTCCTTGAATGGAGGGCCAGCGGCTCGAGACGGCGTCTCCAGCATAGCCAGATACTCCTGTCGCTTGATATGCTCCCGAGCAGGCGAAGAGACGGCGCTCTGAACCTGTTCCGCCTGCACCAAGGATGGAGGCCGATTAGCAGGCATAGGATCATTATGTGGTGTCCCGTTACGCGATTTTCCGCCTCCAAGCATGAGCAGAATACGTTGAAATCCTTCTTGATCGGCATCAGTGGAACCGGCAGGCGTCATAGCTGGGGACCTGGTATCAGGTTGAGGTTCTGGGTCTCTCGCAGGGCTTCCTGGCGGAGGACTGAAAAGCCCAGCAAACCGAGACGACTTCATGGCTTTAGCAGCAGCTTGGGCCTCCTTCTTCGGAGTTGCCTCCACATGCACAGGCGGAGCGCTGACCTCCGGCGCAGGCGCAGGCGCAGGCGCAGGCTTGGATTCGCTCAGCAATCCAAAGAAACGCTCCATGGCCGAGTCCTGCTGGAAGGGGGTGCCATTACTGCTGAAAATCTCCCCATCGGTAGGTCGAGTATCAGGCTGCTGAGGGGGTGCAACTTCAGCGTCGACAGGAATCTCGTGGTTGTCCGTTGCATGAGGCTGAGATCCGGCTTTCATTCGCTCCTTCCAACGCTCAAAGTCCTCTTGTGTATGCACTCTCCGATACTCATCCTTATCGTTGGTGTCTAGCCATTCAGGCTCCTGCTCAAGTTTGGCACCGCGGGTCCAATCGCGATCAGCACCGTGTCGATCCCGACGCCATTCTCGGTTACGGATCGGGGTCTTGTCCTCCTCCGCTTCGGGTGTCTCGTGGGGAGCGTTGTCCTCTCGGAACCAGCTTCCTTCATGCCTAGCGCGCCCCGGTGTACCATCCTTGCGAAGGGTGAACCGGGTATCCTTGCTGTCTCTCACAGTCCGATCATGAGTCGGCTCGCGTTGGTCGCGATTATCCCATCGGTCGAACTCTCCAGTACGTCTGGGCTTGCGGTCCTGTTCATCCGGGCCAAACGTGCGACGGGGACGTCCATTAATCCAGTCTTCCTTGTCCCCACGCCGAGCATTGAACGCGCCCATCTTTCCATCGCGTCGATCGAAATCCCTGTCGTTGGGATCCCGTTCCTTGAAGAACTTGTCTCGAAAGGCAAAGCGATCGGTTTTCAGGTCTTCGGAATCGTGCGGCCTGGATGACCTATCCGTGGAATCTATGGATCCCTTACCAGCGATGCGAGAGGCAGAGGCGAAAGCGGTTTTAGGAGGCCCGAGAATGATATCCTCTGCGACACAGCAGCAAGTGCTCGTATTAGTAATGGCCGTGATACATTCCGTCTCGGCTACTAGACAGTGTGTTTTTTACCTGAGTTCGAATTCCGGGACATGTGACGGGTATCGAAGAGGCTCGGCCGTCTAGGTGTAGTCTCATTGGGGTTGGTAGCCTCTCGCGAATTTGAGGTTTTCCGTTGTGTAGATGGGTCGGGGATGGGGCTAGAAGTAAAATGTGTCAGCTTTATGATGGCCTTTGGCTTGGGTCATTTTGAGAGGAAAGGGGATCATCAAGGTGCCATACCCCATCCATTCGTCTACTGGCGGCAGTGTAGGAGGTCGAACAACCAGAGGTGACCCGCGCAGCCATAGCAGCTCATCGATATGATAACGTCGTGCCATGAGGATGGCTAGGAGGAGAGTGTGTGATGCTATCCGGGGGCTGCGTTTACAACGATTTCATTGGTTGTCGGCGGGAGTGATGATGGGTAGGTAGCGATAATGGATAGATATGATAAGAGTGAAGCACGGAGAGAGAGGTAATTTGAGCGTGTGTTAGAGCTGAAGAGGAGCTGGGATTGATTGCGACAGATGCGTAGGAAGATCAAACGAGCCAAAGATGGCAGGCCGCTTGCCAGTGGCAAGGCCGAAAGGCGGAGGGAGCTTCGATCGGTCAAGAGTCAAGCAACTGGTTTGGGAGGGGGGAGGGAGAAGCGGATGAGGGGCACCACAACAGTTGGAAAATTTTCCACGAAGGAACTCTCTCGGGAATGATAGTAGGATCAAAGTCAGGGAGTGAATCGGATATAGAAATGAAGCAGGAGGCTGCAGGAACAATGTGAGGGTACGGGGGGACGTATGAACGGGGCGGGCGGATTTTGGGGGGGGGGAGGAGGGAGGAGGGAGGAAGAGGAGGAGAGAGAGGAGAGGCAGTTCAGGTTCAGGTGAAAGGGTAGTGGAAGTTCCAAGTTGCGGTGCGGGCAGGCAAAAGATCGAGGCGAAGTTTACCGCAAAAACGTGTGCATTACCCAATCAGGCAACTCGCCTGGCTCCCCCCGGGCTCAATCAATCAATCAATCGATCAATAATTATTCCAAACTACGAGTAAACACCACATCCCAAAGTGATGACTTGGCACTTGATCATCTTCAATACGAGTTGAATTAATAAATTGCTCGAGTAAAAGTACAATGCTCTCCAATGATTATGCTGTTATTCTGATCATTTACTACAATCCCCGTTTGCCTCGGCCCCCTGCACCCTGGCGCAGAGCAACTGATTCTCCCTGAACTCCATTCATGAGGGGTAGAAATGATGAGATGGTGCAGGGCTAGTTGTCTCTCGTGTCGAGTTTCACCTGTTACTTCAATTCTATCGCCTAGCTCTGACCAAGAGGCGTTGAGCTTACGATCATCTCCAGGTTGCACTAGTATACCACCTCAACCGAGCGCCAATTGGATTCCAACACATGTCTATCGAAGCATATACAGAACATTATAATATCCCAACAGGTAGTCCCTTAACCCACAATGTTCTCAACCGCTTTCAGCACGGCACCTCCACTCCATTTTTCCACCCGGTCGCTGTCAGAGGTTCGCTGCAGGCTGTGGGCAATGGCCGTGAACATGGGCGTCTCTTTAGCCGTCACGGCTGGGATCTGACTCTGAACCCAGCTCATAATGCCCGCCCTCGTAATCAGCGTCGTACTACCCTGCACTTGGGTTGTGCGATAAAGAAGTTGCAGGATCTTTCTCTTGACCGAGTGGGCTGCACTTGGTGCTTCATAATATGAGAGGGATCGTTCAAAGACGTTGGCCCGGCGATAGATATCCATGTCCTGATGTTTTTTCGTGAGCGCATATTCAAGCAAAGGTGAAATCAGCGACGTAACAAACATACCACTTCAGTGCGGAGACCTTTGATGAGTAAATCGAATAGCCACCCAGTCTCTTCAAAGTATCCATCATCGAGCTCAGGCTCATGCAACAAGATCTTGTCAATCCAAAACGAGGGGATTTTTTCTAGCTCCCAAGAAGGCGCTTTCTGCAGGAACTTGTTGACCTTCCCATACAGTTTGTGCATTGGGTTGGTCAGGACATCGAGACAGCTAGAGGCACATTCTCCCACAATCCACGGCACAGGAGACTCGAGACCGATTTGTTTGACGGTTTCGAGAAGCTCACCCGTGAGGATGTAAACGGATCGCCATTCGACATACTTGGAGTCCTATGGTAGCCAATCAGTCAAAGCCTGTAGCAGTATCTGTACAATGGAAATAGACATACCTTGAGCTTCGCCATAAAGCGAGTCACATTCGCAAATGCCTGTCTGCGGACTTCTTCGTGCGCTGAGCATAGGCAGAGCATCAGTTCCGCAATACGACCCTGTTCGATTGCCACGTCGATTTCATCCTTCTCCCATCGGTAGAGTTCGTTGTGAGTGGTGCCCTCGACGGGCAATGTGCCAAAGATCTCATCCAAGTCCACCTCCGGTTGTCCACTGGTTTCGGTGACCAATTTATCTTGCGTAGATGGACGGACATCCCCGGAATTGTCATTTTCCGGCTCTTCGCTCTCTTTCCACGCCTTCTTCAAAGCCGACTTGGATTTCTTGTTCTCGGTGCCGTCCATCAACGTGTCTCGAGCGGTTTTCAAGGCTTTAGAGTCTTCCCCAGCGCGTTTCAAGCTCGCGAGCAGCTTGGCGACCCAAGCACTCACGGCGAGTTCCACGGATTTATCGCCAGCCTTCACCACGAACGGCCACTGCTCGAGAACAGCAGCCAATATGAGACTCACCGGCTTCGACGCCTCTGGGAATGAGGTTTCAAGTAGGTCTTGATAATGGACAGGCTTCTTCGCAATACGGCAAACACAGTTATCAAAGAAAGACAATTGCTGCTGAAGCTTGTCCAAGTCGGTAGTCTCAAAGCTAGATAAGATGGACGGAAAGATGGAGTCATTCTGAATGATCGAATACTCATTGAGTACCTTTCTGAGTAGGTTGTCAATCTCACTCAAGGCCTCTCGTGACGAGGCTTGGACTAGAACTTTCAAGATGGAGGTGAAAGCCGAATATTGCATAGATGCTACAGAAGTCAGCAGTTGACCATGAGTATAACACTGACTTGACTTACCAGGCTGTTGCCACCAGCGCATTGATGAAGACTGCTGGGTGATCTTGAGCAGATTTTGCAATTCACTCAACAAGAGTTCGGTGTCGTCTGCATCAAGATTCTGCTCGTCTAGTTTCTTCAGGATGTCAACCATGACCAATGAAACATCAAATCCTTCTTCCAACGCAGCATCTGGAACAATCTCATAATAGCATGCAAGAAGCTCCGATACCGCCTCTTCTTGCTGTAGATCTTCCTTAGCCGTTCTCTTGAACAAGACGATGACCTCCTTGACAGCCGGGCACCTCCGGCAGAACTCAGCAATCAGTTTGCTGGCCGCCTGCAACCAAAGCGACTGGCTGACGCCATGATCAGAGTTGAAAATCTTCAAGACAGCCCGCAGTTTGTTGAAGGCGATCGTAAGAATTCTCACGGCGAAGAGTGTGACGATCTCCGTGTTCATGTTCAGGCAGCGACTCAGGATCTTCTGTGAGAGCGGGCGAGGGAGAACGTTCTCAATGACCACCGAGACTGGCGGTGGCATCGCAGGTGATTTTTCCTTGTAACCACAATTTGAAGGAACTGGAAGTTGAACAGTGGAGAAGAGAAGGGCAGACTCCGCCATCCAGGAGGGAGTAGGTTTGGGATCCGCAATAAACATGGTCTTCTTAGTGAAAAAGTCAGCTACCAGCTCTGGTGCCGCTTTGAAGATAGCAACGAGAAGCTCGATCTGAAGACTATCTGCATCCGGACGGAGAGCCTGGATCAGATAAGACAGTGTTCCATTCCGCACAGGCACAGTCTTGTTATACTTGTCGAGATAGACTGCTGAATCCAGGCCTAGATCAATCAGAGTATCGTCGTCCGTCGGCAAGGTTTCAGGGTCGCTGCCAGTGGGGTACCAGCCGGTTTCAGGCAGCAGAACGCCAAGATCAGAGTTCGTGCAAATGTTCGTCAAGATCTTGTGAACCTCATTTGCCGTTGAAACGCCAGTTGGGTTGGGCTCCTCTGACTCGCGGTCATAGCCATACAGGGTCACAAGTCGCTCAAGGTTCCATCGGCTGAAGAACTTCGTCTTGGCGTGGCGAGGGATGGCCGTATCGCGAATGACGTCTCTTTCAATGGATTGGAGGATTTCAAGAACAATGTCCCGGGGATCTTTCCTGATATATTCGAAGAATGCTCTGATCACCTTGTGCTGTTCAATGATATCACTTTTGGAGTTGGCGTGCTGGAACTTGAAATTAGCGAGGACATATTTTTGAGCGTTCCTTCGCAATGTAGACTTGTGTCCATCCTCGGCCATTTCTTCCAACTGAGCCTTGTTCGGGGTCAGGAAGAACTCGATGCGTTTGAACGTCACGTGCCGCGCCTGGTAGACCTGGCGAGCGACAGCACCTCCGTCGAAGGTGACCATTTCCGTCAAGAGACGCAGGCAGGGAGAAATGAGATGCTCCTTTGATTTGACCGCAGTCAAGCCGCGGTTGAACAGCTTCAGCTGCTCCTTTTGCAAGAGATACTTGCATAATGCTACGCCAA
Source organism: Aspergillus aculeatus ATCC 16872 (assembly GCF_001890905.1). Classification (NCBI taxonomy): domain Eukaryota; kingdom Fungi; phylum Ascomycota; class Eurotiomycetes; order Eurotiales; family Aspergillaceae; genus Aspergillus; species Aspergillus aculeatus. Next base: position 1,082,534 of record NW_017962980.1, read on the forward strand.
AGTCCCGAAACTCCAGATTGGTGGAGACGGTCTTGAAGAATTGAGCGAGGACGGCAGGAACCGTGGTCAATAACGACTCGTTGTTGTTGCTATCGGCAAAACCCCAGGTCTGGACCAGGTCCGGGAAGCAGACGGCCTCATTTTCATTAGTTTGCGAGAACTGCGAATCACAGTAAGCTTTGAGAATGCGGAACTTTTTGGCTTTCTCGGCCTCATTCTCTGCCTGCACGATGGAAGTGAGAAAATCCTTGAATTTTCGTAGTCCTGTTCATGTTGTCAACATTCACGTTCCGCGGACCATTGGAGGCGAAGTACCTTGCTTAGATTCGGCAGGGTTTTGCTGAAAGGTCAGTGCAGTTCGGAGTTGAGTGTGCGAGGTAATGGTGGCAGGGATTCCCTCGCCCTCCGGGGCACTGTCCAACTTTCTCCTCTTATTTCTAGAGAATTCATTGTCGTGGGACGACATTGTGAATTTATTTGGATGGATGCAAAGACGAAAGGAATCACCACCGGAACTGGAGAACTCGAAGATATCAATGCAGTAACTGAGAACTGCCTCTCCGTCGCCCGGCCGGCTTCAGAGTTTTGCGGCTTCTGATTGGATGGGTAAATATGGCACTCGATTGGAGAGCTGGAATTTAGACTGGACGGTAGACTTCAACTCAACACTGTCAACGCAGTGCAGATTAGCATCGGTGGTAAGAGATTGTTGTTACCTTAGCAGGCAGTACTCCAAGAGTTAAATCAATGAAGTATGACAAGGTATGATAATTGATTGACAGGCTCACACCAACAGTGTTCCCCGGCACTACCGCCGCGGCCACGAAAAGTCCTGCCAGAACCGGAAGTCGCGCCAGAACTACCCGCCGGTTTTTGATTGGTCTGTGCTCTCTAGCATATGAAGTACTAATTTAAGGTATTGTGTTTGGACTGAGGTAGGTAGACTCAGTGATAACTTACTACGTACTAGGTACAATGCATCTGAATCATTAGATAGATATTTACTTGTCGACAGATCTACGTAGTCAATCGTCAAAAGTCAGTCTGACACATATTCCGAAATAAGCAATGAGTACGATGTAGAGCATTTATCATAACACATGAGAAACTTCAGGCCGAAATCTACAGTACCCAGCCAGGAGAATCGTCACCACCACGACACAAAGCGCTTTCAATTTATCTCGATGCCGCCCTGCAAGGCCGACAAATCCTTTCCCACATCAACTCCGGCCTCACCATCAGGCCCTACAGACCACCACGGGTCAGCCTCGTTCCTCGCACGTCACAGCCACAAGCAGAGAGAGCGGGGGAGAGGGGAAATATACATCAAGATCCTCGAAGCCCACATACGACAACACCAGCCGATTCCGGCTCGGCAGCGTGACCTGCCGCCTCTGCACCTTGCCCTCTAGTTGCAGCAAGGAAGCCATCTCGGCTCGATGGCAGACGACGAAGCTGCTGTTTGTGTCCCGCTCGTGCAGCTCCACCCAGTATTCGCCGGTGTACATGAAGCCGTCGTTGAGCGTCGTGCGGGCTTGCTTCTTCTGCCTCTGCTTGTTGGTCGAGGGCATGAGATGCACGGACATGCACCCGTCCGGGTGGTAGGTGAGGATCCCTCGTGCGTCGGGCCCCATGGGATGCAGGGAGGGTCCCTTGCCGTCGTAGGGGTCGGAGAAGTACTCGAGGAGGGACCAGGAGCCTACGAGCGCTTGTTCGATGTCATGCTGGGTGTACATCTTTGGGGTGGGGGGAGCGGTGGAGGGAGGGGAGGACGACGATGTTGGTAATGAGCAAGACATATTCAATTCTGGTCTTGGCGGGAGAACTGTGGTATACAAAGAAGACAATGCTGGCATCTTGGACTGGGAAGGAAGTGAGTTGATTTAATAGTGGATCGATCGAGACCGGAAGATTGTGCGTATAGTTTACAGCAGCACAGTAGACTCGATCGGGGAGAAGGTGGCCCTGAGTGAATGTGAGAGACTCGTGCATTTGCTCTTCGGTCTTGTCTGGCGATAAGTGTCGGGGTCGAGGTGATACGAGTAAGCTAATCTTCCCTGTTCCCCGTGATAAAGTCTAATGACTCGGGGTCTTCTTCCACGGACGGACAGTCGATTAGGCCTGCTTCAGTCACCGGATGAGCCTCGGGATCGAGAGGAACGCTGAACCTTGATCCCCGAAGGCGGGCTTCCCGTTGGCGGGAAGACACCACCGGCGGTGCTTGTGTGTATTTCGTGTATACAGGGATCATAGACGAGGCATAGATGAGAGATCCGGAGTCGTGACCGATCTGGTAGGAGTTCTTTCTATCATTATCGCCTCTTAGGAGACACGGCAGCGAGGGCATGTGGCTTGAAGTATACTATAGTTGACGGAACGCAACGCAACGAACCCCGATCGGTCAAATCACCTACTGAATTCAGTTCTGGAAATAGTTTCAACCTCTAAGTTATAGTGGTAGGACTCACATTTACCTAATCGCTCAACTCCAAGGGCGCCTCGGCAACACTTTTAGCCAGTAGGAGTCCCTGGTAGAATAGTCCCTCGTACTTTGAGACATGTCGACAGCGTGCGTTTCGTCGGGCCTTGGGTAGTTTCTGTACAGTATTGGCAGGATTGGCGTACAGAAAACAAGAGCGCAGGAGTGATGACGATCAGTGCTAGTCCAGACTCAACAGGATCATGCCTGATATCTTTCTCCAAGCATCGTCAAATGTCGTTCACATGAAGTGTTCCGAGCAAAGACAATACTGCGAGATGGGACACTCCGATAAGTTGTCTAAATATAAGACATCGCAGACATGGACCGTGGAAATTGCAGGTTGGCTCGAATATAAGTCGTATAACTCATCATCAGATTTCGGGGTCGACCTGACAGGGGGTGGACCGGTGCTCTAGCCATCTGCAGAGTAAAAATATTTTGTAGATCATGACTCATAGTATTACATTTTATGACCCCGCAACAAGAAAGACAGTAATTTTTTTTATCACAAATTCACGAGGGGTATGCGTTGGGAACCTCGCCATATACATGCCTGAAAAATAAGGAAATATGAAGTCTAAACCAGCACCAAACAGAATCACTAACCCCACGTTCCACCACCACCACCTCTGCCTTGACGTCTCTGTGCAGATAGACGCCAATCGTCTTCTCCGGCGAAGCGATTGTGCAGAGGTTGGATGCGCTCGGCCTTCTTGCGCTTCGAGAGTCGATCCGTCGGCGCAACCTTGAAGAACGTCGGCGCGGCCTCGACCAGCCACTTGGGTTCGATGGATGTGGTGCAATGCATGTACTCCTTCGTCGTAAGGACCAACGTGTGGTAGATGACGTGCTCAGAAGGTTTTCCGAACAGCGCGGAGCTGGGGTGCATGTAGACCGGGGTGCCTTCGACTAGAGTCTTGTAGCCCTCTTGAGGATCTTTGCGAGCCGCGTTGCGGAAGAAGCCCGTACACAATGCCTGACGGACCTTGGTAGTGTTCCGGCCACAGGACACGATCTTGTGATGGTACCGGTCCATGATGCCCATCAACTGCTGACGGACATCTTGAGCACGACGGATCTGACGCGCTTGAATGAAGTTCTCAAAGCACCATGCGTTGTTGAATTTCGAGTTCTTCCATGCATTGTAAACATTGAGTAGAGTCAAGTGGTCACCGTGCGGATCGTGGAATTTGGCCTTCTTCTGATCGGCCTGTTGCTGTTTCTCCTTTGGACGATAGAACACTGACTGGATTGACAACATGGCGACAATGCTTAGCATTTCTTCCGAGCACCCCATGTCGACCGAGGCAATCAGGACCTTAGCGAGAGCGGGCTCCATAGGGAAGTCCGCCATCTTTCTACCCAGGCGAGTCAGAAGACCCTCGTCATCCAGTGCAGAGAGCGCGTATAGTTCTTCCAAGGCAGTCAGCATAGTGTTTGTTGGTGGAGGATCCATGAAATCAAAATGCAGAAGATCGTTAATGCCCATTGCCTTGAGCATGAGAATGGTGTGGGAGAGATTCTGGCGCTGAATTTCAGGAATCGTGGTAGGCAACATCTCGGATTGGTAGGCCGCTTCAGTGTAAAGACGGAAGCATTTGCCTGGACCGGTTCTTCCTGCACGGCCAGCTCGTTGCTTGGCTTGCGCCTGTGAGATAGGGGTGACAACCAGCGAGTCCATGCCGAGCTTGGGATCGTAGGCATTCTGCTTCACAAAACCAGGATCGATAACATAGTAGATGTTGTCGATGGTGATAGAGGTCTCGGCGATATTCGTCGCGATGACAACCTTTCTGCCACCTGGAGGTGCAGGTTCGAAAATACGACTTTGCATCTCACTTGGCAGAGCGGAGTACACAGGGAGAATGACAAGCTCGGGTACGCTTGATCCCAGGGCTTTCATCCGCTCGTACAGAATCTCGCAGGCTGTGTCAATTTCTTCCTGGCCTGTTAAGAAGAGAAGAATATCACCCGAATGTTCCGTCAAGTGAATCTGCATGACTGTAATCAAGGCTGCATCGAGGTAATCGGACTCGGGCTCCTTGGAGTACATGATCTCGACCGGGAATGTACGACCCGGGATAGAGAAGATCGGACAGCCGTTAAAGTATTCCGAGAACTTTTCTGCATCCAAAGTGGCGGAGGTGACGATAAGCCGGAGGTCAGGGCGTCGCTTGATGGTCTTTTTGAGCAGGCCGAAAAGAACGTCCGTGGCAATGGTTCGCTCGTGGGCCTCATCCAACATAATCACAGAGTATCTCTTAAGTTCCGGGTCAAGAAGAATCTCTCTCTGAAGCATACCGTCGGTCATGTACTTGATCTTCGTCTCCGGACTAGTACAATCCTCAAAACGAATCGTGTATCCAACCTCCGCACCAAGCTTGCAGCCAACCTCTTCCGCGACACGCTTAGCAACAGACATGGCAGCTACTCGGCGAGGCTGCGTACAGCCGATGATACCATTGTTTGCGTATCCACCTTCAGCCAGGTACTGTGTCAACTGTGTCGTCTTTCCGGAGCCAGTGTCACCAACGACAATCAACAACTGGTTGTCACGAACAGCATCTAGCAACTGCTTGCGGAACTTATAGACTGGCAAGCTCTCCCGCTGCTCCTTGATAGACATGCTGGTCCGTTTTCCGAAAGACACGTTCTTGCCCATCGTAACTCTCTTCCATTCGGGTACAGCCTCGTCGGGTTTCGCTTGCTGAGCATTCCGAAGATCAGCAGCGAACCTGCGCTCCTCCGGCGCCACCATCGGGTCTTGCCATTGCGCATTGAGATCAACATTGGCTGCTTGTTCTGCCGCCTTGTCCTGGGCTTCCTGCTGTCTGAGCTCCCTTCTGTCCTTTGCCAGGTTTGTGCCTGCCATTGCGGCTCGGTTCATGGAGCCGTCCGGTGCCTTGACGACTCGAATGGGGGACAGCTCCAGTGACATCTTAGTCTGGCCCGCCAGGAATGGCGGCTCCTCATCGCGAACCTCGATATCAACATCCTCTTCTTCCTCAAATGTGCCTTCTCCGGTCAAAGTGGCATGATACTCTTCATCAATGTCAGGGTAATCAAGCGCTGAAACAGCCCCGGAAGCGATGAGTTGTTTGATCTCCCATCTTTCAGGGGACGTCAAACGCTTCCGATTCTTCATAGGCCTGCCGTCTGAGTCCTCGATGATAGGCACATCCGAGGTCAAGTTACCATATCTGTCGTTGTCGCCGGTACCATCGAGGCGTTCCATGTTGGCCCCGGACGCTAGACGCCGTTGAGGAATCAGGTCCATGCCAGTGACCTGGTCCACCTCCTTCATGGACAGGCCAATGCGAGAGCCTTGTATGCTGACGACCTTGACCTTAACTGGCTGGTTGCGGGATACCAAGTCCGAAGGATGATTGACACGCGCTCCCTCCTGCATCGCAGAGACGTGTACCAGCCCATCAACCTTTCCCTTCACACCCAACAGATTGACGAATGCGCCGAAGTCCTTCACGCCCGTCACACGACCATCGTACACTTTGTATAGGATAGGCTGGTCATCCAGCTCGACCGGCGGAGGCTTGCGGAAATAGTCGTCATCGCCCGCTCGGTCGCGGCGACTCCTGCGCTCACTGTGTCCATTGCGATATCCGTCGTCCCGGCTGCTGTACTTGCTCTTCGACCTGCCAAACTCGTCCACCTCATCCTCAGCCTCTCTCCTGCCGTAATGAGGGCTGTGCGATCTCGACCGCGAACGGTATCTGTCGTTGCGCCTGCGCCCGCGGTCACGGTCACGGTCACGGTCACGGTCACGGTCACGGTCGCGGTTATCGTAGTCCGGGCTCCGACTCCGTTTCCTGCTGCTGCGATCCACCCGTGACGAAGAGGGGGCTTTGTCCTCGCGCGCCTTGCCCGCCAGCCCTTCCAGCATCGCAAACGTATCGTCCATCGCGTCGGCTTTCGCATCGCTCTCCTGCACATCCTTCCGCGAGACATAGTCCTCCTCATCCCACGTTTGCACCTTATCCGGAACAGCGAGACCCTTAAAGACGCGCGCCTTCTTCTCGAGGGCCCCCAGGATATCCATATCGTCATCGCCAGGCGCCCCAGACGAGTTCTGGGCCTGTGCGTTCTTGGCCTTGTACTTGGGATGCATCGTGAGGACGAGACGATCGATACTTTCCATCAGACTTTGCGGGAACTCGGCACCCATCTCCTCCAGGCTCTGCTTGAACTCGGCGAACGAGCCGCATTTGAGATGCTGGTCGATGACGAACTCGGCGAGGGTCTTGTCGCTGACGCCCAAGTGGTTCTGGAGCTCTCCGGTGATTCGCGAGACGAGCGAAAAGAGCTCCAGAGACTGGAGGTCATCCATGGTGGATGCTGTTCTTGTTTTCTTGTTTCGCAGTTGGGGAGGGGCAGGCGGATTGGGGTTCGCGTTGAGTAAATAAAAATGACTTCAATACAAAGCCGTTCGAAATGGCGAGGAGGGTCGAGTCATTCGCTCCAGGTGGTTTTCTGACGGGGGCGAAGGACAAGTTGATCTGCCCGGTCTGCTTCAATGTTCGTGGTGCCGGACCTACGACGACACCGAAATGGGCGAAGCTCACTGGCGCGGAAAATCGTTGTGGCGTGTTCGGGGTAGTCCGCCACCGATAAGATAAGACGCTGGCAGTATGTTTGTATGTTTGTCTCCTCTACTAAGTTACACCCAGCTTCAGAAAAAGATCAAGTTGACGAAAGCGCAACATACAATGGATGAAGAAGCTATCAGGCGAGAGCTCTCGATCTATGCCAAGAGTCATGATGAGAAGAAACAGTCAAGAAGTAACAAGATCAAAAAAAGCTCGCCCGCCAGCGCAGGCTACGAAAACCCCTCTTATCCCCGGGTGTTTTCATACCAATGAATCTCGAATGGTAGAGCTAGCGTCTAGAAATGCCAGCCGAAACTCGAACGCAGGATCTGAGCGTTTACTCCTACGATCAGCGGCAGCGTTTCCCAACACAGGCCCTGCTGGGTACCGATCTAGAACCGGGGTGGATTCATATAGGAAAGTTGCGTTCCCTCTTTGGTAGGCGGTATAGATATTGCCCGGACGTAGCTCGGAGGTATGTACTCAGTATGTACAGGACAGCGCTACACCGCCGCCTAGGTGGTGCGCCATCTCCTGTATCAAAATACGGTGACTACGGAGTAACTACCTAGTTAACTCGACTCTTGACTGCATCCTACTGTAGAGCTTAGCATCCAACTCTTGTTTGTTCGGAGTAGGGTTATCTCTGTACATTCGTTCCTTTCCTCAGTTCCTATTATACAAAAAGTCCGCAAGGATCATAATCCACCAGAGTTCTCTATATACAGAATAACCTAACATAATAGGCACGAACATGCGCTACAATTCATTAGATAAGAACCCCTTCAACTATGAATCTAGTGAGATCCTCCTTGGGCTCTCGGCTGTTCCTGGGTCTGTTCCTCCTGGGCAGGTTCTTCCTGGACACCGTCTTCCTGCAGATTAGCATCCTCCACAGGGTCTTCCAGCACAGGGTCTTCCAGCACAGGGTCTTCCAGTAAGTCGTCTGTGTGTAGCGCGTCGTCTTGCGCTTGATCATCAAGCGAAGCCATGCCGCTACCGTAGGTGGTATCGGCGAACTCGGCCAGCAGTTGCTGTTGTTCCAAACTCTGTCTCTCAATAGCGAGCTGCCGTCGGAGAGAGGAGTCCTTTCTGAGCTTCTTGTTGGCGGAGAATTCCGTCAGGGCCCGGACCATCCTTTCTTCCAACAACTCCTTAACGTGCATGGCCAGAGTCCGGTCTGTGAAAATGCCGCCAAAACGGAAGCTCAGCCAGAGATATAAGACGATTGACTTGTGTAGAGATTCCAACTCTGCGGTGTATTGTTTATTGGCTGAAACCTCTTGTTCGAGAATTTCCAGATTGAGGCTCGAAAAGCTTAGGAGATGGCCGTTCGAGTTCTCGGCAACGGCGCGAGCGAATTCAACAGCTGCATCCTTGCCAATGACATCCTTGACGTACATAGGTGCGGCCATGAGAGTCAGTTGGTCAGGAATGCGCAGCCCTTCGACGGCATCGATGACCTCGGCGTTTTCGAGCTGAGCGCGAGGATCACACAAAAAGAATAATGGATGTACTTGTGCGACCGACAAAATGCGCTTGATCAAGTATTCCAGGGGGGTGTTCGCTGGGTAATAAGCCGAGAACTTCTGGAAAACAGAGTCCGGTGCCTGCAAGCCCGCGGCAACAAGGGGAGGGGGCTCTATCTCCATTGCCTGCTTGATGTAAGGTAGATCAACTTCCTCGAGGGATGTCACCCAACCGACATTGTCTTCTGTATCATTTTGAGAAACTTTCCCGTGCTGCACAGCAGGCTTATAACGACCTGCTCGTCCTCCGATCTGTTTGATCTCTGGTACAGTGAGCCGCACAAGCCCTTGCGGGAGCATCTTGATCACGGTTTCAAAAACGATACGCTTACAGCTCCTAAACAACGCGATATTAGTATCTGGGAGAGTCGGCGACTACCAGAAGCAACTTACAGATTGAGACCCATGCCAATAGCGTCGCTAGCAACTAGAAAGTCGTAGTCATTGTCCGGATCGTTGAAGAGTGCAGCCTGCTGGGTTCGAATTTCGGCCGGCAAACTCCCATAGACGATAGCTGCTCGTTTCCCCGTGGTTTTTTCAATCTGTGCTTTCAGAGCGTGAATCCCAAGACGCGAGAAGGAAACAACACAATCTCCTTTCTGAAGATTCTTTAAGTTGCCTCCGAGACTCTTCTTAGCAACTTTCAATTCGTTCAGTCGTTCATAGCGGTGGATCTCGAGTTTGTCACCGGTTAGAGCAGCCAGCTCTCGAATTAAAGGAACCGCTCGGAGTTCACCACAAAGATGAAGTTCTTGGACGCGAGCACCCAGGAAAGCACGGGTCCAAGCCCACCCACGCCGAGTATCACTGATCATTTGAATCTCATCGATGACACCGACTTCATATGACTGTCCTATGCTACACATTTCCACCGTATTGCTAACAATCCCTACCGGCTCATCACCATCACCTTCGTGGATCTTAACATCATCACCAGTAATCAAGCTGCAGGGGATGCCGGCCGTCGTAAAGCGCTGGTACACTTCCTGGGCCAAAAGTCGCAAAGGTCCAGCGTAGAAGCCAGACTTGGACGCTTGCAGGCGTTTCAGTGCATGGTACGTTTTCCCCGAGTTGGTGGGACCGACGTGTAAGTGTATTGTGCGCTGGATGGCGCGCGCTTGCGGGTACAGCTCCGTCGGACGTCGCATGTCAGCCAATATCTTCTGCCGGACCTGGTTCGGTGTCCCATATTCTGCCGTGATATCTTCCGAGTACATCTGGAACTCTATCTCATCTCGCAGTCCCCTAAGTCCATAATTGCTGTAGGCCTGATGCAGGGCATTCTTGAGGCGGCGCAAGGCACCCGCGGCTGCAGACGTTTTGCGATCGTCTAGTTTGCATGCATTCAGCACCTGTCTTTCGAAGGCATCCCATCTCTTCAAGGATGTCCAGTCTTCCGCTTTCGTGAGCTTGGTGCGATAGCCTTCGAGACTTTGTTTGACGACCGCCACAAAATCAGGTCCGGTCAATCTTGGGCGATCTCTGGGAGGAGACTTGGCACGTGATGCATTCTTTTCTTGCTCTTGCTTGGCCCGACTGCCTCTATCTTTTTGTCCCTGGGGGTAGTGAAAGAAGAAGAATTAGCGTTGAATCAAGAGAACACAGAAACAAGTGCTTTGCCCTACAGCTTTTCTCAGCAGCACTGGCGAAGTTGCAAAGGTCCGATTCGCAGGACGGGCTATTGGCTGCAGTGTGCACAAAAGGCATCGACTGCCTTTGCTGCTCCATAGGCGCATGCCTGACGCGGAAATGAGAGATTGAGGCCTATGCTATCGTGAAGTGGTATGTTCTTTCGTTCCGTAATCGAATGGCAAATCTGGTTGTTGAACGGGATCGTCCAACCAAGGCGTGAGCGCGCAGGGACGGGACAATATTATCACACTTATCACACTTATCAGGGTTAAAAGGCTGGGAAAAAGAGATTAAATTTGAAGAATATTGGTAGAGGAATAAAAGAACACAGCAAGCTCCCTCTAAGAAATCCCCTCCGTCATTAATTCGCCATATCGATATCGTCTTTTTTTTTTCTGCCTTTACTCAAGCTGCGACGGCGATAGAGTAATACTTCCGAGGCGGCGAGTGGCTACACCGCCTTCCCAAGGTTTATCCCCTGCGGCGGAACTTGGAAAAGCATACTAGGCAGCGGAGGAGAGAGAGGGAAAGTGAGGGAAAAGGTGGGGACGGACGGGACTCCGGAGCTCGAGGGGTCTCAAACCATCTGCTACGTTTCATAAAGATAACTTACCTCAGTAATTATCATTATCACCCCCTGATTGATCTTCACACAGCGCCCCTGTCGCTTGCTTGTCTCTTACCTTGCTTGGCTGCTGGCTTGGATTCCTTACCTCCTGTGTTCTGCTGCCTTAAACTGTCTTAGCACCCCTCAATCCTCACCCCTCTTCCCAGTGTTGTGAGTTACAAGTTACAAGTCTATGCCCCAGCGGAGGGCTGCCCGTCAGCCAAAATGAGCGCTTCAATCCTCAACATTCAGCGCGACAGTAAGTCACATGGCTATTTTCTCGTGCGCGCAATATTTCTCGTACTAATATATCCCTTTCTTCCTTCAGTCATCCTGAACACCATTCGTTACGCGGCGGGGAACGAGGTACGGTCTCTCGTTCATTGCCCCTCCTGATAACTCCGCCCCCCTCACCACTCTCACAATCCGCATACCACTGACGTCGGGCGCTTGTAGTGGAAGGTCCTAGTCGTGGATGAGACCAGTCGGAAACTAATCGACAATGCCGTCAGCGAAGATGATATCCTCAATCTCAACGTGACCAGTAAGCGAAGCTTCATGCCGAATCTATACATGTCGGTAGGCGCTAACTGGCCGGTTCCCAAGATGTTGAACAGATCGAGCACCGACGCCCAACAAATGCCTCTATGGATGCGCTGTACATCCTCTCCCCCCTTCCGCATATTGTCGACTGTTTGATGGCCGATTTTGAGCGGAAGAGATACAAGAAAACATGGCTGGTTTGGACGTCCTGTTGGTCGCAGCATTCCTTGGGTGCTATGGTTGGTGCTGACGTACGGACAGTCCTCGATCCGCAACAACGAGCCAGACTAGACCGGTCGCAGATGGCGCATGACAATATCGCCAATGTTCAGATCATGAATGCCGACTATTTCCCCCGCGAATCCCGCGTCGTGACGTTCCGGGATCCATGGAGCTTTCCAGTTCTGTTCCACCCTGGTTGCAACCATTTGATCCGTGCGCACTTGGAAGGACTGGCTCAGAAGGTATGGCATAAGCTTTAGCTCCACGGACCAGCTTTGCATGCTGACAATGGCGGGAGATTGTGTCTCTCTGTGCAAGCCTAGGAGAGTACCCGATCGTTCGGTACTATCGACCCAGGACCCCAACCCACGAGGCCGGCGTATTGTGCTCACACCTGGCCCGCTTCATTCAAAACGAGTTGGATCAATTCGCGCAATTTCAGCGGGACTTTCCGCCCCCATCGTCTCGCCCTCGCGGTGTTCTCCTTGTTGTAGACCGCTCGATGGACGTCATAGCGCCTCTGCTCCATGAATTTACATATCAGTCCATGGTTCATGATCTGCTCCCTATCAACGATGGGAACAAGGTCACGTACAAGACCGTTATTAATGAGGGCGGCGCTAATCAAGAAATCAAAGACATGGAGATTAACGAGCAGGACAACGTATGGGTTGAGTACCGACACATGCACATGAAGGACGTACTGGGGAAGCTGGGCGAAGATTTTGCCAAGTTTCGAGCAGCCAACCCTCAATTCGCGGAAGAGTAGGCTTTTCTCCTATAATGTTCTCCCTTACGATCCTATGTCCTGAAACTGACATGAGTTCCAGCAACAACAAAGCGAACGTCAACACAATCAAGGATATGCTTGCAGGCTTGACTGAGTTTCAGCAGGGCCGCGATGCATACACACTTCATCTGAACATGGCACAAGAGTGTATGAAATACTTTCAGGAGCACAAGCTTCTGGAGGTCAGCTCTGTCGAGCAAAGCCTAGCAACCGGCATGGATGAGAACTACAAGAAGGCCAAGCATCTGGGCTCCCAGATTGTTCAACTCCTCGATGATGAAGCGACTCGACAGCCGGAGCGACTGAGACTTCTACTACTTTATATTATCTACCGAGGCGGACTGCTAGCCGGAGACATCCGCAAGCTCATGGCACACGCACAACTTCCACCGCAGGACGGGGAAATTATATCCAATCTGGACCTACTTGGCGTGCGTGTAGAGAAGCCCCTAAAAGATGACAAGCCTCCTGTACAACCGCTATTCACTCGGAAGCCGCCTACGGCAGTCGACATGGAAGAGGAAAGTTTGACTCGTTACGATCTGAACCTCAAGTTGATCTTGGAGGACCTGGTGCGAGGCACCCTTGACACGACTGTCTTCCCACCCACGCGTCCACACACCGAAGGCGAGGGCTCGAACCCACAAGACGCCTTGTCGCAAGCATCTCTCCGGAGTGCGAAACCCACGTGGGCGCGAACGCGCACAACCGGCGAGCAGCCTCGCCAACGCATTATCGTCTTCATGGCGGGTGGCGCGACCTACGGCGAGGCGCGTACGTGCTACGAGATCTCGCAAGCACATGCCAAGGATGTCTACCTGGCCACGTCCCATATGCTCTCGCCGGGGCTATTCCTGCGACAGATCGGCGACCTCAGCGTCGACAGACGACGGCTGGACATCCCGGCCGAGCGGCCGAAACCCACGGCGCCTGCTCATCTCTTCGAGAAAGAAGCGCCCCCGCCACCTCAACCTCAGGCGAAGAAGCCCGTCGCCGCTGCCCCGCCTTCGGCCGCCATGGCCTCGATGTCACTTGGACACAAGGCTCCCAGCAGCGGGCCGAGTCCGGCTCCGGCTCCTACCAGCTCCAAGCCAGGTAAAGAGCACAAGGAGAAGGAGAAGAAGGAGAAGAAACGCCACCACTTTTTCCGATAGGCTGATCTGCCACTCTTTGCCCGTAGCCCTCTCCATAGCTCAACCCTGATCTCATCTAGCGCAGCTGTGATACCAAGTTCAATTGTCTATTAGTTTTCGAGCCATCTCCGACCATTTACATGGCCGGACTAATGCATCTTAGCAAGATCAGCAAAGCAAGGTGTACGCACATCCCAGACAATGGAAAATAATGCATGGACCATAAACAGTAGAGGGTATCTAAACGTACGCGACAATAACAAAGCCACTAAAACACTCCAGACCTCCCCTTCCCTTTCCCCCTCCCAACCCAACCAACCCGGCCCCCTCCCCCCTCGCCAAATGAATTCAACCACCCCCAAGATACCTCAGAACCCTCTCATCCTGATAAAACAACTCGCGCAGCCTCTCCCCGCGCTTCCTGGCATCCACCTGCCCCCTCCGCACCTCCTTCGCATTCAACTTCTTGTGCACCTTGTCCGAACCACCGCCCCCGGATTCCTTACCGCCCCCGCGCCTCCGTTTTTTGGGGTCCCCCTCATCCTCCGAATTGTCGCCGGCAACCCCCAACCCCACCGTGTCAACCTTCACTTTCCCTTTCACCGGCGCCACGATCCCCTCCCGCCCTGGCGCCCCCAGCCCCAGCCTGCTGTCCGGGTCCCAGCCGTAGGCGGCTAGGTAGCGCAGGCCGGGCCGCGTGCGGTCCAGGTGCGAGGGCGGGTGCGAGTGGGTGAGGCAGAGTTGGTGCGCGAGGGAGGCTTCGTGGGGGCGGGGGTGGGTTTCAGCTGGGGTTCGGGGTTCGGATGCTGAGGATGATGAGGATGCTGTGTAAGGGAGGTTGCAGATTTCGCAGATTTGAGATGTAGGGTTCGGGTTGGTGTCTTGTTCGAGAGGGGGAGTGGTGGTGGTTGGTGTTGGTGCGGAGTGGGATTGTGGACTCGCTGCTGCTGTAGTGGTGGTGGTGGTGGTGGTAGATGGAGCTGTGGCTAGGGAATCTACTGTGAACTCCTCCGGGGTAGGGGTGGTTGATTTCGAGAGGACGATGGAGAGGTATTTGTTCGCGATGGTGGCACCAGTAGAACTCGGTGCGGTGGTGGACGCGGAGGCATTGCGGCGGAGGGCGGAGTCGGTGGTGTTGAGGTCGGGCCCGTCGGAGGAGCGCACGAAGGGGACGCGCTTGCGGCGGATCCCGGCGCCGAAGACGCGTTGATCCTCTAAAGGGAGGAAGTAATCTTCTTCCTCTTCTGCGGGGCTGTTGTCTGGCATTGTAGGTTCTTCGGTGGTGGTGTTGTCGTTGAGAAGAGACCGACAGGTAGAAGAAAAAGGCCGGAAAAGTGACGCAGTGGCGGGAGATCGGCCGCTAAGCGCGGGCAACGCAACTGCCTCCGCGCGGCCGCCGGACGGGCCAGATTTGTTGGACTTCTTTTCGGGTCATCTTGTCTTCTACCAGTCAACAACAGCAACATCCTCTCACTTCCCCCCTTTTCTCAGTTGTGGTCTCTCCTTCGACTCGAATCTTGTCTTTTGTTTGCAGCTTCGCATTGTCGTCGTCCCTCCACCACCACAATGCCCATTCCCCTGATCGTCCAGGGTGTCACCGAGGGTGTCTCCTCCATCCCCTTCGCCTGGACGATCCTCAAGCTCACCCCCTGGGTTCTTGTGATTGCCGTCCTGAAATTCTACTTTGGCGGCGCCCGCAATGCCTCGGAGCGAGTGATGCACTCTAAGGTTGTTATGATCACGGTACGACTTCCTCTGCCCCTCCCAACAAACCCCCCCCGGAAACCGTTAAACTAACCTCAAAAAAAGGGAGGAACATCCGGAATCGGCGCGCAAATCACCCAAGCCCTCGCCGCCCGCGGGGCGCAAATCATCCTCCTGACGCAACACAGCCCCTCCGACGTGTTCCTGGTGGAATACATCGAGGACCTGCGGCGCACGACCAACAACCAACTCATCTACGCGGAGCAAGTGGACCTGTCCTCGCTGCACTCCATCCGCACCTTCGCCACCAAATGGATCGACAACGTCACGCCGCGCCGGCTGGACATGGTCATCCTGTGCGCCAGCACGAACCCACCTCAAAAAGCCCTGACGGACGACGGCCTCGACGAGGAGTGGCAGATCAACTACCTGGCCAACTTCCATCTGCTGAGTATCCTCAGCCCCGCGCTGCGCGCGCAGCCGGCGCACCGCGACGTGCGCGTCATCTTCGCGGGGTGCTCGTCGAGTTATATCCGGGCTGGAGCGTTTGATTTGCGGACGGTCGAGGATGTGACGAATCACCAGGTGTTGCAGCAGCAGCAGCAGCAGCAAAAGTCAGGGGCAGGGCAGAAGGTTGGGAAGAATGGCAGTGGGAAAAAGAAGTCTACAGCCACCACCAGCAAGAACCAAAAGCGGAAGCCGGAAAGTCTGTTCGGGTTGAGCAAACTCGCCCTCATGGTGTTTGCGCATTCGTTCCAGAAACATCTCAACGCCTTCAAGCGGCCGGACGGCCACCCTCCGGCCACGCGGGTCATCATGGTAGACCCCGGGTTCACGCGCACGCCCGGCATGCGGCGCTGGATGACGGGCGGGTCGCTGTGGGGCCTGCTGGGGTACCTGGTCACCTGGCCGGTGTGGTGGCTGGTGCTCAAGTCGCCGCAGCAGGGGGCGCAGAGTTTCCTGTACGCGGCGATGGAGGCGCGCTACGGCCGCGACGAGGGCGGGTGGATGATCAAGGAGTGCCGCGAGGTGGATGTGGCGCGGCGGGAGATCCGGGACGAGGCTGCGGGCAAGTTGCTGTGGGAGTTCAGTGAGAAGATGATCGAGGTCAAGGAGAAGGAGAGTGCCGTGCTGCGGGCGCGGGCCAAGAAGGAGGCGGAACTGGCGGAGGCGGCCGAGCAGAAGGCCGCTGCCGCGCCCAAGGCACAGACCCCTGGGTCGAGGAGGAGTCGGAAGGGCAATGGCAGTGGCGAGAGTGGTAAATAGACTGGCTGTATATATGGTGCGATATTTCGGGGAGGCTAAGAGTGGAGTGCATACATGCATGGTTCTGGAGTTTAGGTAACTATTTCAAGACATCTCATCTATCCATCCACTCGCGAGACAACAACAACAACAACAACACAGCAAACACAGCAAGTGCAATTACACCAGGCATATCTTCAAGAAAGGAAATTCGTCTCATTCAGATCAAATCTATTGATGCGATTTTGGTTTTCCCGCCGTCGCCAAAGAGATGCTAATTAAATCAACAGTAGGTAAGAGTAGGTATCATTTACGAGCAAGTTTAGTTTTAGTTCTTGAGCTTCTCGAGGAGCTCGGCGGGGGGCTGCTGCCGGTATCCCTCGGGGTTGTTGCGGGTCCAGAGCCAGAGATCCTCGCAGGCCTGCTCGAGGGTGTGCTCAGCCTTCCAGCCCAGCTCCTGGATGGCCCGGCTGGGGTTGGAGGTGAGGTTCAGGACGTCACCGGCACGGCGGGGGGCGACCTCGTAGGGGAGGTCGCGGCCGACAGCGGCGGAGAAGGCACGGATCATCTCGTAGACCGTGCTGCCCTTGCCGGTACCCAAGTTCCAGGCACGGACACCGGGGTTGTTGGCGCGGAGGTAGTTGAGGGCCTTCAGGTGGCCGTCGGCCAGGTCGAGGATGTGGATGTAGTCACGGATGGCGGTTCCGTCGTGGGAGGCGTAGTCTAGCCTCGTGTTAGGTCGCTGGTGAGAGGAGAGGAGAGGAGAGGAGAAGAGAGGGAATCTGAACGTACCATCGCCGAAGACGAGCAGCTTCTCACGCTTGCCAGTGGCGACCTGGGCCAGAAGAGGGAGCAGGTTGTAGGGGACACCCTGGGGGTCCTCGCCCATGATACCACTGGGGTGAGCACCGGCGGGGTTGAAGTAGCGGAGGAGGGCACCGTTCCACTTGTTGGCCTCGGCCTCCTTGCCGGCCTTGATGGCGTTGTTGCGCTGAGCGTTGATCAGGTCGGTGATGGCGGTCTCCACGGCGAACTTGGTGTTGCCATAGGGGTTGGTGGGGCCCAGAGGGCAGTCCTCGGGGATGGGGATCATGTTGGGGAAGCGAGTGGCATCGCCGTAGACGGTGGCGGAGCTGGAGAAGACGATGTTGGTGACGTTGTTGCGGACCATGGAGCGGAGGAGGCAGATGGTGCCGTAGACGTTGACGTGCCAGTAGTCCAGAGGCTTCTCACCGGACTCTCCGACAGCCTGAGCACAAGGGAACTGTTTAGTATGGGACTTGCAGGTGCAATGGCAACGCAGGGCGGGTTAGACGCACCTTGAGAGCAGCGAAGTGGATGACGCTGTCAATGTCGGGGTGGGCCTGGAAGACCTTGTCGAAAGCCGCCTCATCGGTGACATCGAGCTGGGCGAACTCGGGCTTCTTGCCGCAGATCAACTCAATGCGGTTGAGAGCCTCGGCGGAGGAGTTGTAGAGGTTGTCAGCGACAACGACCTTGTAGCCAGCCTGCAACAAGGCAAGGGTGGTGAAAGAGCCAATGTAGCCCGTGCCACTGCGCAGTTGGGGATTGCGGGGTCAGTTCCAGCTGTAAGAGATCTGGGCGCAATGGTAGAACTTACCCAGTGACGAGAACTGAACCAGCAGACATGATGATGGAGGAGAATTGGATTAGATGGCGGGAGGGGGGAAAGAGAAAGAGAGAATTGGAGTGAGGAAGGGGGATTTGAGGGGAGAAAAGAAAGGGAACAGGAACAGGAACAGGACAGTAAGACGGGATATTTAAGGAGGAGTGAGTGGACTCATTGAATTGGGCTGGACTGGGAAAGGAAGAGAAGCAGTTGGTTCCAGTTGGCTGCTTTCGAAGATGGGAAACATGGTGGGGGGGGGGGAGGAAGGAGGGGAGGGCGGGCACAGGCACTGCAGTGGACTGTGGAGGGGCTTTCCGGAGGAGGACCAGGTACCGTTTCGGTATGGTCAGACTGGTCAGACTGGGTCAGACTCCCTATTTCTCCGTCTACACCGCCCGGCATAACCCGGTTTTGTGATGGTATTGTCCGGGTATGATGAGGTAATTTAGTCTTATTCCGTACTTACTTGTACTTATTGGGGGCTGACGCGGGCTGGTCTCGATTTGTCTGTTTGCGACCAGACAAGCTGCACAAGTCAATTGTCGGCATAGAATGGCTTCTTGCTCCCTCTCATCTCTCCTCATTGTGTGTGGCCACACACCCGTTCAGTCTGTACAACAGACTGACCTGTTCCTATCAGCACCGAGAATTGTTTGTGCCCCGTTGGCTGATCACTGCAGTCCCTCCCAGACAATCCTCCCCGTAATGAGTGGTCAACGGGACGATCCAATCCACCGGTTTAATTTACCCAACCCATCAAACCACGATCATGACACTTTTCAGGGACAATTCTCTCTGTCTCAGGTGGGGAGACAGTCGCCAACTCGCCAGACAATAACTAACAAAAAACCGAACAGGGATGGACTGATAGCCAGCAGCCACAGCCACATGCAGCTGCAGGCCCGATGCATATGCCTGCCCTGCCGTAGCCGACCGAAAAGCCAAGCCAAGCAGCAAGTTAATTCTCGGTCCGACTTGCTTATGACAGGGAAATAATAAATGAATCAGAAAAAAAAGAAAAGAAGGAAAGACCAATCCTCCATATCCATGGAAACACCAACGGTCCAAGACCTTAAGATAGTAATCTATCGACTCGCGCACCTTTCCAAAAACCATGCCTCTTTAACCGACCTCTCCAGGCTGAACCCCAATTAGCACGAGCGGGTCCGCGGTTCCACTGCGCAAAGTGGATCTGTGCTGTGCTCCTCGAGTTCCGAGGGTCTTCTGCCCGCCCCCGTGGGAAGGTTGCAGGTTGCTGCCAGCCAGGAAAGGAAGAAAGATGTTGTCTGGCCTAATTCCTACTATCGATGGCACCACTGCAACGCTCGCCTTTGCTAATATATCGGCTTATCTAGCCTAGTCTCTCCTGGGACTAGACTCCGGGGGCTGGCTCGGCTGTACAGTAGTTACGTAGTAGTCACATTACTGGAATGTTTGGCTGCAAGTCCTGTCTGTTTGCTGTATCTATAAGGGCAGCATGTGACCGTTTCTTCTGTAGTTACTCCCACACCCTTACTGATTTTGTACTATATAAACACGCGCCGAGTACTCTGACCGCTCCCAGATTAGTTATGCTAGATAATTCCAGACTTCTGGAGCAAATCCTTGTGAGGATAAAGAAGACTTACTCTGCCTGTGGTGTTTCTGTGGTGGTTGATTCTGTTGTGTTTTTGTGGTCCGCCTACCCGACCGCCTACAGGCATTCTTTGGTGTTCCTGACTCCTACAGTTCTTCTTGTCTTGTCCTCAACCATATCAAAAATAAACAGAGGTATTATAGACCTCAAACAACGCATATTTCAAATCAGTATCTCAAGCTGCTTATAATCCTATGTAAGCTTTCTTTCAAGTCAATACACTAAGTATAGTTTAAGCCATACCTGTCTTTGCTGCTCAAGTCCGGAATTATGCTATTCACACCCCGATATGTCGATCACATGTACTCGAGTACCCTTCAAAGCCTCTATCGACAAGCACCCGAGCGTCATGTAGAACACGGTATCCGAAGCATCGTGTTCCTCTTCATACTCCGTCGGATTGGATCTCCGTCACCGCCGGCGTGACCCCTGACCCTGCGCTGCGCTGCACTGCAGGGTCCACGGACTCCCCCCCCCCGGTGTGCAGTTGGCCAGGAGGTAGCCATAGGTGTTCTCGCCGTCGCCCGAACTGTTCTTTTTACAGGTGACATAGGGGCTGGAGCTGTCCGCCGCCTTGGTGCACTGCGCGGCATTCCCGCCGTTGGCGTCGGTGCAGTCCCACACGCCCGAGCTGCTGGCGGTCTCGGTGCAGCTGTATCCCCCGGAGACGCCGCACACGGACCACTCGGCAAACGTGAAGCTGGTGCTCAGGGAGGTGGTCAGCGCCTTGTCGGTGTCTGTGTTGGTGGCGGCGTAGGCCGTGTCGTCGCAGAAATCGTCGAGGTGGCGCTGGCGCTGGCGCTGGCGGTCGTGGTCGTGGTTGTGGTCGTGGCCGTGTGGACGGTGGTGCGCGAGCCCGAGCAATAGGCGATTGTGCCGAGGTACCCCTCCGTCGTGCAGGCGATGATGTCGCCGTCCGGGTCGGTGAAGGTATACGGGTATGAATTGGTGGTCGTGCGCGTCGGCAGCGTGGTGTAGCCGCATGGATTGGTGCCGGGGGTAAGGGTGGGATAGCTGCCGCTGCCGCCGTTGCAGGAGCAGTAGGTCTCGTCCGAGCCGCTGTCGGGATCCTGCTCCTCCACGCAGAGCGGCTCGGTGGTGGTCGCCGTGGCAGCAGTGCCCGTCATGGTGGAGGTGCTGGAGGCGACATTGCTGCTGTACAGCGAGCGGAACATCGAGCCCAGATATGAATCGATGGAGGTTTGAGTGGCCGCATTCGTGCTCGCTGTCGTGGGCGGGGCGTCGAAATATGCCGTGGTACCTGCTCCACCCATGGTCACGTCGGCGACTTCAGTACTGGTAGTACTGCCGCTGGTGGTGGTGGTGGTGGACTTGTCGTCGTCGTCGTCGTCATCGTCATCGCCGCCGCCGCCAGAGCCATTTGAGCTTCCGCCGCCACTGCTATCGTCCCCTTCACTTCCATCAATGCTCATAGCTGCAGGGCACAAGGGGCATGCACAGAAGAACGTACCTATAGCGGGGGGGATTAGAATTTCATGTCAGCGATAGCAGGGTACCGAAGAAAGGGGGAAAACTCACAGTGGTGGCCGACGTGCTCCCCAGATGAGGTGGGTGTCGGCCCAGCAGGGGAGCCAGTGCTCATTTTGGTGGTGCGAGTGTTCAGCACTGAGTCGGGGGTACTCGTGTCCGTCGGATAGGGGTGCGGTCACGGTGGTCGTGGTGGGAGAGAGAATGGTTCCAGGTTCCATTTGCCACGATCGTCGTGCCCCCAAAAACGCCCGTCCACGGAGGACTGGCGTAGGTGAAGTTGCCGAACGAATAAGACACCCCCGCGATTGTGCTTGTGGTGCCTCCGGAAACGGTTGTGCTGCCGCCCACCGTCCTATCCAGCGCGAGAGTTAGTGAAAGACATGATCGGGCTGGGGTTGCGAGTACTTACTGGGTATAGGTGACTGTCAAGGGAGTTGGTCGGACGGAGCTGGTCTGGTGGACTACCGATGGTCCAGGAGTAATGGCTTGATTCCACACATCAATGCAGTCGGTCGTGACGGGAGAGGGATAGAGGCGTGTGGGGATGGCAGAGGTGTGCATGGACTTGTATGTCACCACGCTGCCATCGTTGAGCGTGGTGGTCTTGGTGGCTGTGGAGGACCAGGTGATGTTCGTGTCCCATTCAGTGAAGGTGATGGTGGTGGTCGTAGTGAGAGGTTTAGGGGGCATGATCATCAGGCAGGGAGGCGAGCAGGTAACAACCGGAGAGGACTCTGCCCACACGGTGGGACCAATAGTGACGGTGGTAGTGGTGGTGGTGGTGGTGCTCTGCGTGCTGGTCGATGGCGACGCAGTGATACTTGTTTCCCAGCTATCGTCCAGCGACCCTGGGTTTGTCTCCAGGTCAATGGCCCACTCCGAGAGTCCGCCGAAGTTGTACGTCTTGTAGTAATTCGTGCGATTTGCGCGGGTGGTCGCATTCATGTAGCCGACCCATTGGGTCTCATTGTAGACGAGGATGTCGGTGTCGTCGGTGGAGTAGGGGGTGGCTGTGGAGTCGGAGTCGGGAATCACGTCCAATTCAGCATTCGAGATGTACCCAGCGGTGTTGGTGCACGAGCCCGCGGCACCCGCTGCATCCCACGTACACCACGATTCATAGCAGCCCTCAGTGCTCATCTCGACCGATCGACCGTAGCTGGCAACGCCCACGCGAATGTCCTTGGTGGCCACTCCGGCCTTGGTGATCATGGATAATGCCCACATAGTTTCGGTCATGTTGACGTGCGGGAAGAGACAATCCCCCGCGGTACAGCCCCATTGTGCGTACTCATTCCCCAAGTCCCAAGTGCCGTGAAGATTGTAAGTCATATAATTACCAGCCCCAGGTATTGTTGTTATACGAGTCGTTCTCCGCAACCGTCAGGCTATAAGTTAAGTCTCTGCTAAGGCAGGGCAGCTATCCCCGGACTCAACCGTGTACGTGTAGCAGGTTCCGTTGCTGTAGGCGGAGGGGGAATTGTCAGGCAGACCTGCAGAGGAGCAACATACATACTGCCCGACCGCCAGAGTTGAGCACAAATCCGAGGCGGTATTGTATTCGTAGAACTTGGTGGCCGTGATGCCATGGGCCCGTTGGTGAGGCTATTGACCGAGCTTAGGGCTAAGTCGATCCGGTTGAACGCTAACAGGGACCGGCCAGCGCCATCTCATGCTAAGCTTTTGATCTTGATGGAAACGACAGTTGACTGCAGACCAAGCCCTTTCGATCCTTAGGGTCGGTCCTATAATGCATGGGGTGAACCTGATGCTCTAGTCAGTCCAGTCAGTCCAGTCCCACTCCATTCAATACTAGACTACTCAGTAGTAGTTATTTAATGCACACTTTCACACACACTTACTCATAAGAAGCATTGATCCTCTTCCCTCTCCCCCTTGGTCTCCACCCTCCATCGCATCTGTGTCCTGACCTACTGCACACAATGGAGTCCCTCCCACCAGAGCTGTTCGATGCGATTGCGACGCACTTGGCATTCGTGGATTGGTGTGCCCTGCGACTGACATGCAAGGCTCTATATCGCGCCATCTGGCCCGTCTTTGCCCGCCGATATTTCCAGCGCATCCACGTTATGGTCACGCCGGAGGGAATCGCCGATCTGAAAGCACTGGCGTCCCACGAGACAATTCGGCCCGTTGTGCAGGACCTGTGTCTGATCCCCCCCCTGTCCCGAAATTACAATATCCCCTTGGCCGAATTTACTGAGGTGCTGCGGAGCGCCCCGGAGCGCCGCGATTGGACCAGCGAAGAAATCCAGGCCCACTACACGGTCTACAAGGCGACGCATACAGCACATCTCACGTTTGCACAGTCGGAGTCCCTGGTCTCCAGTCTTGCAGAGTGCCTGGCGCAGTTCGACAATCTCCGAAGTATTGGCCTGGACGCATACCCACTTTCCAGGTACCAACCCCAGCGCAAGCATACAGCGTTTCTCGGATTGCGTGGTCTGGAGAGGGGCCTCCTATACAGCCTCTTTGAGCAAAAGCTCATACGACACAGCCAGCGCCCTCATATCGCGCATAAGTGGCGGGGGGCCAATCACCCCATCTGGGGCAAGGTGCTCACCAGTGCACTCCAAGCGTTATGCATGGTCTCCTCCTCGGTAGCGATTCAACGACTCTACACGTGTAGTCTGCGGTGGAATGTGGTTCTTCCCGCGACCTATCTGACGGTTGAAAGGTCGCTCGCTGTACGAGCCTCTTGCCTTTTGTCTCCGAGACCTGCGAGTTCTCGAGGTCTGTCTCGGGCCCGGAAGCCCGGAGGGAGCCAGGGACGATTGTCTCCCCGGGCTCATCACGAGAGCGGCGCCGACTCTTCGGACCCTCAAGCTCTTCCAGTGGGCTCAGATGCAGGAGTCGAGCCCTGACGTATTTGCAGACCTCGCCCCCCAGGTTCAATTCTCCCGCCTGGTGAGGCTTCACCTGCACTGGGTCGAAGTGACCCAATCCGACTTTGCGCTTTTCCTGCGCAGTGCCGCCCCCAGTCTGCGCATGTTGACCCTGGTGGCACTCAGTCTCAAGGATCCTCTTCCCGACGGCTCCGAATGTATTAGGGTCCTCACGACCATTTGGCGCAACTTCCGCAACATTCTTCAAGAAACCATCCCTGCAATCCACGTCTTCGCCATGACATGGATTGCCTGCCGTCGCCACCAACTTCGCTTCGCCAAGTCTTGCCGGAAGAATCAATCGGCGTCCCCCGCCACTGAAGACTTCTCCTACCATGCTAATCGGACGCCGGCCACATTTGCAGACTGGCTTAATACACTGGACCTCGACCCGGAGACGCCTCTCGCGCGCGATCTTCCAGCCCTCAGTCGTGGCAGCCACAGCCTCTACATAGGCACGCGTATCCCGAACCTGGGAGACGAACTGAACGAGGCGGCGGCGGTGACGTTCGAGCTTGGATCCCCATAAGAGCACACTAGCCTTTTACCTGTAGCTTGAGATGGTTTGGTATATTGAAGACGATCCCATCTAGCTCGGACGGCTTGCCAAGCGGTTAATGCTCTTTTTTCTTTTTTTCAACTTCCAGACAGAGCTCCATTTGCATGTAATCTAGAATAGCCGAGCCGACGCGGCAAATGATACCCAAGGACGCAAGGGGCGGGTGGTGATTTTCTTCGCATCAGAACACAGCAGCTTAACTACCACTCTTGATCGATCCTGATATACAAAGACGAAGAGGAGGGCAGAAGGAGAAACCAATTGACAAGGGGCCCTTTTGACCCACCCAAACTTGCCCCTGGTAATGGGACAGCATATTCAAGGGAAGGCCGGTCGTAGCCTACGAAAACATTGTGCCTCTCGAAGATCACATCAAGTATACCTCCAGCCTTTCTTGTATTCCTCCAGAGATGAATGCAGTGGCGAATGGTATTGCTGTTGGAACGGAAAAGCATCCAGCCATTCTCGTTTTTCAAGGTCTTATTGTTAATCCTTTATATTTATATACTTGTTGATAAAAAAGACTTTTGCTAAGTCAATTACTTGTATATAAATTAGTTATAAAAAGCTTTACTTAGTTGTTTGCTTAATCACTTATCTTATATACACGGAAAGATCTTATCTACTTGCTCACTTATGGAGATACTGTAACAGCTTTCAACCCTTTACTTACTTATTTTACTAAGAATCATTAGTATCATATTCTTATATAAAAGTAGACACTTACTTTATATCATATAACCTTCATAGAGGAAATGGGTGTTTGGGTAAGGAACACATGGCATAGGAGTTTTGGTGGCAAACACAGCTGTTCGGGAGGTGCGTGGCCTCCTCTACTAGTAGTAGCCGTCGTATTCAATAGTACAATCACGTCTTTTCTCATCGTGGACCTCGCATAAGCATGGCAATATAATCAAATAGAACATGGAAGAAGAGCTATCCACACGACTTTCGGACATGTCCCCCAAATCTCGCTGTAGGACATCACTGAACAAAACTAATAAAGTACGTACGTAAAGTTGGTAGGTAATACATCATTGAAGAATGCACCTCGCATTCACCACCGCCAAAAGGTTGGTCGACAGCTCGTTCGGGCCTGTCTCCCTCCAATCCTGCTTCCGAGAGCACCAACCGACCCTGCCTGTCAGCTGTCTCTCTGTCTCTTTCTTGTTCTTCGGGTTTCAGATACCCCGGGTGCAGTTCTACTAAGCAGTAGATCACGACTGCTCAACCCTTTCAGCACGAACAACGACATGCCGCTTATGGCAGACTGCAATGTGTCTAGAGGCAAACCCGCTCATTTATGGGCCCAAGTCTGCCCGGTCCGACCGACGCTGGGTTTAGAGAGTCATGGAGTACCCAGCATTTAGATCAGACCCGATCACTATGTCCTCTCTGGCTTTCTAACCCAAAAGTTCAACGTCCAGACCGATGGCCCGCATGAACAGATTGACGTTTCCGAGACGCTGGCTGGCCATGTCTGCAGGAAGCGTCTTGCTGTACGTAACAGTTTCCATCACACGATCCCTGTAGAGGTAGTTAGCATCAATTCGGTGGGAAATAGGGGGAAAACTTCAACTTACTTCACGGCAATAACTAGGCGTTGCTGTTGATCAGGGCTGGCGCCGATACCGACGGCTGCCAAGAATTGCCAGACGTACATATCGTCACCAGCATTGATGGAACTGGGGAAGATATCGGCAAATGTGGGTTCCAATGTGTCGAATAGCACGTTGAATTTCTCGACCCACTGCTGCCAATCTCGCTCTGAAGCTTGGTCGGCTTCCTTTACGATTTCCGCGCGGCTCAGGAGCATGGTTAAGATTCCTAGTCCGATCCGGGTCTTGGCCACCAGCTGAACATGGGTCTGCGCAATCACAAGTCCCAACAATCCAATGATGATATTGAACGGAGCCTCATTGACGTAGCCGAGAAGGCTCGGCATGACCGTCTGAGAAAAGAGGTCGATGGCTTCGCGGACGACCGGAGACGGCTGAGTCTCACCGGGCATGAGCTGTGCGCGTCGGACCACGTCCAAAGTGTCCAGGTGGACAACGATCATGGTAAGGATCGTGACGCGTTGTTCCTGGTCAATGTGGCGGAAGATACGGGGGATGGCCTTCTTGCCCTTGGGGTAAGAGAGGAAAGCGATGAACGGGTGAGGCGTGTTAGTGTTGGGAACAATCGGCTCCATAACCTTCAGTTCGCGCCACAGTTTCTGGTTGAGCGAGCGAACATTTTGCCGCCACTCCATATGCTTCTGAATGGCCTCGGGGTCATTCTCGTCTGGCGGAGGAGGCATGGTGCGCTCCATATCTTCCATTTCCATCAACGTGCTGTAGACGCCCTCGATGTTGGTCAGGATAGACTTCCGGTCGCTCAGACTCAGGTCGGTCTGAGGTTTCTTGAGTAACTTGCCACCCTCGGAGCTCTCGGGCCGCTTGAGGTTGAGCATGGGCTTCGGAGCCTTCGCATTGCCAAAAGAGATCTTGCCCAAGCTACCTTCAATGATGAGTTGTTTGTTCTTGGGCTTGGCCTTGGCAGCCTCGACGGCCCGCTGGACCTGCTGCTGCATTCTCTGCATGTGGTTGTCGGCATTCTGGAACTGTCTCCGGTTGCCGTGACCACCGAGGCGGTTACCAGTCTGGAGGAGATACGTCTGCGCAAAGTGACCGAGAGGTTGATGGGGGTGTTGCCGAGGAGCGCCGCGGATCTGGCTGTAGACCTGATAGTAGAAATCTTCCGCCAAGACCGCTTCGGAATCCGTGTCCACGACATTACCTGCGGCAGCCACCAGTTGCTGGAGCTGGATACGGGTAATGAAGTTCTTGTCTTGCGGAGTCATCAGACCATTGCCCTTGGAAAGGAGGAAGATCTTGTGGTTTCGCTTGGCGCGCTTCGCATCTTCCATCAAGTATGCCACTCGTTGCTCTTCCGACAGATGCATCAGCTGTTGAGGATTGGTGATCACGGGTAGCTGGGCGTTGTTGGCCCGCATGCTTTGAGACGGCGGTGGAGGCTGTTGTTGCTGGGCTTGAGGACCTCCCGGTGGGATCATCTGACGTTGAGGCGGCCCCATGTGCTGCGGGGGAAGATTGGCATTTTGCAGAAGGTGCATTGGCATGTTGGGAGCATGCGGAGCAAGCGGATACGGTTCGGGAACCATCGGCGGCTGGTGCAACAGCTGCGCCGGAGGCGGCACACCCTTAGCAAACTGAGCGTGCAGAAGCTCAGGTGGCAGCTGTGCGAAGCCTTCGGGCAGAGGAGGCATCTGAGCTCGCTGAAGCGGGTGGGACGGCTCGGGCATCGACTGAGGGAGAGACACCGGTATCTGGCCAGGCAGTGACGACGGGTATCGCCGCAACTGCGCCTCTACCTCCTCCAAGCTGAGCATCTTCTTTGCCCGTGCCTGGGCCTGGGCCTGAGCCTGCGCTTGAGCCTGAGCCTGAGCCTGAGCCTGAGCCTGAGCGTGCGCCTGTGCCTGTGCTTGTGCCTGTGCCTGTGCAATCATCATTGGCGTGGGTTCCGGTTTCTTCTGAACACCCCAGACGCTCGACTTGGCCTGAAGATCCGGGATATACCCGGGATCCGAGTACTTCTCATAACCGGTCCGTTTCGGCTGCACAGCGGCAGCACTCACAGCAGGATCGGCAATGGTGTCTGCAGTGATAGGGGCGGCAGCAGGGGCTCTAGGCTTCTGGAGACTGTAGCGTATTTGCTCTTCGCCGATGGCATCGGCTACCTGCGCGGTCTTCCCAAAGAAATCGAAGTCCTTTCCGACAGGAGGAGCGCCGAGGTCGTCGCCGAAGGTGTCGTCGTTGAAGGCATCCTGGTCGTCGTCGAGCTGATCGCCCAGGCCATCGTAGGTATCCTCGAAATCAATGCTATACGCGTGTACGAAGCCCATCAGTCATCTTTGGTGCAAGTCAATGGATTGTAGAAGGAGGGAGACCTTACGCATCGTCATCCTCGTCGCCGCCTCGGAATCCTTGAACAAGACGGGCGCGAGCGACCTCGGCGAATGGATCAGGGGTCTCGAAAATGCCCCGGCGCTCGGAAGGAGCAGCCCGGTCCCTGGGCAGGGTGGTGTCAAAGCCAAAGAAAGACATCTTCGGCAGAGGCAGGTTGGATGGGGAACAGGGAGGCTGGTGGCGTGGGGAGAGGGGGAGGAGGAATTACCACGGCATAATTGTGGTGCGGGATGAGGTTCAGAGCCGGTCTGATATCACCCGCCTAGGTGGGTTTAGGCTTAGTTGTGTTAGCCTGAGGCAGGGTGTCCGTGAGGCGGTCAGTTTCTGCAGAAATAAGGTGCGCTGCAGCCACGCCACCGCCTGGCGGCCACCCGCCCAACAAGAACAACACGAATGAGACACTCCTTAGTGCACAACTACTGAGTTACTATCTACTGAGTACTACTGAGTGGTAATTCCCTCCCGGCAAATCGTTGTCAACACAGCCACAGCTACTTCTACCACACACGCCACGGGTTATACGAAGCTTTGGGGGCAATTTTCCTGAGAATTACAGGGACGTTTCTGTACATAAGCGGATAGATAGATCGAGAACTATGAGTATCTTAATCTCGTTGCAAGTATGATTAGGATAGATCTTGCGGCCCCAGTCAATATGATAGACTCGAGCACGATCCCGGAGTTTAACTCTAACAAAGATGCAATAATCATAGTCAAAAATAGTCAAAAGAGAACAGAAACAGGCTTGAGGAGTGGGTGGCCAACCCCCGAACGACGTACGTGGCCTGGCCAATAGCCATCGGGGAGGTTACGTCGCCTCCCATTATTATTGACTATGAGAATTCCCATCCATCCATTCATCCATTCAATTCTTAGTGATTCAGTTCATGCTCCGCCGCAGGGCTGACCTTGTTCGTTCGCTTTTACTCTCCGTAGCGAACAGACAGTTTCCTCTCCTCTCCTGAATTAAGATTACTATAATCTCCTTTGCTCCCTTTATTTATTTGATTTTTTCTGTTCTTATCAGCCCCTCTTCCTTCTATTTCCCCCTCCCCCTTGTTTATGTTCTACCCGGTCGCAACAAACCCGCGGTTCGGGAAATACTCATACAAACAGTGGTGAGAGATCGAGACCGTTGCCCCATAATAATTACACCACCGCACCCTGTTCATCTCCGTGCTTGTCGCCGATCATCTCGACACTTTCTGGTCATTCTGGCGCCTAGTCTTCCTTCCATTTCGTCCACTGCGTAGACGAGTTCTTACCGTGGGATTCCAGGTCTCCAGCTTTTTTCCTTTCCCTCCTCTTCACTTCATACTGTCGCTCGCTTTTTCCTCTTTATTCCCCAATTCTCCAGGCCAAGCGGTCCTTTGCGAAAGGCCTCAATATTCACCACATTCACTCCGCTCTGCCCCAGTCTAGCCACATCAACAGATCTTGAGTTTTTGAAAGCACAGAAACCTCGGTGATCATGGCTCTAGGGCCAGTTCGATATCTCCTGTTTGCTGTCACAGTTAGTGCTTTTTGGTTTTTCTCCCAATCTCCTTTCATGGCTGACCCGATGCGTCTAGGGACTGGCACTTTTTTTCCTGATATCGAGAAGCGCAATCCCGATCCCGGAGCAGATCGGCTCGAAACTCAACTATGGATCCTCCTCGTCGTCGTCCTCTTCGTACTCCCAGAGCGATGCCGCCGCCGCATACTCATCCAACAAGGTCATCCCCGCGGCCGACCGCATGAACGCAACCTTCGTAACCTTGGCCCGGAACAGCGACCTTTGGGAGATGGTCAAGTCGATCCGCACGGTGGAGGACCGGTTCAACCGCAACTATCACTACGACTGGGTGTTCTTGAACGACAAGCCCTTTGACGATGAGTTCATCAAGATCACCTCGGCGCTCGTCTCCGGAGAAACCCATTATGGCGTGATTCCCAAGGAGCATTGGTCATACCCCGAATGGATCGATCAGGAGAAAGCGAAGAAGGTGCGGCAGGAGATGGGCGAGAAGAAGATCATCTACGGCGACTCGGAAAGCTACCGCCACATGTGCCGTTACGAATCGGGCTTCTTCTTCCGCCACCCGCTGATGCTGAACTACGAATACTACTGGCGTGTGGAGCCCAGCATCGAGCTCTACTGCGACGTCCCGTTGGATCCGTTCCGGTTCATGAAGGAGAACAACAAGAAGTACAGTTTTACGCTCAGTCTCTACGAATACTATGACACGATCCCGACCCTCTGGGACACCACGCAGAAATTCGTCGGCGAACACCCGGAACACCTCTCGAGCGACAACTCCATGGGTTTCCTGAGTGACGATGGCGGCAAGACCTACAACAAATGCCACTTCGTATGTAGATCTTTCGGAATTGTCGTCAAGGGCGTTGGCTAACTCGATTACTAGTGGTCCAACTTCGAAGTCGGAAGCCTGGAATGGCTGAGATCGAAGGCGTACATTGATTACTTTGAGACCTTGGACCATGCCGGTGGGTTCTTCTACGAGCGGTGGGGTGATGCCCCGGTCCACTCCATTGCTGCTGGTCTGCTTCTGGACAAGGACCAGATTCATTTCTTTGATGAGATTGGCTACTATCACGTGCCATTTACCCACTGTCCAACCGAGGAGAAGAAGAGACTGGACCTGAGATGCTCCTGCAACCCTAGCGAGAACTTTGATTGGAAGGGTTACTCTTGTAAGTTTGACTATCTCACCGGGTAGGTGTCGGGTTACTTACTATTGCTCGTAGGCACATCTCGGTACTTCCAGATCAACAACCTGGACAAGCCCAAGGGCTATGAGGCTCAAACCTGACTTCGTATGACTGGATTAATTTTGATTTCGACAATCTTCATCTGCGGTATTTTAGTCCTACTCAACAGACAAACCCGGGTACTAGTGGTCAACAGAGCAGGTCATCTGGTTGACCACGTACACGCTGGCTGGGAGTCCATTCAGCCGCGGAGGAAGTCCTAAAACATTACGGTTCTACAGTACAGTAATGGGGCGTTTCCGACTGACCCAAACATGATTATCTCGCAACTTTCACCCCTTCAACCCCTACTTTCAATTCCCCCCTCCCGCCGTTTCTTGGAGTGTTCGAGCCTCGGTGTTATCGGTCTCACATGTATTGTCATGGAGGCGGTGATTATTTCTCCTTCAATTATTTTTCGTCCCATGTCATTTTGCGGCGAGCATCACGATTTTCAAGTGGATATCTGATAAGATGGAAAGTGTTATCTTTTCCAGAGACTGTCTCATAAATGTACATAGCTGTTTTAACGATGAACCGAATGCCTTTGAAGATGAAAATATAAAAAAAAGAAAGTAAGCAAAATAGTACAAGGATAGAGCCTCCCTGCAGGGAATCAACATATCATCCGGCTAGACTCAAACATAATTCCCCGATGCACGCATCCCCCAGCTTTTGCGGACGTTTAGTCCGTCTTGGGCTTCTTCGTACCATACTTAGATCGGGCCGTCAAGCGGTTGGGAACACCACCCTGTAGCAGCCACAATTAGAGAACAGCGCTCAACCCTTTCCTAGAGGAGATGAACATACCAGATCCATAGCCCCACGAACCAAGTGGTACTTCACACCGGGACAATCGGGGGCTCTGCCACCTCTGACCATGACGACACTGTGCTGCTGAATATTGTGACCTGGATCGTGGAAAAGAGACTTGTCAGCCATGTCCCTTACAACCAATCCCCCATATAAATTCGCTCATCTTCCAGAGCATACACGACCAAGAGGTACATCAAGTGTCCTCATATCCAGCACAGAGGAGAGATCGGTGTCACAAAACCCACCTTCACCAGGGATATAAGCCGTGACAACCTTGCCGCTGCTCAGCCGCACACGGGCCGTCTTCCGCTCCCCGGAATTGGGCTTCTTGGGCTTCGTGATACCGGTCTTGAGGCAGACACCCTTCATCTGGGCGCGGCCGGTCACGGCGGGCGACCGCGAGCGCCGGGCCTTCTGCGCCACGCGGCAGCCGCGGCGGACTTGGTTGTAGGTCGCTGGCCTAACCGGGGAGGTGGAGAAGGAGCGCGCGGCGAAGGCGATTCGTGAAGTGGGTGTTCTGGTGGTGAGGGCTGCGAGAGCGGTGGGCGTGCGGAGGACGGGGGTGAATCGGCGGACAGCAGCAGCAGTGGCAGCAGTCTTGATGGAACGGATGGGGGTGGTGGTGGCGACGGCCGGAGAGGGACGCTGGACGAGCGTCCGGAGGGTGCGCAGGGCGAGGGAGGAGATGAGGGCGGGCATTTTGGCGGAGGTGGTGTGGATGTTGTTCTCCAAGCCGGACTGGTCACTGTACCTGAGGCTCGAGACGTTCGAATTTCCTTCGATGGGAAATATTGGGGCACGTGACTTGGGGGTCCGGGGATGGAGAATGGCACGCAGCAGCAGCAGGGGAAGACAGTTTTTTTGCGGGTTGGGGCGGTGTGGTCGGCCGGAGGAGCTTGTGGCAGAGCGGACGCGCCAGTCGGGAGGGAGCCTACGCTGGCTCGCTGCTACTATCGATGTCAGAGCTACTTGACCTTACTTACCTTCTAATCACTCCGACTTGAACCATCATCCATCTACCCCCACCTTTCTATCCATCCATCTCTTCCCTCCTCCCTCTTCTCTCGCTTGACGACGTACACCAGCTACGCAATCTTTGACTATCTCCAAACAAAACACAAATTATTCACACCACCGCCACAATGGTACGTCCACGTCCATCCCCAAGGGACCTACATCAACGCCATCATTATCCGCCGTGAAATCCATCCCATCCCAGTCAACCCAACCCAGCCCAACCAACAACCTCAAACCCCCCTCCCCCTGTCCCTTCATCCTCATCGCACCCCGTCCACCTCCCCTACCCTTACCTCCCCCCTCCTCCCGAGACAACCAAACTAACAACACCCAAAGTCCCTCCGCATAGCCCCGCCGGCCGCCCACCCAACCTCAACCAGCAACACGACGACCCGCACGCCCTCAGCGCACGTCTCGCTTCCTCACCCATCGAAGGGCGCCCCCTCCGCACCGGGACTGCCCGACACGCTCCGGAACAACCTGACACTACCCGCAGCCCGGGGCCCGCCGTCGGCGCAGACGGCGACGCCCAGCTCGGCCCACCCGCTCGAGGCGCGCCTGCTGGCCTGGCGGGCGACCCAGGATGCCCTGAAGATGGAGTCGCTGCGGCGGGCGTACGGCATCGCCGAGCCCATCCGCCGCGGCATGGAGCTGAAGATCGTGCGGGATGGGTCGTTCCGCCCCGCCGTCATTGGGGGTACGCAGAACAACGTGCATGAGGATATCTTGGTGCTTGGAGGACGGGATGCCGAGGTCGGGTGGGAGGATATCTTTAAGGGTACGTCTTTCCATGGTGGTAGGGAAGGGCAGGGGGGAAGGGCAGGGTGGGAGGGGGGGTGGAAGGGTGGAAAGGTACGGCTGCTAACTTTTCTTGAACTACAGGCGACGAGTTCCGTGAACCCCCGACTTTCCATGATGAGATGGAGAAGAGATTGCGTATGGATTAGAGCATAGATTTGGTTGATCGGGATTAGGGTTGAGGGTATTCGTGCTATGGTATCTTTCTTTAGGTTTCTATGTTCTTCAACGGTTCTACTGAATGGGATTGTGTTTCAGATTCTGAATGAAGCGGTGGTGCAGTCAGCGTTGGTGGCAGTAGCCTCTCACAGTAGAAAATGGACTAGCAGTCATCCAAGTACGCATGGATCTGCGGCGATGAAAACAATAGTATGGTTCATTATATATGCAGAGTTGTGGTAGTTTGTACATCATGTGATTCCCGGGCGGTCGCCCGGCAAGACACTATTGTGGACATCTGAACACGCTTCAAGACAAACCGGCGCCGTATACCACAGCGGTACACATCGAAAGCCCGCAGTACGGAACCCCGCCACAAAGTTCTAGTCCGCAACAACCACCCGCTCGAGTCCACGGGTGGTCTGATCTCGGTTCAGAGGCAAATGATAACGACATGAGCAGAAGGTGGAACGCTGCATAAACCAAGAATAAATGCTAACAAACGGCCTGCCAATTGTGAGGGAGGGTGAGGACGGAATATCAGGGTATATGTGAAGCAGATAACAAGTATGAGTGGCATCAAGCGACTCAATAGGAATGGAAGCTGGTGAGCGACCGATAACACCGGAACAGATGACTTTCAGGACATGAGCAATGACTGCTGCTGGACCCAGAACACTGAAACCAGCCGGACGCCGTCTTCGGCGCACAGGCAGGTAGTTAACCTGGTGCGCCGCCTTAGATGCCGAAGCAAATGGACTATCCTTGGAAAATCCCAGAAAGGGCTTATGGCCATAGGCAATATGATCAACGGCAAGGGATAGAATACGTGGCTTTGCAGATGACAGCATGAGAGGACGACGTCAGAGAACCCAGGGGAATTCATCCCCTTGTGGTAGTCGTCTTCCCGACACGGGGACCTTCGAGGCACCAAATCAAAAACCCGTGCTCATTGAATAATGCAGCGACAACCAGGGCTGCGCTCGCTGGATTCGCGTTCACGGGTGTATTGGGCCTTGGCTCCCTTGGCATCGTCTTCGTCCACAATCTCTTGGGGCTTGACGGTCATGTGCACCACATTAGGAGCATCTCGGTTGAATCGGCAGTCTAGGATAGTCAGTACGGAGAGACGATTGAGGCTCGTAGGGACTGCCGTACCTGATAATGGGGACTTATCGTCCAGGAGCTTTCCGAAGGAGATCAATCGAATCGAACTAGGCGAGGACGGCCGTGTCTCCCACTCTATGCAAGACCGGATTGTCAGCCACCAACTCTAAAGCGCAGGAGCGGTGAACATACCTTGTCGCCATTCCCTCCAGATCAGTTCCTTCAGTGTATAAACGCTCATGGCGAAAGGATCCAGGTTTTCAACATTGACTTGTTGCTTCTTGAGATATTTGGCATCAATCTTGAACGGGTGCCGGGTGCCAGTGATCAACAATAAAGTAATGACTAGATGTGGTCCCGAGTCGTCCTCTTCCTTTACGTTCTGAGGGGAGGCCTCACCAGCGGCTACTGGAGCTTTCAGTTCGCCGTGATCGCCAACCGATGCGCTGGCAGACGGAGCATCGCTGGGGTTCTGCTGCGAGGCATGTGTTGCTGTGGGGGCTTTGGCGACATTTGCTGATTTGCCATCTGTCAGACTCATTTCCTGAGTCTCATCACTCGTACTGTCCAGGCGTGGAGTAGTATTCAAGGCCTCTGTGGACTCCGATGATAAACCGGGGACAGCAAGTGGTTGTAGAGGTTCGATGGGAGGAACCGGCGTAGTGACCGCCGGGTCGCCCTTATTGCCCGTGCTGTCCGACATGATGACAGCGATTGTATAGATTGAAATGCGAGATAACGCTAATAAAAGCAAAGCGACGTGTCGACTTGAGAAATTGCGCAGAGAAAGACCAGAAGCGAAGATGGTGATGATTATTTCTCCGGTAGATCCGGGGCGTGCGACCGACGTCGTTATTGGAGGGGGAAGGCGGGAGACCCTGGGGGAGGTTTCAAGGAGAGGGAAGACAACGACGAACCCAACAGCGCGCAACCCGAACGGCGACAAGAAGGGAAGGGGGCCCAAGGGGGCTAGACTAGATAAGAAGCGGAGAAATTCAAGGACGGCGCGAACAAGTGACTAGAACTCTGACCGGTTGAAGATGAAGGGGGCCATGCGACCCGAGGGAGGCGAAAAAGGGGACCGAGGGGGGGGGAGGGGAGAGGTTTGATTGAGGAGGCGGGCAGTTGGCGTAGGTAGACGAAGGGAGGCGATGACAGAGCGGGCAAAAGGAGACAGACAAAACTCTAAAGTACGCCTCCTGAGGGACTCAAACAAGACGGTAGGTTAAAAGATATATACTAAAAGGTTATAAAAGATTGCCAATAGAGAGAGTGGGAATAAAGAGTCACAAGAGAGATCGATAGCGGATCGTGGGTAGATGATGGTGATAACTAGTGGTTCGTCAGTGACGATGAGGAGAGGGAAAGGGAGGGAGAGAGAGAGAGAGAGAGACCGCCCCGTGACTGCCGGGAAGAAGAGCAAGACGGGAGAAATTAAGGAAGGGGGGGTGGGGGGGAAGAGAAAGCCTGGAGCCGATGTTCCAGGCGGGCGGCGATCCGGTTGGGCGCGCCCGGCCTCATACGGAGTTTAGTCTAGTCTACCTACGGAGTACCAATTTGTCACTTCAGCATGTTTCGGTAGGCCAGATTCATAGATGGTTTCAATCAATGCTTCGCTGCTTGTTCTTCTCCTTCTCTTCGGCTTCTCTCGGAATTCCTGTACTGACAATTATCATGATCCATTCGAAGAAAGTCCATCAGTCCCTGTAGTCTATGCAGATCTGAAAGATTAGAGTGACTGACGTGCTGTCAGAGATCCTGCATCTACTCAAAAAGCGACACCGACACCTGTCAAGCTCGTATCGGTGTCAAACTCGCGCTGGACCTCCCTCGCAGTATCAATCGACTATCATCGACAGAATGCATATTACAGACGTCTCTTGATCGCTGCAATTCCCAGATACAGACCGTGGACGTGGTGCAGATCTTGATACCAAGAACCAGACCGGGGAATCGACACCGGAAGACCCGCTACGAGGCATGGCTTAGCCTTGTCGTTACTATATATATCCCACAACGACGACCTCGCCTGAACTTCAAGTATTGTATGGAGTACGTAGGCATTGCTTCCAGCCCTCGAATTGGACCCTGATTGCCGTGAAAAATGAACAAGTCACATGATAATTCAGATCACAGCTGAAGCGGCAGAACGGATTGGAATCCAATCTGGACCGCCAAAACTCCCGAAGTCACGCCATGGCAATGGCACGATGTACTGCTATGCATTCTTGTTTGACCTCCTTATCATAGTCTCCCGACTGTCGCAGAACATACGGTAGAGGCCTTGGTTTTATCACTACAGATAGTTAATTTACCAAGGCAGAACAAGACCGATGTTCTTTTTCGCTTCCATGAGGAAAGTTGACAGTGACACTAGTGTCTAGTATGGACGCTAATTCTTTCGTTCCTCCAGGGCTCTATTCGCTTACTGTGTAGATGATCTTCGTCCAAAAGTACTGTCCCCTCTTTCAATATTCGCCACGCCTGTTTTCTCCGCTCTAGACCGATGGCTGTAGGCGAGAACCGTTCTTATCGCCATCTCCTGACCCGTCCACCATTACGAAGTGACTGCGCACGTGGACCGTTTGGCTTCTCACACGAACACGAGAGGTTTAATCTAGATCCATGAGTTCTTCTTCTCAACACCCCACCTGAAAATTTGTGAACATGTCAGGCAATCCATGGGTGTTGCTCGGTCTTGTATGTGTATGAACCATCCAGTGACCGGTCCTCCCAATCAAATTCATGTGACATCATTCTTGCCTTGATCTTCGTCAAAAGACGATCATTGTCCACAAGGATGATCAGAGCTGGAGGCCAACCTTCCAACTCGACAAACACGAGGTACTTGACTGTAGGGCTCAAAGAACGAACATCGTATCTGGAGAAATCGATGGCATCCAAGCCGCGAGCACTTTAAATTAAGTTACGATTGATCCTTCGGACACGATGCAGGCGGGGGTCGGCTGCAACGATCAAGCGGACAGCAAACGAGCTCGACCTGTCATGCAATAGCCTAGAACCTGATATCCGTATGTGTCAACCGACCCTTGCTCAGTCCTTTCTGATGTAATGGAATGATCTTCATCCTGATATAATTTGAAGTCATATGGCCACACTACAATGTCATATAACGGAACGCAACCATCTAGCATACTGCTCGCTTCGCCAACCAACACCATCCATTGCAACCAAGTCCCAGCGAGGGGTTACCCTTCCCAAAGAAATGCTTCGATCGCCATTCTCGACACCGCGCAAGTCGACTAAGGAAGTCCCCATTCAAGGCGATGCCAGTGGCTTGAGCCTGGAATTGAACATCACCGAGCCAGCCTTATTCGCCCCGACCTTATCAGACAAGCCAGCGGTTCTCCGTGGTGAATGCCGATTGACGGCGAAAGAAGCTGTGACAGTGAAACGACTGGCCGTCAACCTGCACGGTACAAGCAATATCGTGTGGCCACATGGTGAGAACTATATATGGTTTCTAGAAACTAGAAACTTCCCTTCAGAGTTGGCTGATTGTCTAAACCATAATTGCTTCAACACAACAGGTATTCGCGAACGCCGTACGGTGACAGACAACACATTGATACTGCTTGGTCCCGAGGCGACAGACCCAGTGCTTCCGTGTTACCTTGACTCAATTCAGGAGACATCGTCATACCAACAGGCGCACAAAGGAACCACCTTATGGAGTGCGATCTCCGCTAGAGTGGGATCGAACGGGTGTGAAGAGCAGGACACAGGGTCTAAACATCAGCGACTGACACCCGGGACCCACACATACAAATTTGAGATGGTCCTGCGCTCCCATCTGCCCGAATCTATTCAAGTCCGGCAGAGCGAGGTCCGGTACCGGATCCGAGCCTCTATCGAACGACCGGGCTTCTTGAGTCGCCCCTTCTCCTGCAGCAAACCCATAACCGTCGTTCATTGTCCCGCAGAAGATTTCGTGGACGATGCGGAACCGATATATGTCGCTCGCGCTTGGAAACATCTCTTACAGTCGGATATTCTAGTCTCGAGGCGAGGGGCACCTCTTGGGGATCTCTTACCTGTCACCGTGTCATACACAGAGCTGGGCCGCGCCAAGTTCCGTGGGCTGCAAATATTTGTCTCGGAAGATGTGCAGTACCACCAGCGGGACGGTCTAACTTGCTGCAGTGGCCCTTTCAAACGAAGTCTAGTTTATGAGAAAATGGCAGGACCGGTATCAACGACGGCGCTGAGACGAGCCGACACGGATGAACACCCAGCATACATTGAGAAGGACGATTACATCACCGCCAAGACGGTCGGGGATGCCGAGGCACGAAGCCGATCGCTGCACGATGGCGACACGGAACACATCGAACTCAGTCTCCAACTTCCAATACCCGTTTGTCATCTTCATTCCGATCCAGCAAGGCCACAAGGCATGCATTTTGACACCCGGTACAAAAACGTTCGAATCATCCACTGGCTTGAGGTAAGATGATGCGGTTCTTGTTGGCCTACGAAATTTCACCTAGACTAATCGGTGGCACTTCTCATAGTTCGCCTTCCTAATGGCCAAGCCCGACAATTTGAACCCGAACAATGAGCGCATTGTGCAGAAAGTTGCCCACGTCCCATTGGCACTGCGCTCTTGTTACGCCCAGCAAGCCAATGCTGCGCTGCCGGCATACTCCTAAGACGGTTGGGGTTGCAGCCAATAATGCGATCGGGAAAGCTTCGGAATGAGTCCTGGTTGACTGCTGCAAGATCTCTCCAGTCGTGTTGAAGCTTACTCGTGGCCGTGGCCTGCATCACAGCACCTGGGCATGAAGGCCCGTGGGCGTGTGGGAAGTGGGGCCCGCAAAGGAGGAGTGGACACTCAACCACCTTTAGATCGTGACAGGGTCCCTCAAACTTGGCTTTTCTTTGGACGAGAAGCCAAAAAAATCTTCAAGAAGATCCAGCGAAATTCTTGCAGGCTTGCAGCCATGGCAGCATCTGCACTTTTACAGGCCTTGCCGCCACCGAAAGAGTGGGTACCTTACATTTCCGGATAACATCCAGTGGGTCGTCCCGCTTATCGGCCGCTGTGCAGTTACATCATTTGCTGTCCGTTGACGATCTTTCCACCTGGAATGCATCATTCTCACATCATATCACTTCCCTTCTTCCTCCGTCCGAAACCACCACATACTTCATCCCGAACTCCGTTACCGAACGGGCCTCACGCTGCTTCGGTAAGCGGCGCCCTCTTGCTGTTCTCAGTGTTGTCCCACTGCCTGCCCGCCGTAGCGAGGCTCCCCGATGATGTGATGTCAGCTGAGGCCGAACAATCGGAAAAACATTTCGAAAAGGAATGCCCATGGGACGGTAAGGGTCATGGTATAGGACGTGGGGAGTGGAGGGCCACCTCCAAGGCTCCAATCTTTTCCCCATGGGTAACCTTCTTTGGATCAAGCGTAAAAGGTAGCGAGCGCTCCACCGCTCGTTGCCGCATGCAGTACGCAGATTCTTAAGTTCACGTAGTCCTCGCGCACTGCTGGCATATTCTTTCTAATCTTTAATCTTCTCTCTGTCTGTCCTTCCATTCTCTCTTCATCTTCTCTCTCCTCTTCCTTCTCTACCTCCTCTCCCTATTCATCTTTATACCCTCCTTTCCCCTAGGTTCCTCATACACGCTTCTATCATTCTGGCATCGTAACATTCTTTCTCATCATGGCGCCTCCCACATATGCCGGCTTTACGGGCCGGCGACTCGGCCTCGCGATATCAACAATTGCGACTATGGGCTTCTTGCTCTTTGGATATGACCGTACGTAATCGCTAAGGCCTTTTGCGAACCTTGAAGCTTACCGTCTACGCAGAGGGTGTCATGTCAGGTATCATTTCTGATCCTGCTTTCAACGACATGTTCACTGCCACCAAGGGTGACTCGGTCATGCAAGCAACCGTAACTGCAGTCTATGAAGTCGGTGAGTGACTTGAGCTGGGTGCCAGGTCAGCGACTAGTAAGCTAACTCGCAGGACACAGGCTGTCTCTTTGGTGCCATCTTCGCCTTGATTTGTGGTGAAAAGCTGGGTCGTCGTCTCATGGTCATATGGGGTGCGACCGTGATGATCATCGGTGTGATCATCCAAGTCACTGCCATGCCCAATTCGATTCCACTGCTGCAGTTCATCTTCGGCCGTGTGATCACTGGAATCGGCAATGGTATGAACACATCGACTATTCCAACGTATCAAGCCGAGTGCTCCAAGACTAGCAACCGTGGTCTTCTTATCTGTATTGAAGGAGGCATCATTGCCATTGGAACCATGATCGCTTACTGGATCGACTATGGAGCCCACTATGGTCCCCAAGACCTGGTCTGGCGCTTTCCCATTGCCTTCCAAGTTTTCTTTGGGCTCATCATCATTTTCGGCATGTGGAAACTCCCCGAATCCCCTCGTTACTTGATCGCCCACGGCAAGGTTGAGGAGGGTACTCGGGTCCTTGCTGCCCTCGCAGGCGAGGAAATCGACCATCCCCACGTCCAGCTGGAGAAGAATCTCACCCTGGACTCTGTTCGAGCGTAAGTGACGGCGATGTCGAATATGCAGATGCCTTCATAACTGACCTTCTCCAGATCCGGAAACTCCCACGCTAAGTTCAGCGACTTGCTTACCGGTGGTCCCTCTCAGCATTTCCGCCGCATGTTGGTCGGTTCGTCCTCTCAGTTCTTTCAGCAGATTTCTGGCTGCAACGCGGTTATCTACTACTTGCCCGTGCTGTTGGAGGATTCTATCCACCAGTCTCACAATTTCGCGCTTCTGATTGGCGGTATCAACATGATCTGTTACGCAATTTTCGCCACATTTTCGTGGTTCTTCATCGAAAAGATCGGTCGTCGCAAGCTATTCCTTGCCGGCAGCTACGGTCAATGCGCTGCGATGATTATCGTCTTCGCCTGTTTGATCCCGGGCGATGCCGAGAGTGCTAAGGGAGCTATCTTTGGGTTCTTCCTATACATGTGCTTCTTCGGTGCCACATGGTTGCCTCTCCCGTGGCTCTACCCTGCCGAAATCTCTCCTCTCAAGACCCGATCCAAAGCCAATGCTGTGTCGACCTGCAGCAACTGGCTTTTCAACTTCACCGTGGTTATGATTACGCCTGTGATGGTCAGCAGTATCGGTTGGGGAACGTACCTTTTCTTCGCCGCCTGGAACGCCCTCTTCATCCCTGTCATTTGGTTCTTCTACCCCGAAACCGCCAACCGGAGTTTGGAAGAGATCGATCTGATTTTCGCCAAGGGCTATGTCGAGAAGATGAGCTACGTGCGTGCGGCCAAGGAGCTGCCCAAGCTCACTGATGATGAAATCGAAGCCAAGGCGGCCGAGTATGGCATCCTCGGTGACGAGGAGAAGGCTGAGGAGCGGATTGCCGAGAAGAACCCTCCCCAGTCTGAAGAGTTCTCCCAGTTCCAGCCCACTCAGCTGTAAGGGGGAAGGCAGCAGCGCATGAGATTTTTCATTTATGATGATATGCCTCGCAACATGAATTTTATACCTCCTTTGTTGTTTGTTCTCTGATTTTTGTTGAAGTGTTGCCGAGGCCAGTTGCTGGCCAACCTTGCCTACGTGTCCTTGCCTGGTGCAGGATAGAGGCGGGC
This sequence comes from Aspergillus aculeatus ATCC 16872, assembly GCF_001890905.1. NCBI lineage: Eukaryota > Fungi > Ascomycota > Eurotiomycetes > Eurotiales > Aspergillaceae > Aspergillus > Aspergillus aculeatus. The sequence continues at coordinate 1,125,491 of NW_017962980.1, forward strand.
GTGCGTGCGCTGCGTGTGTATGATGTGTTGGGCTCATCCTTCGTCGATGCATGGGAGCTAGAAAAAGCCTAAAAGGCGAAAAAGTCTATTTTCTGGACAAGATTTCACTGCTACGAGGTGGGATGTGGATATCAAGCAGTCATAGACTCGCCTGTCTTGTCCAGGGATACAGGTTATAGGTGTGGTCATTGTATATACCAGTTTTGCGTTTTGTGTTCTGCTTTCAATAGAGCAACCACTAGATCCCATCTTCATTGAGATTCTTTCTCTCCTCAGATTCGTCCATGTTTCCTACTAGATGAGCTTCCCCTTGATTCCTTTTAGAGGAGTAATCACACCCACTCCTTATAACAACCAAGTGGAAAGAGTACCGAGTCCACTCACAAGACCACACCCAAGATCTTGCAAGATCTCCGTGCACTGCATGCGGCGGCACCCGACCGGATGGATGGATTATGCTTCAACCCTTCCGAGCTTATCTCTGGCCCAAGCGTGCCAGCATGCTCCCGCAGAAAGTTTAAATTTTCCCGACATTGCCCAGGACCGATCTAAATCCAGGCTTCTACTTATAGACATTCTACTTACAGAGAAAGAAACCTGCAGTTGCATTTGAGACTAATCCTTCGTTATCCACCTCTACACGGGTACGGAGTAGAACCGCCCATGTGATCTACAATACAAACAGCAGCACGCTACGTCAGTGTCTTCAACTCTTCCAGACGGATGCAGTTTAGGACGTGACCAGCAGCGCAATGAAGACTCGAGAGGGTTCGTTCGTGTGCTCTGGAATGGAAAGATTCGTGTGGAATGCTGAGGGTGGTAGGTTTTACTTGCAGTAAGAAAGGTTAAGTTCAAATTTTGTTGGCGATGGTCTCTGGAAGTGGTTTTCTTGGGTCCAGTCGTCGTATTAAGCCTTCTTGGTCTTGGTCTTGGTCTTGGTCTTTTCTTGGGTCGGTGTTGATGTTGCTTGCTTGCTTGCTTGCTTGTTTAGGTTTTGGCTTGCCAAGTTTCGTCCCGGGAGGGGTGAGAGAGAGCCACGGCAGCCTCGGTACGGTGCATATGTGCATATGCCAGCTCAGATTGGAGGTAAGGAGGGAATGGAGTGTATCTTTGTCGTGTACATGCTTGACGATGTATATTAGTCCTGTGATATTAAAGGAGGGCAACAGCCTTTCGTATTGCATAGGATGCTCGTGAGGTCTGAGTTCGGTCCAGTGAGACACTGAGGATTGGCCGGTGCCTGCACTGCTTTAGGGTAAAATTAGTCGACCTAACGCCTGGCAAAAGGTGATTATTATTGAGAGAGATAGAGAGAATTGAGACAGCCGATTGTTTGAATCACAAGCATTCATTATGACTATGTCGACACTTGAAAAGTCACTGCACTATACTGAAGCACTTGCCGAATTCGACCGCGTAAGCCCGGGACACAGACACGTGCTGTCAGCGGGACCGAACCCGAACGGCGATCTAGACTAAGCACTGGGAACTACGAACCACCCGGTAACCTAGCAGTGGACATCACCAATCCATGTGATTTAATTCCTTTACTCTTCCCAGAGTGGGTCAGATCTATACTTCATCAGAGCATGGCAGGAGCCCTAGATCCTTATGTCCCAACAAAACATGAATCGGCCAGCGCCTGAAGCAAGCACGGCCGATTCCGAACCTCGCAAACGCCGTCGGCCGGCCAAATCGTGTGAGCAGTGTCGCCAGCGCAAAGTCCGATGCGATCGCAATGTCCCCTGTGGTCCATGTAGGCGCTCGCGGTCTTCAGTGGACTGTTCATATCGGGAGAACCTCCGTTCCCCGAGCCCAGTCGCGATTGAGCAGACGCCCCTACATGCGACGCAACCGAGTGCTTCGACTGCGGGTCCAGCTAATCATGTCCTTCAGGAGACGCAACCACCAGATCTGACAGCTAGTGGGACTATAGCATCAGTCTATCACCCTGAAGTAAGGAACTCAGCAGATGGATTAGTTGGCACCCACGAACCGCCTGCCATTTCGCAACACGGTTCATCAGTTCGTCAGCTCCAGGACCGGCTGCAACGTCTAGAGGCGCAGCTGGCGGACTCATCGACTGGGTCGGATCAACCTCTGGAGCGAACCTTGCGAGATCTGTGCTGCAAGGTCCAGGCATTGGAGGAACGGCTGTCGTCGCAATCAACGCATTCTACCCCGAGAATGGAGCCGGAAAGAGAAGGGCCTGGAAGGCAGGAACAGATGTCGACTATGCCTTCGACACCTCTGCGGCTGGATGCGAAAGTGAGAAAGATGAAGTTGTTTGGTCCGACTCATCATGTCTATACATTGGAAAAGGTATGGGGTAAACCTGACTCCGTGAAGAGACGTAACTCATCAGCTAGCAGCTTCAGATGCTCGGTTCCCTCGCAGGCAAGGACCCGCAGTCTGCGTATCCGGAGCGCAAAGCTGAACTGGCGACACTCATCAAGGAATGCCGAAACCTCCGCAAGTCAGTCAAAAAGAGACAGTCTCTGAAACTGAATGACCCTGTGTCAGATCTGCTCGATTCGATACCCGCAAAAGATGTGTGCGACGAATTGGTGCGCTGTTACATGGACACTTTCGAGCCTGTGTATCGAATCCTTCACTTGCCAAGTTTTCGCAAGGAGTATCATCGGTTTTGGGAGGAACCTCCCGCCAAGGTCACGCCTTTCCTTGTTAAATTGACCCTGGTACTCGCTATAGGCACTACTTTCCATCCACGGCGAAGTAAAGCAGGCACTGAACATGAATCTCAGTTAGTCCAGTCCTGGATATACGCAGCTCAGTGGTGGCTCACTGGACCAACAGAGCGATTGACATCGAGCCTAGAGGGTATTCAGGCCGTTTGTCTGCTTCTTCTCGCCCGTCAGATGGGAGACCTGGGACCGTCTATCTGGCTGTCACCGGGGTCTCTTCTGCAGGCGGCCACGGCCATGGGCCTGCATCTGGACTCTGCCAGATTCCCCAGCCTGTCGCCCTATATGGCCGAAATGCGTGCACGTCTATGGACAACCGTTCTAGAGCTCACAATCCAATGCTCCCTGGACACCGCTGTACCACTGATCATCCCCGCTTCATCTGACAGCAAGCCCCCTTGCAACCTTAACGACAAGGACCTTGACCCTGACATGAAACAACCAACCACAGCCCGACCCATGTCCGAACTGACAGACTCCTCCATCCAATTGCTGCTTCATGAATCCTTCTCCCTCCGCGCTGAAGCCGTCAATCTCATCCATGACCGTTCAAAACTCACGTACACCCAAGCCATTCAGCTGGGTACCAAGCTCCGTGATGTCTGCCAAACCCTGACTAGTTTCTTCTCCTCCCATGCCCCGTCTCCCACCACCCCTCAGCATCAAAATCAATCCCAGCACACAAACAGCGACCTCCACCCGGCCTCCTTCCACCACAAATTCCTCGACATGATCCTCCGCCGATACATCCTCCTCCTCCATCTCCCATTCATGCGCGAAGCAGCCACCAACCCTCAGTATCATTTCTCGCGCAAAGTCTGCCTCGAATCCGCCATGATCATCGCATCCTACGCCAGCACCCTGAATCTCCCCGCCACCACGGACCTTGACGCCTTCGCCCGTCTCCTCATCGCCGGCCGCGGCTCGTTCCGTGGCCCCTTAAGTCTGGAACTCTTCTCCATCCTCGGACTAGAAGTGATTACCCAACTCGATGAATCCCCTCCTCCTCCTCCTCCTCCTCCTCCGCAGCCCCCTGCCTCCGCCCCCACCTTGACAGCAACAGCAATGACCTCAAACCCCCTCGCCGAGCTCGCCCGCGCCACACGAGCCCCCCTGATCCAAACCCTCGAGCATATCCGCGACCAGATCTTCCAGATCATCCGCCTCGGCACCCCGAGTCTCAAACGCTGTATCGTCCTCTCGGCGATGTTGGCGCAGATCCGCGCCATGGAGACGGGCGACTCCGTCGAGGAGGCCGTCGGCGCGTCGCTGGTCCTCAGCCTGAAGGAGTGCTATGCTGCGTTGCAGAGCTTTGCGGCGGCGACGGCGCACGGAGAAGGGGAGGTTGCGGAGGTTGCGGCTATGATGACGGGAACGACGACTGTGGGGTCAAGCTTGGGAAGTCCGTCCGGGTTGCCCGGGTTGGAGTTGAATGCTGTAAGTTTCTTTTGGTTTCTTGCTGGTGGTGGTGGTGGTGGTGCTGCATGGTGCGAGGAAAGGGAGGGCAACGCTGGGTATTTCTAGGCTAAAGCTAATTATGGGTTTGGGTAGGATCTTGATCTTGATATCACGAGTTTATTCTATGCGTCTGGGTTGGGAGATCTGGGGGATCTCGGGTTCTAGGTTGTTTCGGATACTCGGATAGCTTATGTGGTGTGGGGTGAGGAAGGGGGAAAGTGTGACGGCGTATGAGCTGGTACTCTACGTTGGTCTGCCAGGAACTTGAAGCGAGTAGCAAGGCCCCAAACTGGAAGGAACGCTGCTCCTGGGGCGAGAACGAGCTGTTTCCTTTACGAATGCAGGAGAAGAGAGGAATACAACCGTCAATGTTCGTGGAAATTAAGATTTATATAAAATAAACTGTAACGACTAGTTTGACGCTTTGGAAAATTAGATAATGTCTGATATTCATGTGGACCATGCGCGCCTGTCGTGGTACGATAGTGTTCCTTCGTGTTTCGTGCTTCTTCCTTGCATCCGGACAATTTACGAGGTCGGTAGCGATGGGTTACTCGCTCGTCATGCACCATCCTCAAACCCAACCAGAATACTGGTCCAAGCCTTCATTCTGCACTCCAGCCGACCCGTGCCGGACGCCAAGCAGCCGGACGGTACCGATCTTCCCGCCAAAGTCGTCTTCCACCTTACTCTCCCACGAGGCGAAGGAGTCTTCCAGCCGCTTGATGACCTCGGGCGAATCCTGGATCAGCACGGCGAGGGCATCATACCCACCGGCGCCGGGGACGACACCCCCGACGACGCCGTCGAGGTCGGAGATGGTGTCGAGCAGCTCGGTCTGGACCTTGGGCTCGATCGGCACGCCCGACTTGGCGGTCATGCTGCGGATGTGGCCGCGGGAGCGCTGGATGAGGTTGCGCACCTCGCCAAAATCAGCCAGGGTGTAGCCACTGCTGCCGCTGTCCTGGTTGCCGCTGGCAGCGGCGGCGGCGGCGGCGGCGTTCTGGGAGAGGGTTTTGAGCTCGTGGCAAAGGTGCTCGTTGTTGGTTTGCAGAGCGGTCCAGAGCAGGTCGGCCTCCTGGGGGTTCTGCTTACGCCATTCCAGCACCTTTTTGACCATGGAGGGCGAATTCGAGCCGCATTCGACGTCGCAGAGGACCATCTGCATGCCGCGCGGCAGCTTCATGCCGAAGTCCAGGCACTCCGTGTCCCAGCGGTGGGCCGGGTCGATGTCCTCGACGATGGCGAAGAGGCGCTCCTCGAAGCCGGGGGTGGCGACGTCGCCGACGGATTCGAGGATCGACGGCGAGAAGCGGCGGTAGAGGCAGGAGCCGTAGATGGCGGCGGCGACGTCAAAGCCCGAGCCGACCTTGCCCTGGGCGGCGCAGTGGGCCGCCTGCGCCAGATTGTGGAGCTTGTCGCGCGCGGGACCCAGGTCGTCGGGTTGCAGGGTGCGGTGGATGACGAGGGCGGAGACCAGCGCGGTGACCAGCGCGGCGGAGGATCCCAGTCCCGTCTTGTGTGCTTCATGGAGGGGGACGCCGAAGTTGACGAAGCGGCCGGGGGACTGCAGCCCGGAGATCTTGGAGAAGGCCGTCTCCGAGTAGTAATCGTTGTCGGCGAGGATGGTGATGGAGAGGGAGCCGAAGTCTTTCGATCCGGCGACGTAGCTGATGTAGGTCAGGGCGTAGTTGAGGGAGGTCTCGACGAAAGGGTTGGGCCGTCTGGTTCATGGAGGCAGGGATTAGCTTGAGAGGCTCCTGACTGAGGGTTCCCTTGGGAAAGTTTTACCCCTGGCCCTTCTGTATCACTTTGATCCCACCGCCATTCTCGCACCGTTGTATACCATACTCCCAGACTGCGTCGACGAATTGTGGGGACCGAACCACGATAATGTCTTCACTCTCCTGGCTATCTGATGTGCTCTCCGCTTGCCCCGACCCCGTGGATGAGCTCTTCCGGTGGTATTTTTTCAGCTGCTCGACAATGACATGGATGCGAGCATCGAGGGCGAAGACGGTGCCTGTGTACTTGCGGTCGAGGACCAGGTAGCCGCCGGTCAGGAGGACTTTGCCCGGGGCGGACACCGCCGTGACGGTCGGAGGGATGTAAGACATGAGGACGCTATGGTCGTGTAGGTATGCTAGATCGTGGGAAGGGAGGTCATAGATCGTGAAGCTGGTTCAAGAGTACTATGAAAGGGAGCAGTGTCAACAATGGAACCAGTTCGCCTTAGGCTGTAGTGGGGGGAACGGACTGAAGTTATACGACTAGTGGGGTAGATCGAATTCTTTACATACCGTTTGCAAACTGACTTATCACAGATAAGTGAGGGGAAATCAACTGAATGGTGAAATTAGAATGGCGAAAAAGCAAAACAATCAGCTTCTTTGCACTGGACCCGTTTAAGGGAGAGACGATCTTTATAACAAGCCCCGCCCCGGTGGTCAGTCAACTACGTAGATTGATGAGGGGTTCAATGTGCAGCCACGTTGCTATCTGCAAGTTCGCCCGGGTGTGACAATGCCTGAAGCTGGAATTAGAGTGAGGAGTGTTTAGTCCATGTCAGCAAGACTTCAAGAATCGTCTCATCATGATTCTCTCAATGCCATCATTATTTTCTCTCCATTGTTGACTGGGATTAATTGTTGCTGGGGGGATCTCCCTGTTGGGAGACCAGTGGTAGATTGTGGCTGGTTCTGTGGCTGGTTCTGTGGCTGGTTTTGTGGCTGGTTCTGTGGCTGTTGATGCCTGCCATTTCTGGTGTCAGTTTGTGGCATCCTATCATATTACCTCATCGATTCATCTCATCCTTCCACGCTTTCCGCAGGTGCATCAGGTACAGGTACGGAGCCATATACATCAGCATGCAAGCTTCTACGCACAATGGTACTGACAACTTCCGTCAGCTGGCTAATGACCGACCACGGACCACTATCTCAGCTGGGAATACTCCGTACAGTTAGTTACGTGGAAGGCGCAGCAATAACGGCAGCAGCCTCACCATGTGAATCTTACTGCATCCGGGGGCTTCCATCCATCCTCTTTACATGACTTCGAGATTCCAAGGACACCCACAAACCAGGGGTGATCTCGAAAAAAAGCACCAGAAGAGCGTTTATCGGGCACAGTGTCACCATCACCGAGACGGCGAACAGTCCACGGAACGGACAGACGGAGATTTGGAACGGATATAACGATCGAAAGCCTTTTGTATCCGTGGCCAAGCGGATTCCAGCGATGTTCGGTGCTTCGGCCAGCCGGGAATCCGCGCCCCGTACAACCAAACCATTCGGAGGCCAGCCAGCAAACTCCGGGGGGGACATTGCGGCCCCTGCGAAGAAAAAGAGCCGGAAGAACAGTGAGTCACGGATTCACGGCCAGGGGTCCAGCTCTGCTTCTGATCCACCCGATTGGGTCAGAGTTGCAATCCGGGGCCGCAGCGAGAACTGAGAAAGTCAATGAGGCCACCTGACACGCGGAATCCTTCCCTATGCTCCCCCATTTCGCCTCAGGCAACGACCATTCTCGAAACCTGACGTACCTTCGTCTGGTGGGGATGTTCCTTTGCTATTTTTTTTTGCAACACAGGATTTATTTTTTGCGCACCATCATTACCTAGTTTGTTGCTCAAAACAGTTGTCCTGTTCTATCAGATCAGCGACTGCACGCTGCAGGCTGACGCCTGCGCTACTTAAATCCCGCAGTACGAAGTGCAGAGACAGTACATACATGCATATATCAAACGCGTTCTATAGACTAGACCAATCCACCCACCAATGCAACAAAAAATTCCAGTTCAGGGCTCCGTTTATCGCTGAAATCCTCCCTTGGAACCCATTCTCAGACCTATCAAAAATCTATTGAAAAAGCCAATCAAAGTGTGTAACTGCATTGGTCAGCACGGCAGTGACAAAAGTACCTATGCCCAAACAAGCCAAGTGGCAGTAGGATCTGCGCTAGACCCGATTGAGTAGCCCCGGCGATACCGATCAGTTTCCCTCCCCGAGCTCTGAAATACCGATCAATTCCCTCCCCCGGGGTGGCCTCGTACTTTTCTGTTTGCTCTTCATCCACACACAGGCTTCAAGCCACTGATTATTCTTCCTTTTCGCGATCATCCCTTTCCTTCTTTTCCCGCGCGTTCTTTTGGCGACCAGCAGTCGTCAAATGAACCTGCATAGTTATTATTATTTTGATTGCAAGGTACGAATTACCCGATTTGGAGGCGGAGAGTGGGAGGCGAACAGTTGTGCATCAATCACGATAAAGGAAAAAAATTTGGGGAAAACAACAATCAACACAGGACGCTGCTGACCTCAATTCTAGCATTGCCTCTTCCCTCTGAAGAGGTCTCCCGCAAGATAAATGGTCTTCAAGCCGTTCACCCACCTCGCGCGCCAGAGTTTCACCAAAGCCTTCACACATGGCTATGCTCAGTCGGTAGTTGCGGCCTCGCAGTCCTCGTACGCGTCGTCGACTACTTTAAACACCCTTTCCAGTCAGCCCGCCGCCAAGTTCACGAGAACAACTCAATTACAGAATGTTTTCCAGCCCTCTAGCTCCGGTGCAGGCGCCAAGGCCAGCCAGGGAACTTCCGGCTCTGGGGATCTGGGTTTAGCGGCCTACTACGCTGCATGGCAACATGCTCAGCAAACCGGAGATGATAGTGACTGGAAGCAGCTGCAGATGCGGAGGAGAATCGGTTGGAAGCCTACGTTGAACGAAGAAGAAGGAAAGACGAAGAACGAAGCCAGTCTTCCATCTTCGGACTCCCAATTCCACGAGTCACCCCACATCACCAAAGCCTCCGCCAATGACGATGTCAGTGCTCAGGTCGAAGAAGCCGTTGCCCGCGAGATCCAGATCCAAGAAGAACAAGCGCAGGCCGAGGAGGCTTCCGAGACCAAGGACAATCTCGACACTGAAGCGTTTCCCGATTTACCCGCCGATGTTGCTGCTGTGGAGGATGCGAACGTCGAGCAGTCTCGCATTGCTTCCGAACACATCGTCGAATTAGCCAATGGTAGGAATTATGCGGATATTCCGGGTGCCTTCGCCGCTATCCTTCGGGATGGATTGACACCGACCGTCGGGGCCTACAATGCCCTGTTGGAGTCGGCAATCCAGCTCCATGGGGACACTGCACAGGCGATCCAGAAGGCTTTGGACATTTATTCGGACATGCTTCGTCGTAGGGTAATTCCCGATGAGCAGACCTACCAGACTCTGGTACAGCTTTTCGTCGTTCGCGCCCATGATGCCATCAAGTCCAAGGATCTCTTGGAGCAGGACCGTGCCCGGTATGGTGGTATGGAGGAGCCTGGCAAGTTCATGCTACACTCCAGTGAGTTGGAGCAGGCTCTTCTGACCGAGGATCACTCTCTTGCCATTGCCATGAAGCTCTTCCGGACTGCCACTACCCGTCACCCTGGGTTTGTTTTCGCACTCGACACCTACCGCTACCTGATCACCGCGTGCGCCAAGGAATGTCTGGTTGAAGACATGGTCTGCGTTTACGCCCACATGGAAACGCACAAGGTGACCCCACACGCCTCTATTTTCCCGGCCATGATCGATGCTTTTGCTTCGACGGGGGATCTGAAGAGCGCTGTCGAGTGCTACAACGAGTACAAGGCTCTGGCTGTTTCGGACGACAACGGCACCTTTAGTATTGTTCAGCGCTTGGATGGGCAGGTCTACGCCGCCCTGGTCCGTGCTTACCTTTCCTGCGGAAAGGAAGAGCAAGCTCTTCGGTTCCTGGAGCGGATCCAAGAGTCGTTCCACGATGTGACAGAAAACCGTGAGGCCCGCCAGGACGCCGTCGAATCGGTAATTGTTGAGGACGGATTGGTGCGTCATGCCCTTAAGTCGGGGGAACACGGTCGGGCGTTGGAGCAAGCCAAGACCCGATTGCACGATAACGCGCTGGATCATGCCATGTCGCAGATCTGCATCGCCGCGGCGGATGCGGGTAATCTGCAGACAGCTTCCGAAGCATACGATTCTCTCCCCACCGACATGAGCGTCCGCCAGAGGCCCGCGGTCTCGATGCTGGCCCTCCACATACGTCAAGGCAATGTGTCGGCCGCCCGGACCCTGTGGCACGCCCTGAACACTGCCGGTCAGGCAACCCCGGACATGGTCCAGCCGACCGCTATGTATGCAGTCGCCCTCGTGAAGAGTGGTCAGATCGAAGAGGCTCTGGTCGAAGCTCGTAATATGTTTGCTCGGATTCGCAGTACCTCGACCGACTTGACCCTCAACCATATTCGCGAACAGGTCAACGAAAGTCTTCACCTTGTCGGTCGCGTTCTTGTTCAAACTGCGGCTGTTCTCTCCTCTCCAGCTGCCATGTCTCTCATGTGGTCAATGGTTGAGAATGGCGGCCTCATTTCCCCGGTCGCTGAGCATGTAGTGGCAAGCTTGGGTCCGATCGGCATTTCCCAGTTGAATGCCCGCGACCTCATGCTGGCTCTCCAGGTGCAGGCTGGTATGCTTCTCAACAACAGCGCTATGTTCGACGTGGCTCACCCCATCCGCTTCGCCCACATGCTCGACCTCGCTCTGGCCACTGGCCTGCCGATGGATGCCACCACCACCCAGATGGTCGACCAAGCCGTGGGTAAGCTGTTTAACAGCCGCCCGGACATGGTCAAGAGATGGCACGATCACCTTGCCATGACCTCTAGCCCTTCGTCCTTCGTCAGTGGTCGTCACTCTCCCGGATCCGATCTGACCTCGATGACCCCTGTGTCCAACGAGGACTCATTCGACCCCTATGCTTACGCCACCGATTTCCGCGGATCCTCGATCATTGCTGATGAACTGGAAAGCACCACCGGCAAGCTGGAGTCTAACCTGAACGAGGCTTTCTCTCGCCTCCGTACCATGCGCCGCAGCGGCCGTCACCCTCGCTACATCACGTACGCCAAGCTGATTACTTCTGCGACGAAGATCAACCGCGTTGATCTGGTCCATGAGGTTTTGAGCATGGCTCGCCGTGATGTGCCTTTGCTTCCCCAGTACAATGCCGTCAAGTACGGTTGGGTTTCTATCTTGGACGCGATGGTGGCCTCGTGCCTGAGCCTGGGCGACCGCAGCCAGGCTTCCAAGTACCACCAAGAGCTGCTGGAGCTTGGCTCTGCACCCTCGGCCAACACGTTCGGTCTTTACATCACGACCCTGAAGGAATCGACTAAGACATTCGACGAAGCGACCGAGGCTCTGAAGATCTTCCATCGCGCCGTTGCGGAGGGTGTTGAGCCCACATCCTTCCTGTACAACGCTCTCATCGGAAAGCTCGGTAAGGCTCGTCGGATTGATGACTGCCTGCTGTACTTCGCCGAAATGCGCGCCAACGGAGTCCGCCCGACCAGCGTCACTTACGGAACCATTGTGAACGCTCTCTGCCGTGTCAGTGATGAACGTTTTGCCGAAGAAATGTTCGAAGAGATGGAGTCGATGCCTAACTACAAGCCTCGCCCTGCCCCTTACAACTCTATGATTCAGTACTTCCTCAACACCAAGCGCGATCGCAGCAAGGTCTTGGCCTACTTCGAGCGCATGGTCACTCGCAAGATCCAGCCCACGATGCACACCTACAAGCTGCTCATTGACGCCCACGCCTCTTTGGAGCCCATTGACATGCCCGCGGCGGAGAAGGTGCTTGAGACCATCAAGGCTGCCGGTCAGCAACCTGAGGCTGTGCACTATGCTTCCCTCATCCACGCCAAGGGTTGTGTGATGCACGATATGGAGGCTGCCATGGACGTCTTCCGTTCCGTTGTGTCGAACCGCAAGGTGCGCGTTCAGCCTTGTCTGTATCAAGCCCTCCTCGAGGCCATGGTCGCCAACCATCAGGTCGCCCGGTCCGAGGAGATTGTGAAGGACATGGCTGCTCGTAGGGTTGAGATGACCGCCTACATCGCCAACACTCTCATCCACGGATGGGCTGCGGAGGGTAGCGTGGACAAGGCCAAGACTATTTACGACAGCATTGGCATTGAGAAGCGCGAGCCCAGTACCTACGAGGCCATGACGCGTGCGTTCTTGGCATCGGATGACCGCGAGGGTGCCGCTCGCATTGTGCAGGAGATGCTCTCTCGGGGCTACCCCCCTGCTGTGGCCAGCAAAATCGCCGACTTGGTTGGGACTGGTGGTGCCACTGCCGTCCCTGCCGTCGCCGCTCTCTAGAGTCGACGACATGAAAAGTTGCCTTCTATCTCGTTTCCGATCAATTTTTTCGGTTGGTCGATTAATACTATCTCCAGGGCTGGATCCCTGTCTTTGGGCTGACTCCAGCCGATGGTTCCGGATTGAACATATAAAAGGGGGCAACTTGATGACTGGAGATGGGTTGGATTTGCATCTAGCGTATGGCATTGGCGTTTACAGGAATGGGATTGGGCGATGTATATACCATTTTGTTTTTGGTTTTCTTTTTTTTTGGTTTCTTTGATAGAATACTCCCACCTCTTCTAGTGTCTATGCAATGGACATATAAATGACTCACTAGGGAAATGTGCTTAGTTGTACGTAGTGTGTAAGTTATGAGTGGTTGTTAAACGGAGTGATTAAACCGAGTGACGTGACCCGGCGGTGCTCCCCGTTTGCCCCGCCGTCCTCCGCATTCTCCCTCCGTCTTCCTCCCTCCTTTCCTGCAATGCAACTTGGTTAGACGGTTGTGCCAGCTTTCAGTCTATGTCTTTCGCTAGATTATCTCCACGCCTGACTGTTTTCCATCGTCATTGTCGTCTTTCTACTGGCCAAAGCCAACTTTCCAACACCTACCGTGCTCAATTTTCCATCAATACCATACGACCAGCCATGAACATTGACTCACCGGACGGGGTCAGGTCCCCCAGTTCCGCCGACCCCAAACACCCCAAGAAGCTCATTTGTACGTCTCTTGTGCTATCAACCTCATTCCCACCCTCAAAGCACGCCCCTCACCTCCCTCCACCGCAAACCCCCATACTAACGTCCACAAAAGTCGCACCAGGCGACATCGAAACCCCTCCCCCTCCCCCTCCCCCCAACCGATAAACCCCTCCCTCCCGCCGCCGCCACCCCCGAAACCTCAGCAGCCAATATACAAGCCACCCAAGAAGAAGCCGCCGCCGTAGCAGCCGCAGCCACAGCGTCCGCATCGGCCCTGCGCACCGAAACCTCCACGCCCACGTCCGCCACCGAGCAAGACCTGGTGGCGCACGCGGCGCGCGCCCACCAATTCGTCTCGAACCCGCCGCTGACCGTCTCCCAGCTGCACCCGACCAACCCGCTGCACCAGTTCCACTCGTGGTTCCGCGACCCCCGGCTGCTGCCAGCCTCGGCGCCGGAGACGTGCACCCTGGCCACGGCTTCGTTGCCGTCCGGCCGCGTCAGCGCGCGCGTCGTGTACCTGAAGGAGCTGGATGAGCGCGGGTGGACGGTGTACAGTAACTGGGGCAGTCGGGAGGGGAAAGGGCGGGATGTTTTTGGTGAAACAGCCGGAGAGGATGATGGGCCGCGGCCGATTCCGGAGCCGGGGGCTGGGGCTGGGGCTGTGGATGAGGATTTGCAGGGGGAGTTTGGGGGAGGTAATCGCTGGGCGGCGTTGACCTTCCTTTGGTCTGGGTTGGAGCGGCAGGTGCGCATCGAGGGGCTCGTGGAGCCGCTCTCGCGCGAGGAGAGTGAGCTGTACTGGCGCACGAGGGAGCGGGGTAGTCAGATCGGGGCGTGGGCCAGTTGGCAGAGTAAGGTGCTGTGGCGCGCGGAGCCGGAGATGCTGCTCGAGCGGCGCCGTAAGAGTCTGGATCCCACGCTGCATCAGGTGCCAAGGAATGTCGAGGAGAGGGATATCGATGATGGGCGCGCCGTGTTGGAGGAACGCGTGCGGGAGGTCGAGCGGCGCTTCGAGGGCATTAAGGAGATTCCACTGCCGCCGTTCTGGGGCGGTGTGCGTCTGGTGCCGGAGTCCGTGGAGTTCTGGCAGGGTAGGAAGAGTCGCTTGCATGATCGGTTCAGGTATGTGAAGGTTGGGGAGGAGATGGGGGCTATTAGATGGCGGATTGAGCGGTTGTCGCCGTAGATTTGGGCAACCTCGGGAGCATTAGATGAAAGAGCAATGCTTTAGATGAGATGAGATTATGGCTATGATACAATGCGTGAGGTATAGCCATGAAGACTCGATGCTGTTCGGGCCTTGGTTCTCTTCATGATTTTACTTTCATTCTCGAGTTGGTCAAGAATATGGACAGTAGGTGGGTGAATCCTACTCGTAAGATGATATCTCGAGCATCTCCCGATGCGGCAACATGGATCGATCAGATAAGATAGAGAACCTCCGATAACAAACACCCCCTTGGCGGCGCGCCAGCTCTCTCCCTCCACCAACAAATCAAATGCATAACCTCTATGCGTACACAATGACCTTTGAACCTTGTTGACTTATATCCATATATCTACATACCCATATACTACACAGCCGTACCAATCACAAAATGCCCGACCCATCCCCCGACCCCACACCAATCAAACCCACCGCGACAACCCCCGGCTGGATCCTCCTCGCCCTCTCCAGCGGCGCCTTCGCCGCATTCAACGGGCTTTTCGCGAAACTGTAAGCCCTTCCCCATCACCATTGCCCTACACTTGCTCCATAACACCCAACCGAAGAAGAACCGAGAACAGAGGACTAATATCTGGCGATCAACAGAACAACCGACACCCAAACCACCACCTTCGCCGCCTCCCTCCTCAACCTCGTCGGCAGCACCACCACAAACCCCGATGACCATCCGATCTTGATGCTGGCCATCCGAGGGGTGCGTTCGTCACCTTACACCTTACACCTCACACCTCCCCTGCCCTGCCCTGCCATGCCCTACTACCTTTCCTGCATAAAATCCCCCTTCCCACCCTCCTCCTTTGCTGGGATTCGGGTGTGGGGGTGACCATCAAACCCGCCGCGTTAACAGAACACCAAGCTAACAACACTGGTATATGAATAGATCTGCCTCGCCCTCAACATCCTCTGCAACATCATCATGTGGGCGCTGTTCACGCGGGCGCTGACGGCGTCGCCCTCCACCACCAAGGTGTCGATCACCAACACCTCGGCCAATTTCCTGGTGACGGCCGTGCTGGGGATGGTGGTGTTCCGGGAGGCCGTGGGCGGGCTGTGGTGGGTTGGGGCGGCGATGATGGGGACGGGTTGTATTATTGTGGGGATGAGGGAGGAAGGGCCTGGGGGGGTCGTAGGGGGGGGGGGGGGGTTCCTCTTTTTGGTTCTATAGGGGTGGGGCTCTGGGGCTAAGGTTCGTGAGGTTGTTGGTAGCTAGCTAGCTATACTGTACATGTGTTTGAGATGGTATGATATCTTACTCTTTGGTTGTTTTTGAGCAGTGCAGATATTTACACGGGAGATGGGGTGTGGGCTGGTAGAGGGAAGGTGTTGCTCGGAATTGCGATCAAGGTCCATTCTAGAGTGATTATTGTTAGATCAGTACACTGTAATAACGTCGGTGCAAGCAATGTTGCAAGTTACGGCCGTGACTTCTCGTTAATCAATAAATCTAATATATTCGTATGTATTCTATACAAGACTGCTTTCATCTATCTTCTAATTCCATCGGATCGTGCGGGTAAGAAGAAGACGATGCCGCTCCTTCCCGATGGTCGTTGCCAGCCGGAGCTGATGGTCGAGACTCCGACCTACGACTGGCCAGTCGGATCCGTGAGGCTCGCTTCCAAGAGAACAACGACCCTACCTGCTGCATCCAGGTCCACAATCGTTCCTCCAGCGTGTCGCTCGCGCGAGGATTCGACGCCCCTCCAAGGGAGAGCTGCGGGGGACTGGTCGCTGCCAGGGCCTGCTCTTCAGCCTCAACCTTGAACTGATATTTGAGGCAGTCCTTGACGGTGACCAGGCCCGTGAGGCGGCCGCGGTGTTCGACCACGATGACGCGCGGGCCCATCTTCTTGAAGATCTCCATCACGGTCTCGAGGGGGAGCCGGGGATGGACAGTCAGCGGGGTGTGATCAGCGTATCGGCTCAAGTCCACAATGCTTGCGCCGGCGTTTGATTGAATGTCATCAAAGGTTTCGGGTGCCAGGTGCTGCGAAGCGGAGGTATGAGCGGCCGCTGCCGCTCGGCGAGCGATGGCGGCTTCCGCGGCTTCTTTGGTGAACACACATGTCGCATTGGGAGAGAGTAGACCCTCGGCTTTGGCACGGTCAATCCCGTATCGCAACTCCGTACGACCGATGTATCCCACTAGGGTCTTGTTTGTCCGGTTCTCGACAATGGGAAAGCCTTGAAATTGATTGTCGTTCAGGAGATGCTCCGCTTCGCGAACAGGAAACTCAGCTGCAGGGAGGGAGACTGGATCGGCTGTCATGGCTTGGGACACAGGCACATTAAAAACATGGTCTTCCTTAGTGTCAAGGAAGGGGAAGCCATTGGCCCAGATCATGCGATCTGCGATGCCACCATTTCCGAAGCAATCACCAACGGCCTTAGTGACTCCAACCACAATCTTCTTTACGTTAGCTATACTCATACTCCAAGTCGTACATTCGAAAGACTCACCATGGTTGGAAGGATGTAGTTCAGCGCGCCTGTTAATTCGAACATGATGACAGTCACTGAGATAGTCAAATGCATGATACCACTCAGAGCTGCTCCTGCTCCTAAGAATGCGTATGTACCCGGTGTGATGCATGGGATATCAGGCTCACAAGACGCGAAAAATTGAGATTTGGGGTACGCCTCATGCAAAGCTTGCACCAAAATGCCGACAAAGCGGCCAAATGATGCCCCGATGGCCATCGAAGGCACAAAAATACCGGCGGGCACTTTGCAGCCATACGATATGATTACCAAGAAGATACGAAGGATTGTAGCCACGGCCAGAGACCCTACCATCGTCCACCGATTCTTGGCCCTGTTCCCAAGTCAACAACAAGCAAAGGCAAAGAAGATGTGAGACTCACTCGCAGAGACCGTTATAGTCATGGCCACCCTCGCATTCACGGAACAGAATTTCCATCATTTCGGTCATGTTGATCCTCAAAAACATGTTCGGGTAGCAGAGAACAGCCGTCAAGCCTGCAAGAATGACCGATTCCATGACCGCATGCTGCGACAGATATTTCTTCCTAAAGCCTTGGACCCGGAGGTTCCACTTGATAACAAGTGCCCCGTACAGTCCACCAAAAACGCCAATCAAGACAAAAAAGATTAGTTCGAAGAAGTGCCAGGTTCGGTCATAATGCACCTGGAACATGACTAGTTGTCCAGTTCGGAAGGGGTTCATCATCTGCCAGCCAAGTCAATAGGACTGCCTTCGTCTGAGAGCTGTGGATTGCATACCGCCAACACTCCTGTGGCCACCAAGGCACAGAAATAACTGCGCCAGAGGGTCTTGAGCGGGAAATAGTTCGCTACCTCCTGTGCATTGTAAGTAGACGACACTTTTTTGGCCAAGTCAAGAGCCCTACCTCGAGAGAGAAAAGCACGCCGCCAATCGGACTACCGAACGCAACTGCCACACCCGCCGCCGCAGTCGCTGTCAACACCTCCCTTGTCTTCGCGGCATTTCGTTTGTATTTCTCAAAGAAGCGTGAGATCACATTGCCGGCACAAACGGCAAAGTGAACACTTGGTCCCTCCTTGCCCACGGAAAGACCGGATGCGATGGCCAACGGAAGTGCAATTGACTTGATCAACAGTGTCCATGCCCCCAAAAAGCCCTTCATGACAAACCCTGCAATGATACATTTGATTTCGGAGATTCCGGAGCCTGCGGCGTACGGTGCGAACGATTTAACGAGACTTGCGGCGATGAAAGCGAACAGTACCTAGAGGCAACCTTCAGCGACGCTCTAAACACGAGTGCAGTAAGGCCAACATACCGCATAAAAAATGTAAACGATATAGTTCACGAACGAAAAGGACGTCCAGGGCTTCCACTCGGGACAACCTATAGTAAGAATGAGCTCACATTGGCCGATGCGACAGGAGCGACAACAGCGACAGCGTACCTCCCTCCGCACCCCAGCAGCAAAACTGCTCGTTGAGATAGAACGCAGTCGTACAATGGCCCAGTTTGATATCGGACAACCACTCCGTGATGATGTTCAGCAATGCCGAGATCAGGCCGATCACCGCGCCGACAATTGTAATCACGACCCAAGCTTGCCCAGCGTTGTAAGATTCGCGCACCTTGCGTCTCCACCCAAAAGTGCCTTCTTGGTCCCAGAATCCAAAGCCGTCTCGCCGTTTCGCTCGCCGTCGGGACTGTTCGTGGATCGCATCCTGGACCCAGTCGATGGTGGTGAAGTCCTCGTATCTCTTGATCTCGCTGATCTCCTCGGTGATGGCGGGGGCATGGCCGTTGGCCGTGGACGGGCGTTCATCGACGGGTGATGGTAGAACAGATAAGCCTGATAACCTTCTCCAGTTCCGCCGCTCAGCCAAGACTGAGGGTGGATGGGCCGAGGTGGATGAGGCAGGTATGGAGTTCATTCCATCGGTTGAGTCGGCGACAAGAGCATGGTCTGGCCTTGGCGTAGATCGGAGATGATTGCGGCGGATGAGTACGGGGGGAGGAAAGCTGGAAAGAGTAGAGCTCCGTAGATGCGCGGCCGCCGCCCACGTGAGAGAGACGATAACAAAATGGAGGTGGAAAGGAGTTGGGATTCTTTCCGCTTTGGGGGCACTGTTACACTTGCGAAGCAAGAAGAATAAAACAATAATTAAGATCTCTAGGGTCGTAAATTACCAGGGCTGCACTTGTCCAGACGATTACAGAGACACAAGTTCATAAACTTACAGAAAAAAGAACCAAGTGCGTCCCTCTCTATTGAGGATCATTCTTGGAGATTGGACCAAATTTCCACTCCCGCCACGCGCGGTGGGTTTCAAGGCCCGCGCGCATCGCTATCGTCAACCCACTCCGCCTCCGCAGACCACTTTCTCAACACCAGCTCGCACAAACTCATACCGATCTATATAATTCTTCTCTGAAACTTCGAACCATACCATCAGCTGCTGATTGCTCTTATTCCGAGGGGAAGCTCTCGACGCGCCTGCACAATGCCTCCCAAAGACAAATCTGCGGCCGAGTCTTCGGCCTCCCAAGAGATCACCGGCCAGAGCGCTCTTCCCAGTATGTGGACTAGAAATGTCTCCAGCTGACTTTGACTGATCATACTTGATAGTAACGCGAATTAAAAAGATCATCCAACTCGACGAAGATATTGTTCAGTGCTCGAGTAACGCTACGTTCGTTATTGCTATGGCTACAGTTCGTGCTTTGTCTTTCTTCTCGGTGGTCTCATGGAGGCACCTTCGGCTCACATATCGTCCCATGTCATGCAGGAAATGTTTATCCAATACCTCACCGAACAAGGCCATAATGTCGTTAAGTCGGAACGGAAACCACGCAAAACGATTCAATACAAGGACCTTGGTTAGTATGAGAGAAGATCCTGGCCCAAATACTGTGCAACAGGCTGACGGTTCTGGCTATAGCTACGGCGGTGTCGCGCATTGATAACCTCGAATTCCTCGCCGACGTGATCCCCAAGACAACAACGTACAAGCAATTCAAGGAGAAGCGGGCCAAGGAGGCGAGCAGAGAAGCCGGATACGAAAAGGGACAGCGCACCTTGAACGGCAGCATACCTCCAGCGCCAGAAGGAAAGCCCGAGGCAGACAACGAAAAGGCTCAGCCGGGCTCAGACGACAAACCATCCAGGGGTTCTCGACCACCAACGGTGACAATGATGGTGGATCGAACGGTAGAGGCACCGACGGAGAATGAAGATGTGGAGATGGCCGACCAGTGACTGCGACAAATGATCACAATCTGATGGAGCATTGCATGGCATTGGGGAGTTCTTTGGGGGTCCGCTTGGTTACAAAATTGTCTGATTATTGTTTGCTTTTTTCTTTCTTTTCTCCTCATCATTGGTCAAAAGCAATCGGACCTCTTCATTTGGTCTCTGGTCAACCGCATTGGGAATTTGGATAATAGCATAGGACGGGAAGGGATCGGGACGGACAGGGTGACAACTAATGACATTGCACCAGAGTCCAGCACCGTGCAATCTGGGTCAAGCATTGTATATATTTATTATTGAATAAACGGCGCTTGCTGAGCATCGTCTAACAGCAACTGTATTGATACTTTTCATCATGCAGTAGATAGATACCAATGATTAGATTGGAAGATAATCATATGGCAATACGTCAGGTGAGATTCTGACTAAGACGGGTGTTGCGGGCCAATGAAATGCGCCGTGATTCCGATCGCTTGCCGTAGCGAAAGCTCTGGTTCGACTTTCCGTATGAGTGCCGGGCCTCCGACTTCAACCTCCAACCTCAAGGAAAATCAAATCCTCCTCCGATCTCCTCCCCGGATATCTCTCTTTCCTTCCCCCCCCCTCCTCCACTCCCCACCCACCACTTTCTTAGCGGTACCCTTCCCTATCCTCGCAATTGACTGTGCAATTGCCTCCATTCGCCATGTCTCTCGCCTCCGCTTCCAACTCCGTCCTGCGCGCCTGCGCTCGGCAACAACTCACCACTCCTCGCGCCGCCATCGCCTCCTGCCAGCAGCGGAGGGGAGTCTCCAACGCCAGATCCAGCTTCGCTAGCCCCTTCACCCCCGCCGCGGACTATGACCAGACCGTGAAGATCCCCGACTTCAGCAAATACTCCTCCAAGAAGGGCCCCCGCTCCAACCAGATCTTCTCCTACTTCATGGCTGGTTCCCTCGGTCTGGCCTCTGCCGTCGGTGCTAAGGCTACCGTTCAGGGTGGGTGACTCCGACTCTTCTCAATGTTTTACATATGAGCTTGGACTTGTATGGGAGGACGGTGACAACAACTGGAGGAAATCAACGACTTCGATGGAAGGGATTCATGGGCTGCCTTGCCTTGCCGCTCCGATCATTATCGCTGACGTGGGATCATATCAATAGACTTCCTGGTCAACATGTCCGCCTCTGCCGACGTCCTCGCCCAGGCTAAGGTTGAGATCGGTCTTGCCGCTATCCCTGAGGGCAAGAACGTATGTCTCCACTCCCCTACTACCCAGCCAGGTTCGCCCTCGTGCGACTATGATATCTGACCGCTGTTCTTCCGCATACAGGTTATCATCAAGTGGCGTGGAAAGCCCGTCTTCATCCGTCACCGTACCCAGGATGAGATCGAGGAGGCCCAGAAGACTGAGTGGCAGTCTCTCCGTGACCCCCAGGCTGATGAGGACCGTGTCCAGAAGGCTGAGTGGCTTGTCATGCTTGGTATGTGCATCCCGTGCTGCCTGCCCCCTCAGCTCAATCATTAACCCTCTCCTCTTGCGTCTAGGTGTCTGCACCCACTTGGGTTGTGTCCCCATCGGTGAATCCGGTGACTTTGGCGGCTGGTTCTGCCCCTGCCACGGTTCCCACTACGACATCTCCGGCCGTATAAGAAAGGGTCCCGCTCCCCTCAACCTCGAGGTTCCCCAGTACAGCTTCCCCTCCGAGGACACCCTCGTCATCGGTTAAACGGAACCCCGACCAAAATTCGAAACCTCATGTGCAATCAAGGGGGGAAGTGCGCTTTTCGCCAGCATAGAAAGAGCAGGCTAGCCAAGCAAACCCTTTTTTTTGGAGAGCCAGGGAAGAATGACGGAGAAGGTTTGTGTGTATGTACGCGTGTGTTGTTGTGTCTGTATGTGCCTGTGTTTTAGATGAAATCCTCTTTTTCTTATCTCTTTTTTTTGTTCTCTCCGTCTTTTGTCAAGATATAAAGAGACCTTTGTTTTAATATGGGATCCCGATAAAAACTGAGCCTCTTGTTTCTTTTGTCATCCTACTCTTTTCCCAGACCTTTCCCTTTACATTTCGGCCACTCACTTGTCTTGATCCTCTGGGTTCCAGGTACGGGCTTCCTTCGGAGCTTTGAACAAGTCATGGATTGACACTTGTGGGCCGATCTCGGTCGTGACTTTCTCTAGTCCTCTTTGCTAAACCTGCCATTTTCAATAGACAAACAAGAACATAACCACAATTACAGGTTCTACTAAATCAATCTTCCCCTCCACCTCCGCCATAGTTAAACTCGTTTGTTGACACGGGGGAAAAAATGATCATCGCTTTATTTATGTCTTGGGAGGTCTTTATACAAATACATACAAGAGGACGTTCCTTTTCCGCCCAAAAAGAAAATCAATGCTTGTTACATGAACATACACAAGAACGTCCATTTCAGCACGGTGCAACCGTATCTCTCACTGTGGACGAATGAGAAACGCTAGCAGCCCGATGACAGCTGCACCAGCGGCAGCGCTCTGGATGGCAAGGACAGAGTGATCCCGCTGGGTCATGGTGATCTGCCGATCACTGAAGAGGTCCCGGAGATAGCGACGCGAGGATTCGATGAGGGTTGCGTAGGGAGGGATGCGGGAATAGTGGGTTTTGCAGGTCTGGAGGACATTTTGTAGTTTGTTGTTGTCGGTGTTGTGGTTTGAGACGGGAGGTGCGGCCTGGGTTTCGGTCTCGGGCGGTACCGGAGCGGACGCCGGGAGGGCTGGGTTGGTCTCTTGCTCGTTCGGGATAGCTTCGCTGGCGACGATGGCGGTGGTGGCCTCCTCTGTTGAGGCACCTGCTGAGGTTGCTGCGGGTTCAGCAGCAGCAGCAGCAGCTTCCGCCCTGTTGGCCGAGGCAGATGCCATCTGCTGGGAGAATTCGGTCTGCAGGTTTAGAATCTGCGCCTGGTTCAGGGTCTTTTCCTTCTCGATGGCCTCGATGACCTTCTCCTCAAAGCCTTTGACCAGCCGCTTGCGGCGCCAGGGTTCCACAGCGATCTGGAAGATCAGGAACAGGAGCACGTTGACCCCCATCAGACCCCAGGTACCCCAGGTGCTCATGCGGCGGATCTTGTCCGACCAGACCTGCTCCTCGTGGTAGCGCGACAGGATGCTCTTGTTCAGCTGGGCGCCGGCCTCCTCGGCCTCGTGCTCCGCCGCGGTCAGGGCCTGCTGCGCTTCGTTCTCGGCCACTTCGTTGGTGTGGTCGTTGCGGTACAGGTGGGTGAACCGCTCCAGGTCGGCGGCCGACCAGGCGTGCTTGCGCTGCAGGAGCTCGTTGACCTCGCGCTGCGAGGTCGATCGGTTGTTGATGGCGGCGGCGTAGGCGTCCTTGGCGGTGCGGACTTGCAGGCGGGCGGCTCGAAGTCGTTCCTCTGTTGTAGACAAAAGTGGGATTAGAATCTGAATCTGGATGGCTTTTGGGAGGTGGTGGAGGTCTTATGTCCGGAAGACTGTAGCTTTTCTCGTACCTTGGAATTGGATGTCCTTCTTCAATGCCTCAATCGCGGAGTATCCCGTCAGGTCGTTCAGTCGTTGCCCGGCCACGAAGATGTTCGATTGGAGGTTGTCCATCACGACGCTGAACTGTTTGGCGAATTGCGACCGTCGGTTCTCCAGGTAGGATGGGAGACCCCCGGGCTGCGACCCAGATCCCGCGGCGTCTGCGCCAGCATAGTCTTCCTGCTTCTTTCCCTCTCGCTCCGCTGCTTCAGGCCCAGCGGTCGTTGACGACTGTTCCTCCGCAGGAGCAGCAGCGGCGGCGGGGCTGTCTCTCCCCGCATCCGACTCAACATGTGCGTTGTGTTCAGGGATAGCTGATGGCGGCGGCGGTGACGGTGCCGGGGTGTCTTTAGTGGGAGGGGCCCCCAGGATAATCACGTCTTGTTTCTTCTCCGGTTCATTCGATGAGTACACCGAGGTTTGCGTCCGGAACTGACATGGCAGGCAGGTCGAGAAGCTCCGGGGTGTTGTTGTCTCTCGGCCAGGATAAAGAGCCTGCGGGACACCGGCGGGCAGTAGTAGTAGCAGCGGTCTTCGCACCGGGCGGGAGGAGGTGGTAGTAGTGCGGCTAAGACCGTGGAAGCTGGACCGGATTGACTGCCTGAGCAGCAATGGCATGGACTGCATGACCGCTGCTGCTAGGGCTAACAACAGGAGGCCAACGCAGATGCTGTATCGTCGTCGTCGTTGTCGGGGTGCTTGGAGGTCGGACGAGTCACTCGGCTCAGATTCATTCCTCAGGCTTGTTTGTCCGGCCGGCAGCCGGAAAAGAGGGCGGTCATGCGGAAACGCCGCGCTTCTGCGGGCTTCTGGTGGACACTACCCTCTCTACTAACTTACTTACTAGTACGCGGACGGATTATGCGGTGAGAGAGACTTTTTTGGGGGGCTTGAATTTCTTGGTCGAACAATGGTGGTCTATGACCCTATAGCTACCTTTAAAGCTAATGCTAATATTATTCTCCTGGTTTATCTTCACAACAACACATTAAAGAGCCAAATCAGCGAGCGGCCCCCGAGACGGGCCCGAAAGTTCGTGACCGCGCTGATCAAAGACAGTTAAGCAAATACATATAGCACATTGTCATTATCCATTACCATTCGTTGTAAGCAGGTGATCGTAGCTTGTGGTTCGTAAGGCCTTGTGGAAGAAAAAAACCAACAGTATGTAGGACTGTGGAGACAATCCTTTTACTGGTCTTTCCCTAGCAGCAGCAGTATTTCTAGACAACAAACAGAAAGTTGCGAGGCAACTGCGTTTGTGCTCGTCTCATTCAGGCTTGACCTGTCTGATGGTCTTGTACTTTGTGGTCTCCCTTCACTGCTTCGGCGTACGTGGGAGGTGGCCGCGCATCGGCGTGATCCCGGCTGCTGCTACCGCCGCCGCCGCCGCCTCCAGAAGCATGTTCGTGCTGTTGGTGAGGTGCGGGATCTTGCTGCTGAGGCTGAGCGTTCGCCACGTGGGGTTGTTGCGGAGGCATGGTCCCATAGCCCCGTTGGGATGGGTGCTGGATGGGTTGATGGGAGACATAGTAATATGTGACGCGACCGTTCTCGGCGTCTCCTCTGTGATTTCCGGGGAGGGGCGCATAGTTGGGGTCATCATAGTCTGGCTCGGGATACTTGAGAATGATGTACCAGGCGTGCAGGAGGCCCGGGATATAGGCGAGACAGCAGAGAGCAAGGTTGATGACCGAGTCAGCCGTACAGAGGCCTACTTTGATCCACACTGAACACACGGTGTTAGTTCTTGATCTGTGGTTAGCACGAAGTCATGACAAGATGTCTGGCTCACCCGCAATCGGAGGGAAGAAAATGGCGAGGATCGCTAGAAAGATGTCTGAACCACACATGTTCGCAGGTTGGTCGCAATGGTAAAGTCACTGGTAATGGGACGAACGTCGGACTATGCAAGCAGGATTGTATAGGATTGTATAGTAGCTAGAGAGGATCAACCTCAGACACGCCTTTGTTGTTCTGGTGGATCAGAGTTAAGGTGTATTGAAAGTCAGTGGTGGAGTGATGGCAGGATGGATGGATGCCTGCTGCAGGCTCGCGATCAGATGACGTCGTCCATGCCACTCAATCACCTGACATAGCGGGCAGTTCTCGATGCTATTGTTGTTGTTGTTTAACAGTCAGCGTCAGCCTTCCACAACAGCATGAACAGCATGAACAGCATTCACTAATCTCCATCGTCTTGTACTCTACCACTAGAAATCTGACTCGCTCGACAGTGAAAACATGGGACATATCCATTCATCTGTGATGCTACACCTCTCTTGTCAACTGGTGCTAACTATACTCATATTCCAGAGTCGCTGGCTCTAACCTATCCAGTCATGCGACATACTTCCTCATTTCGCACAATATGGATGGACCGCTGGGTATATGATATGGACGATAGTTTAGTGTTGTATGAAATAGACCTTGTCTTCGTCTGACTCGCGGGCGCGGAAAGGGATATCGGACCCACGGCGGCGAGGTATATATAACCAGCTTTTGCGCATGAGAAAGGACCCCTGCCTCTCGAAGATTGGGAGTAAGTACAGTATAGCTCCAACAACAGGCAATCTATCTCAGAAAGTCAGCGACGCTACAACCCAGATAATCAGTTCTTTCCCTTCCGATATCACTGCCTGCCCAAAGCAGGGCGTCACCATCGTCTTAAGGTAGATTTCGGGGCCGAGCTCTGTTGCAGAGGCGGAGACCCAAGGACCTGCCTCGAGAAATCTAGAGTTCACAACATGTACACATTTAGTAACATGTCGGGAGAATTACCCGACATCAATCCTTACAAGTCGGGGAATTGACTTTCCCACTGCTGGGTCTTGATTTGAATACGAGGCTCGGGTATATCTGCGGAATATATGGAGGACTTTGCGAGGCATCTCATGGCGGTCTGAATCTGCTCGCATGCAACTGTCATCTGGAACCAAGCATAGTACTGCACGGTCCGAACACCACGGCTTACAGCCACCCTTATTCCAGACCGAAACAATACTCAATTCAAGACAGTGAATAGTCAGGCGACACCAAGCTCCTTACATCCTTTGGGTCTACTTTACTATGGTTTAGTTTATCAGAGACCGCTATATAAGACGCAAGGGTGGTAAGTTTAGGAGTTCGCAGAAACTCGATTAGTGTCGACATGGTAGGTGGTCTCTGGCTGGAACGGCTCTACTGCCAGCAATTGGCCGGAAGTTGAAGGCTGGACTGCATAGCCAAAAGTTTACCTAGCCAGAGAGGCTACCTTACGTGGTGAAATTGAGGAAGCAAATCGTGGACAAATCTCTGTCAATGTCATGACTTGGATTGTGAGCTATCGCAAATGGCGATCGGCCCAACAGCGGCAGTGTCAAGCAACCTAGCATTCCTAGTGGCTGACGCACAATTAGCAATCGAACCTGAAACAGCCTAATGAGCTCCGAGGATCACTTGAGTAGATGTGTATCATCATGTCTTTATCAGTTGAACTGAAGACATCATCAATCAGCAATCATAGCCAGGTCAAATAGTGGATAGATAATATACCTCCCCGTAATTAACAGATCAATATGGAGGCTTCCATATCTGACCCGCCGAGTCCCGACCCCCGGGCCCAAAAGGGGGCCTTCCATCTTAGGGCTTAGAATGATAATTATCTAGCGTACCACAGGTTGGAGTTCTGGTTCAGGCTTCGTTCCCGTGTTTGCAGTCCCAACTCCCTACTGAATTGTGCTGCTGTAGGTATGGATACTTCGTAGCACCTTAGTCAATAAATGCCTGGCTACCAGGGTGTGGAACGCCATGCACAGCTTTTTTGCATGCTGGCTCAACCCAGGGTTTTAGACAGGGACAATTCATCAGCAAGGTGGATCATCATCAGATTGACTGTAAATGCCCATCTCAGTTCATGCTTCTGGCACTAACAGCCTCACAAGGTCGAGGTGTGCCACGTCAGTTGGGAACAATACCTCCAGTGACTTGCCATGCATCACAGAACCTTCCTAACCATCCGGATAATAAAGTTTGCGGTTCCTGCATCTGTCTTCTCTCTTCTCTTCTCCCTCAATTTTCTGCTCGCATCTTAACATTTAGGCTTTTGTTGAGCGTCTGAAACGAGCTGTATACAATCACTTAAATTCCGGTGGTGTCTCAAACCCCGCGACGACGAATTGTGCGGACTGAGTGCGCACTCAGAATTATAGGATACGCCGAGGATCCTTGCATTCAAGACCCAAACGTATGTGTTCTGCGATTGTTCTTTGTCTGAACTCTGGAGCCGGTGATGGGTTCGATCTACCTCGAAGCTCACTTCCGGATAGTCTGTGGAGCTCGAAGCTGGGGGACCTCTCGATCTAATTCTGATTCGACAGGAACCTGCTCCCTGCCAGCCCGACTAACTCGATCGGTAACAGAAATTGGTTTGTTCCTGGATGAGGAGGAAGTGAACTTCAGCGCTTGTGCTGTGGATGCAGGTTGAATTGAGAAGACGCCGGCTGCTTTCGCGAACCGCCCGCGCCAGAACCCCCTTATTGACTTCAGTAGTCTATTGACTCTTGTCAGTTCCCCAACTCCCAATAGGTTGGTGATTGCACTCCCTGAGTTCTTCAAACCCTGCGCGCTCCCCATCGTTCGGATCTCAATTACTGTTTCCCTCTTTTCGATCGCATATCGATGGAAGGTCTTTACTAGCTATTTTAAGTGTGATGAGCGACTTTGTTTTCCTCCAGCGGCAGTCGAGTAAGAATTCCGGGAGGGGAAAGCACGGCCACCGACTCCAAACTAGCCTGGAGGTTCAAATCAGCTCTGACTCGTGCTTGCCTTCTTACTTTACATCCACTCTTTGTCTTCAACTTACCGGTTTTCTCATCAATTCAGTTGTCTACCGGGTGCCTGGCCCTCTTCTCTCTGGACGACCTCAATTGACCCGTTAGCCTTCAGATTTTAGTCGCTCGTTTGACCGCCGGCTTTTGAGGCAGATTGGGTCTAGCCCATTTGCCGTCGTGCTATCATTTTCACTTCCCCAGTTCTCCGCAAATCCCCGTGTTTCTTTAGTCGAGACTTCACTTCCTGCAAGCGTCCTAGTTTGAAGTTTCTGTGCGCGTCGAACTTCATCATCGAATCGAACACTCCCAGCCAGGTTCAGCTCTGACGGCGTGCAACAGGAAGCGACGAGAAAATCATGGGGCGCGATTGCTGATATACTGCCCTCCAAAGACAAAACCGCAAACTGGATTTGAGTCTGTCATACGCTCTCTAAACACCACACCAGCCCTGTATACACATTTACGGGAAAACTCGGCTGAGTGCTGCAACGATGTCCAGCACATGCATCTCACTCTCGGGTTCGACCCAATGTCCCGCCTTCAATACCTCCTCTATATCAACCAACTCAAGTCTCTATACGGATTTGTACGTATGCCCAGCTGTTATGTGAAGTACAGTGACATGCTAAGCGCTCCCTAGTCCATTCATGCAATATGTCTCCAACTTGACGCAGTTCGACCAGGAGCTAAATACCTATGTCATGCAGTCTTTTGTGAAGTCAAAGTGAGCCTGCCCAGCCCTCTATGCTACCAACTCAAAATCCTCACGAGTCTCTCTCTCGGCAGATACGTGGACTATCTAGGATGCGAAGGTGCCAACCTCACTGACACTAGCGACTATTATGCCCGCTACACCACCAGTGTGATCTGCAGTAGCTTGGTCCAAAGCTCAAAAGACGACTGCAATCTCTCCGTTCAGGATTCGAGACCGCTTTGCGCTGACGCCTGCGTTAGACTCTCATTTGACCAGGACATATTGTTTGCATACTGACAAAGAATAGGCTCAGATGGCTGAAAGCGAAGAGGCCATAATCACCGACTCCGACCTCTGTCCTGAAAGGGCTGACGACTACATGGCCCAGATTCGGTCCGACTTCACCATTTGCGCTCTTCCTGCTGACTCGATCACTGTGAGCTGCGTCGCCGGAGCTGACAATGAGCCGGAGAACTGTGGATTTCGGTCCAATCTCTTGGGGCTGTGTGCGCACTGCAAAACGAGCTCGAACAACACCACCGACTCCTGCTGCGAAAGCGCAGGAGCAGCTACCCGATGCTCGAATGTAACCGTTCCCTCTTCAACGATAACACCGATTTATACGTCGACGTCAACATCAAGTTCAACAGCTGGTGCTTCGGATGGCTTATCTGGTGGAGAGATCGCAGGTATTGTGATAGGATCCGTGGCGGGGCTTGCTTTACTGGCTGCTCTCGCCCTACTCGCTTTCATCTGCTTGCGCCGCAAGCGCAAGGCGCGTGATGAAAGTGGCCTCAACCAGCCGAACCCACAACGGAAGGGGTCTCCATCAATGCAACAGGCCCAGGTAAACAATGGCTATGCTGCCATCCCTGGAGGACGAGTCGCTCGAATGTCTGCTTTGCGCGAGGTGCCCAGTTCATCGCCGGCACGATCCCGCCTTTCGGCCGCCTTGTTCGGGGGCGGAAAGTACAGCGACTCTTCCGACTCAGAGTATGGTGCGAGCCCGGGTGCTATGTCCAAGAAAATACCCCCAACAACTGGCAAGCGTCACGGCTCGCTATCTAGCAACTCAGCCTTGGCTGGTATGGGTACTGATAGCTCACCGCGCTCAATGGGAGCTGGTCACTACTCGTCACCTGAAGGCGTGACAAGCGGACAGTCGGAGCAATTGTCTTCTTTCCAGGACTATTATTCGCCGGATGAGATACATCCCGGTGATAAGGTGGCCGTACTATGGGCATATCAACCTCGAGCAGGAGATGAATTCGCACTGGACCGAGGCGAGATGCTGAAGGTGATCGGTATATGGGATGACGGATGGGCTACCGGCGTTCGCATTCCCGAGAGCGTTGATGACCATGACGCTAGACACCGTGAGCAGCGCGATAGCGGTGTCTCGAATGGCACACAACGGCCGGCCCCTTCTCCGACTCCGCTAGGAGAGATCAAGGCATTTCCACTTGTCTGCGTATGCCTTCCGCAACATTGGCGCAAAATCATCGACGGCGGCCACACGGAAGAGGATAGATGAGATTTCAAAGCTATTACTCTGGTCCAGGTGCGCAGCCTTATAGGCCTGTGCTACTTCTAGCTTGGTCTTCCGTGCGCGTTTGATTTGAGGTTGCTGTTTACAGAGCGTTTTCTGCAATTAGCCCGGCTTTCCCAAACTACGAGCCACGGACTTGACAGCTACTTTCATACATGGCTTAGCGCTTCGAATCTCGGGCATTCTTCATGATGATTTGAACCGCAGTCTTGATCTTCCCAGGCCTTGCTGGATCGCTCTGTCGAGTTGACGACGTTTCATGAGACGATCTGATTTTCATGCCCTTTTAAATACTTTCTTTTCGATCTTCATATTCTTATATACCCACTTGTCAAGCGTGTGGTGCAGTTCTTGTATTTAGACACGATTTGCATCTTTATACTTCAGCGTCTCGAGCGTGGACAATAATGTCCTTACGCACTCCCATCTTACGCATCATGCGATGCCGCACAGCATCTATTTATCTAGTTCTTCACAGAAATAAAATTATGATGTAAGCATATACACTCTGGCAAACGAGATAATGTCCGTGTTATCATCGTTTACAGTCGCATCGTGTCTTCGAGCGACGGCTGTGCAGGGGAGATACTAGGTACATAGCTATCGAATTTGCAGCCTTACCAAGACCGGACTGACGTGATATCACTGGGCTAGCCGGGGCTAGTTCCATGGTTAGATACCCATCAACGGCGGATTACTCCGGTGCGAAAACAAGATTCATTTTGGCTGCAGCTCCGAGAATAGAACGAGGGACTGACGGTTACTGCGGTCAATAGATTGTGATTAGGCTACTCAAGCGTCATGGCTTTGTGTGAGCTATCCATACAAGTTAGATGGGGTAGGTATTGGATTTGTGGTAACTAAGTGAGGAACTGGTCTGCCAAAGCTGCAGGCACGAGGCTGCAGACAAGGCGCATTATGCGGAATGTTGCTGCTGCTGCTACTGATGGTGGTGGTGGTGGTGGTGGTGGTGATGCCTGCCCATGCTATAATAATACAGCACTACTAGTCACCGGTGGGCATTCAACCTCCCCTTTCCCCTAGGTTGCAACCTAACTGGGTAGTGTCTTAGACTAACTTAGAACTCACTGCCACTCCGTCATCGCCCAGCAAATTCAGGGGGAAGAGTGGAAAGAGAAAATGGCGGCTGGTGGTGCGATGGGACGAATCACGTGGCAGGACCCCCACTGCCCGCCCGCCGCCGCTGAAGCGCAAAGCACAACAAGTAAATGCCCCTCTATCTCCATCTCGGCTCTCATTCCCCTCCCCCCCCCCTCTCTCTCCCCCCCCCATTATTACCACTATTCTTCCCTCCTCAAATCCCCCTCACCCTCTCTCTTCCAATTTCTTCCGCCTTTCTCGAACATTACCTTAGTAGGTTGTTTCAGTGCTCGGTAAGTCGCCTTTTCAGTTCCTCCTCAGCTCGGTGCTTTCTTACCGCAGTCACCGACCGTGCTGTGACGACAGAGGATAAATAGGGGAATCTGGCCAACTGACATCGCGTGCCTGCGCAGGTTATCCACTAGCCCACTTCCCCCATCTCAACTCTAGAACTATAATCTATCATGTCGGTAGGTACATTCTTCTCTTGGTTGGCTATAATCCGAACTAAGCTGATCCCTTTACTATCTTCTAGCTCGCATCTGGGTATGTTGATACTTTGCTCTGTCGGGAGTGGTGGGGAGCTCGGTGTCTCCGGGACTACGCTGACATCGCCGTGCCTAAACAGTGTTTCCATCGCGGATGAGTGCATCACTGCATTCAACGACTTCCGCATGAGCGGAGGCTCCAAGACAGACAAGACCAAGTTCATCATCTTCAAGATCGCCGACAACAAGAAGGAAGTCGTCATCGACGAGTCCTCCAAGGACGAGGACTACGAGGTCTTCCGCAGCAAGCTCGAGGCTGCTAAGGACAGCAAGGGTAACCCCGCTCCCCGCTACGCCGTCTACGATGTGGAATACGAGCTCGGCGGTGGTGAGGGCAAGAGGTACGATGATCGCCTGCGCTCCTTGCGGGTCCGCCGAAGCATAGGTTTGCTAACTTTCTCTTCCCTCCGATACAGAAGCAAGATCATCTTCATCTCTTGGGTCCCCAGCGACGCTCCCACTCTCGTATGTTTCCAATCGTAACCTGTTTCTGGTGGCCGAAGGACTTTGAAATACTGACGCTGGTTCCCTAGTGGTCCATGATTTACGCCAGCACCCGTGAAAACTTGAAGAACGCCCTCAACATCCACAACTCCATCCACGCTGACGACAAGTCCGACATTGAGTGGAAGACCGTCCTGGCCGAGGCCAGCGGTGGCAAGGCTGGTAAATAAATAACGGTGCCGGCTGGGTCCGGACCAGGGTAACTATGCTGGTTGTTGCATCGCAACGCATCATCTCGAATCGCGGCGGAACCAGGAACGAAGCAGTTCTCTCCGAGTCTCCTGGCACACTCTTAGTTCAATATGAGATTGTTACGACCTGACTCTGCTTTGTTCTCTTTTCCTATACATAGTTACCGTATAATTTTCAGCGATTCTGTCAAATTATGGGGTTGACACCGACTGGGCAGGGATTATTCGTGCTTGTTTGTTCAGCGTTTGCGTGTACAGAATAGGTTAATGTTGGCCAGCATGGAGAAGGACTGGCGCGGTGGGTGTAAAGTCAATACTCGGAACCCCATCCGGGTCATCAAAAGTCGGAGATCGTGCTCTCTCCTTTCTCTTGCGATGGCGTCGTAAAGTTGTCAAGTAGTATTTTTGAGGTTTAGGGATGTGACTGACGTAGCTACCGGCTTTCTTGAGCGTATGAAGAAGGAAGAAAGGGAATTTCCAGTTCCCTTCAATTCTGACAGTCCAGGATACAAGAGTGCCGTTACTATAGTATTCAGTAGAATAAACCTGCACTAGAGCGCCAAGCCAAGAAAACAATTATGATCACGGGTGAAACCCCTTATCAATATCATGGACATCGCCTGATGTTCTTAGTTCTTGGGGGACAAGAGGGATTCAGTCAGACGGGCAAAGGCGGACGGGCGGTCGGGACGGGTTTTGGTCACAGGCCAATGAGAGTGGTGGTAAAATGGACTAAGCTAGCCTGTTCGGATACTCGACTTTCCACCTCAAACCACAGATCATCGAACGTCTTCGTCCCCTCCCCATCGCGACTCTTTCGTCACCCCTCCACTCCACCATCCCCAACGTCCACCATCCTCTTTTATCGAGGAATCGCTCCTCTTACTCCTGGAGAGTTGATTTCTACCGTTGATTGATCGCCAGACGCCCCGTCATCCATCGCACACAATGTTCGCTCAGTCCATCTCTCGGGCCGCTGCTCGCAGCTCGGCCATGCCCACCGCTGCCATTCGCTCCTACCGCACGGCCTCGAGCCCAATGGCTTGCCTGAACGCTCGTCCCCAGGCTGAGAAGCAGACCATTGCTTCCCAGCAGACCCGCGCCGCTTCCGAGCATGCCATCTCGAATCCCACACTCGCCGGTATCGAGAAGCGCTGGGAGGCCATGCCCCCCCAGGAGCAGGCCGACCTGTGGATGCAGCTCAGAGACCGCATGCAGGCTGACTGGCACCAGTTGACCCTCCAGGAGAAGAAGGCTGGTATGTTCTCTCAATTCGCCTGAGATGCTTTTTTTTCTGGTTGCTGGCTGGCGCAGACAGAATTTTGCTGACGGGTTCTGTTCTTCCCCACAATATAGCCTACTTCATCTCTTTCGGTAACCACGGTCCCCGCACTCTGCCCCCCAAGGGCGAGGCCTTCAGAATCTTCGTCAAGGTTCTCCAGTACTGCTCCATTGGTGTCGGTCTCTTCTACGCCGTCCACTACTTCGCCAAGCCCCTCCCCAAGACCATGAGCAAGGAGTGGCAGGAGGCTAGCAACGAATACGCTCTCGTAAGTCCCTCATATGCATTTTGCGCTCCTTTGTACCCTCCTTTTCTTCTTCGAAAGGAGGGATCCCTGATCTATACGAACAATTACTGATCTGGTTTTTTCCACCCAACAGCGCGAGAAGATCAACCCCATCTACGGCATCAGCTCCGAGGGTTATGAAGGCAAGGGCTTCGTCCAGAGCCCTCCCGCTGAGAAGCAATAAATCCCCGAACAAATCCTCGGGATTGAAGGTAGAACGATTGGACGAGTTGCAAGCGGCAGCGTTGGCTTGATTGATGGTTAACCCGACTCCTGCCTGCTCCGATATGCACCCTCTGATCATGGCGGATGGGTGACCATCCATTCAGCTTGGACACCTGCTCTCGCACATGTTTTGTTTGTCAAACGTCAAGCCCAAAAAGACCCCTCTGTACCTCGTACTGTGCCATAATCAATGTATCTCCTTTGTAGCCTTAGATCGGGTTTTTGGTTTTCCTTTTTAGTTTTGGTTTTTCTGTGTGTAAGGTACAGTACCTGTACAAGTGCCATGAGGTTGTCCAATTGCTGAAGAAGTTATATCATATAAAATTGGAAGGGCTTTTCTCCCACATGTGTATACTCAATGGCTACAGGTGAACCAAGAAACCCGATATCAGATTTGAGGGAAGACGGCTCCTACCACTAGCTGGATTGGTAGGTGCTTTGAGCTCCTACCTAGTACCCAGTAATGAATGTAAAATGTGTGCGGCTCTTTTGGAACGTCATTGTTACAACAAGACCGGTACGGATGAGTACAAAGCTAAGCGATATTTCATCGGGTTGCATGCAATTGAGTTTTTTTTCCCCCAGCCTCATCCAACTATCGGTCTACGTTGCTAGGGAACTACGAGCTTTAATTGTCCCCCTACGTGTCGTCGTGTCGTGTCAATTTCAAGATCGAGCTTGCTTTTCGAGACACCGCTAGACCGAGCTCGGGGCCAAGGAGCGAAGAGACAGAGATGGGAATTGAAAGGAAGAAAACCGGAATGGGAAATCACGGGAACACGTCAGATTTTTTTTCGTTGCGGTTGCGGTTTGTCCGATACCGTCGCTTGTTTTCTGTCTGTATGGATGGATGGATGCAATGCGGTGCATGTCTGTTATGTTGTCGGAGCAACCACTTGCTTTTCAAGGTACATGTAGGGGAGAGGTTTGGGAAGTTAAATGAGATGAGTGAAGGTGGTAGTTGACAATGACAGAATTGAGAATACTTATTTGTCAAACAGAATCAAGCTCATTGGTATTTAAACATAAAGTAGGAAGTATATATCCATTGTTGAAGGGCAATGAAAGAGGGGGGGGGGCTGGCCGGGGTTCCAGTTTCCAGTTAGTAAGTGAATAGTATCCGGGCTGGTGCCAAGTCCGATCCTCCATTTTGTGTGCGAAACTGCCCCCCTCGATGGATTGGGATTGTTACCCCAACTCAAGACATGGTTTGGTTCGGTCTTGGTTGCCAGGTGCGCAGCTGGACTGCCATTTGGGGGTTAGAAAGTATGTACTCGGACGGACGGGAAGAGCAATGAGCATGGATGGTTAGTTAGTACGGAGAGTCAAGGTAGTGAAAAGAGGAGAAGAAGGAGGGAATGGATTAGCCTGAATGGACCAGGTAACTT
The DNA here is from genome assembly GCF_001890905.1 of Aspergillus aculeatus ATCC 16872. Lineage (NCBI taxonomy): Eukaryota > Fungi > Ascomycota > Eurotiomycetes > Eurotiales > Aspergillaceae > Aspergillus > Aspergillus aculeatus. Next base: position 1,161,578 of record NW_017962980.1, read on the forward strand.
AAGGTACATGTTCTCATACATGTACCTTTGTGTGTATACTATAATACATCGGAGCTACTTGCGCTCTCTACCTGGTCATTAGCTTGTGGTCTGCACAGCAGCCAGTCAGTCTGCGACTCTGCATGCATGCATGCATGCATGCGTAATTGATGCACCTCCGGTAAGTAACAATACCCGTCCAGTACATACTGTACTGTACAACTGGCAAGAAAACACACACAAAAGCGCGTTGCTCGGTACATCACGGGATCGTCGGCAAAACCGCCCCGGAAAGGCTAAGCCGGACACAATCGGCCAAGCGCGGGTTCCACCTCAACTGAACCTGACCTCCTCTCTCTCAACCTCTTCCCTTCCCTTTTCCTCTCTTTCCCTCTCTCTTTTCCCTTTCCCCCATCCTCCCCTTTGACCTCCCTCTATACCCATTTCGCTCTTCAACACCATCATCATGTTCAAGAGGTATACTACTCCAGACCCTGTCCATACCCCCCAGCTTAGACCTTCCCCCATCCCCCACTATTACTTTTCTTTTTCATATTGTTGTTCATCCTTTCAATGATCAAAGAACCTTGAACTAACCTTGGGCTTGTTCCTTCTTCCACAGCGGTCTTGCCCGGACCTTCGGGAGGGCTGCTTTTGCTCGGCCTACCCCCGTTGCCCGTCGCGCTTTCCAGCCCAAGACCAACGGTCTTCCCTCCCTTGCCCGTCTGGCCAGCACTGAGGCTGCCTCCGTTGGCAAGATTCACCAGGTCATCGGTGCCGTCGTTGACGGTATGTTCCAACTTGCTCCCTGCCTTCCCGCTGGCGGAAAAAAAAATAAAAACCCTGCCGGCGGCTACGCGAAAATCTTTTCCGACCGCGATACCATCCCCAATTCCATCAATTCCATCAAAAACGACTCAATGGCCATCAAAGATCTCAATGTCTGACTTTCGACTACAGTTAAGTTCGACGGCGAGAAGCTCCCCGCCATTCTCAACGCCATTGAGACCGAGAACAACGGCCAGAAGCTCGTGCTTGAGGTTGCTGTATGTCCACCACCATCACCACTTGCCAGTTCGACATATGTCACATCAAAGCTTTTGATAGCTAACCCCAGCATTTAGCAACACTTGGGTGAGAATGTCGTTCGTACTATTGCCATGGACGGTAAGCTTCACCCACCTTGCACCACCAGCCACCGTGGAAAGATTTCGACACTCGACCTCCTCCTTCGTCGTTATCCCTTCCAATGCGTGGTCTCGGTGTCAACAACTATCGTGCTGGTTCCCTAACGCGTCTGCTCCCAGGTACCGAGGGTCTGACCCGTGGTGCTGCCGCCCGTGACACTGGTGCTCCCATCACCATCCCCGTCGGCCCTGGCACTCTCGGCCGTATCGTCAACGTCACTGGTGACCCCATTGACGAGCGTGGTCCCATCAAGGCCGACAAGTTCCGCCCCATCCACACTGAGGCTCCTGCCTTCACTGAGCAGTCCACCACTGCCGAGATTCTCGTTACTGGTATCAAGGTCGTCGATCTCCTTGCCCCCTACGCCCGTGGTGGTAAGATTGGTCTCTTCGGTGGTGCCGGTGTCGGTAAGACCGTCTTCATTCAGGAGTTGATCGTAAGTTCTTCTGTGGCCTCGAGTTTCGCCGGTAACATGGACTAATCCACCTTGCAGAACAACATCGCCAAGGCCCACGGTGGTTACTCCGTCTTCACTGGTGTCGGTGAGCGTACTCGTGAGGGTAACGATCTGTACCACGAAATGCAGGAGACTGGTGTCATTCAGCTCGAGGGTGAATCCAAGGTCGCCCTTGTGTTCGGTCAGATGAACGAGCCCCCAGGTGCCCGTGCCCGTGTCGCCCTTACCGGTCTGACCATCGCCGAGTACTTCCGTGACGAGGAGGGTCAGGATGTGCTGCTCTTCATTGACAACATTTTCCGTTTCACCCAGGCCGGTTCTGAGGTGTCTGCCCTTCTGGGTCGTATCCCCTCTGCCGTCGGTTACCAGCCCACTCTGGCCGTCGACATGGGTGGTATGCAGGAGCGTATTACCACCACCACCAAGGGTTCCATTACCTCCGTCCAGGCCGTCTACGTGCCCGCTGACGATTTGACTGACCCTGCCCCCGCCACCACCTTCGCTCACTTGGACGCCACCACTGTCTTGTCCCGTGGTATCTCTGAGTTGGGTATCTACCCTGCCGTCGACCCTCTCGACTCCAAGTCCCGTATGCTCGACGCCCGTATTGTCGGTCAGGACCACTACGACACCGCCACCCGTGTCCAGCAGATGCTCCAGGAGTACAAGTCTCTCCAGGATATCATTGCCATTCTGGGTATGGACGAACTGTCTGAGGCTGACAAGCTTACCGTCGAGCGTGCCCGTAAGCTCCAGCGTTTCCTGTCCCAGCCCTTCACCGTCGCCCAGGTCTTCACTGGTATCGAGGGTAAGCTGGTCGACCTCAAGGACACCATCCGCAGTTTCAAGGCTATCATCAGCGGAGAGGGTGATGACCTTCCTGAGGGTAAGTTAAAACTTCGTGTCCTGTTTTCGTCATGAGATTCTTGCTGACCGATTTTCCAGCTGCTTTCTACATGGTTGGTGACTTCGAGTCTGCCCGTGCCAAGGGTGAGAAGATCTTGGCCGAGCTCGAGAACAAGGCCTAAATGTAATATTGTTTTTAAGCGCCCTTTTCCTTTTTTGTTAGACATGGACTACCTTTCTTCCATGATCCGGTTTCCATCGATGCCTGTACAGTACTCGAATTGAGAAAAGGGAGTTATGAGAGAAAGGATTTTGATCAAGTCCAACGATTCTTAAAGGAAGCAGGAGCACTTGGAGGCAATCCCTCGTCCCCGAGCCGGGATGGAGACTTCCCGGCTTGTGTTACACTACGTGCTCATGTAAGTAAGTTAAAATGACCACCATCAGCTTCATACCCGCCGGGCTGAGAAATTGTACTCTTTTCTTTTGTTGGGATTATCTGTCAGTTCGTAGTTAGCATAGTAGTAACATCTCTGTAACGCTTGATTCCTGCCACGTAGCTTCTTGCTTCAGTCTCTCTCTCCATACTCCGTATTTATTGACAGTAAACCCCCCAGCTGTTAGCTACTCCATCCCTTACCCCATCTTTCTACTCCGTACTGCCCGCCACCCTTTGACCCAAGTGGGGACACTATGCCATTATGAAGCCTGGGTCATGACTCCATTACTCAGTCTTTCCTCACAAGTCTCCAATACCGCTGGCCGCGGCAGCCCCCCCCTCTTTCCCCCTCTTCGGTACAGTACTTAATCATCTCCAACCGCATAAGGCATACTTCAGTCTATTTGTTGCATTGCTTGCTATTATTATCAACACGAGTAGCTTAACAAATTAAACAACCGAGAAACAAAGGATTTGGCAATCGCTAGGAAAATCGATAGATTGATAGGTATTAGATGAGGAGGGTGCCAGCTGCCCTGCCGGGGACGTTCCCTCTGGGGACGTGGGACCAGGCTCTTAGAGGGTGTCTTCCAGCGCGAGGACCTGTACAGGAAATGATCCCTTGTTAGCATCCGAGAACACACCAGGAAGTAAAGAAGTGGGGAGGGGCGGGGGATATGGGGCAAGGTGCAAGGCACAAGCGGCAAGGAGCAAGAGCAAGAGCAAGCTTACCAAGGCGGTCCGCGTGGGGAGATAAACCTGCAGGTAGTTGCGACGGCCATTCCACTCGAAGTCGGTGGTGAAGAAGCGCGTCTCCTTGTCGTTGCGGCCGAAGCCGCCGAAGGCCTTGTCGTCGCTGTCCAGCACGATGCGGTAGGTGCCGGCTTGCTCGACGCCGACGCGGTAGTCGGTGAAGCTGTTCGTGGGGTGGAAGTTGAAGATCCAGAGGAGGCCGGCGCGCTCGAAGACGAGGACCTTATCGCCCTCGTGCTTGAGGCTGACGTACGCCTGCGGCGCGTGCAGCCAGCCGTACTTGTCCTCGGTGAGCTGCATGGCGCGGTCGAACTCGTTCAGGAACTGGTAGCGCAGGAGGTGGTCCTCGGTCAGGTTGAGCTGGCGGCGGGCGTACCAGAACGAGTTGTTGTTGCCCGCGCGGGGGAAGTCGAGCCACTCCGGGTGGCCGAACTCGTTGCCCTCAAAGTTGAGATACCCTTCGCCGCCCAGGGCGTGGGTGACCAGGCGGAGCAGCTTGTGCAGGGACATCCCGCGCTCGATGATCGGGGTCAGTTCGGTGAGGATGGACATGTGCGTGTACATCTCCTTGTCACAGAGCCACATCATAAGGCTCTTGTCGCCAACGAGACTGGTTTGGCGCCAGATGCATTAGTTGAACTGTTCGAGGGGGCGGGAGGGAGGTTTAATGAAAAGTGCTTAAGTGGTATAAAGGCAGACTCACGCTTGGTCGTGGCTCTCAGCATAGGCAATAGTTTTCTCGCCGTGGCGGCGGTTGGTCAGGGTGAAAGCCAGATTGCCGATATCCCATTGGTCATCGGACTTCTCCTTCAGGAGCTTGATGTACATGTCGGGGATGGCCATGGCGAGACGGTAGTCAAAGCCAACTCCACCCAATGAGTGAGGTAGACACAAGGCTGGCATGCCAGATACGTCCTCGGCTACCGTGATGCAGTTGGGATAGATGTTGTGGAGCATCTCGTTAGCAAGAGTCAAGTACATGACACCCTCGTCGTCGACGGCGGGCCCAAAATACTCGTGATAACCGCCAGAGAAACCACTTCTTCAAGTTAGTCCTTGTATTGAGAAGGGTGTGGTTGGGAATGGACGCACGTTCCAATACCGTGATGCGTATACAGCATGCTGGTAACACCATCGAACCGGAATCCATCAAAGCCATATTCTTCTATCCAGAACCGCAGGTTACTCAAGAGGAAGCGCAGCACCTCATGGTGTCCGTAGTTGAACAGTCGACTGTCCCACAGGTCATGCTGACCTTTGCTTCCAGAGTGGAAGTATAGGTGGTCCGTGCCGTCGAACATGTTTAGGCCATCCATCACGTTCTTGGAAGCGTGACTGTGCACCACATCCAAAAGCACCACGAGACCCAGGCTGTGCGCGGTGTCGACCAGCTCTTTCAAGTCTTCCGGCGGGCCGTAGCGACTGCTTGCCGCGAAGAAGCTGTTGACCTGGTACCCGAAGCTGGCGTAGTACGCGTGCTCCATGATGGCCATGAGCTGGATGGCATTGTAGCCCAGATACTTGATCCGAGGCAGCATGTTCTTGGTGAACTCCTTGTAGGTTGCCACCTTGGTCTCCGGGGAGGAGATGCCGACGTGTGCCTCGTAGATCCGTAAACTCTCAGGCTTTGTCGGACGCTGGTGCTTGAAGTGATACCGCTCGGCCTCGGGAGGGTTCCAGAACACCGACTCGTAGGTCGGGGAAACGCTCAGATCTTGTACAACGCGCTTGATCCAGGCGGGTATACGGTAGATTCGCTCCCCACCGCGTGTGACCATCGTGATCTGCGATAAGAGAAATCAGCCTTATTGTGCAATAACACCAGCGGGGGGGGGAGGGGTCTTGTCTTGGTTCAGCCGCACCTTGATCTTACTGTCATGCGGAATGGCTGGAGCCCCATCTTTAGCTGGCACTGTGACCTCCCAAACGCCAAAGTCATTCTGCTTCATCGGATTTGCCTTGATGTCCCAGTTGTCTGCCCAGCGTCCCCTTTGTTCAGTAATTCACTCGATTGACTTCAAGGAAATAACACATAGACGTACTGAATTCGCCGACTAATTGGGCTTCAACGGCCCCCGGGGCCCATTCCCTGTAAATAATATCCCCGTTCTCGGCGACATTGAGGCCGAATTTCTCATAGCCCTATCGGTTTTCAACCCGATGGTTTTTGTCAGTGGAATGCGGGATGATTCGGGATTATCAGTAGATAAGGCAAGATGACTTCGATCGGAACCCGCGATCAGCTCGCGGAATATGGTTGCTTGGTAAAAAAGAAGATAAAAATCAAAGTTTTAAGTACCCTGCTGAACGTTTCCAAGCCCCCCTCGTGGTCATTGATCGTTTTGACCCAATGCTCCACAAACTCGAATCTACGTTTGAGAGCGTCGCGGTGCGGCTCGAGCCATGGGTCGAGCTGGATGACACCTGAATCAGAAGTGATGAGCGATTAATCAGCAAGCTTCAGATTATGGAGGCTATGGGGGAAAAGTCTCACTCACCGGTGCCATCTGCGGGTGCTGAATCTGAAGCCATTTAGACAGGTTAGAGAGACGTGATACTTCGGATCGGAGGCAGAAACCGAATTGAAGTAAAGCGAAACGAACAACAACGTCCAGCACTAAGCTTGAGAAGGTAAAAAAGGTTTGGGAAGGTTTAGATCGAATGGGAGGTAAGTGATGGAAAGAAAAAGAAGAAAAAAGACAAAAGACAAAAGACAAGGAAGAGAGCGAGAGGGAGGGCGGGGGAGGCGAAAGAGAATAGGTTAGGTTGAGCGTTGAGGAGGGTAGCTCCAAGAGCACATGCGGGGGTCGCAGTAGCAGTAGCAGCAGCAGCGAACAATCTAAGGACGGTCGAGGCCAAAGCTCCCTCCCTCTCCCATCTGAACTGTTACTATACGAGTCTAGTGCGGGATTCATTCCTGCTTCGGAGTTGCGGGTGACATCACCCCCGCTTGCTGTAAGCCTGCCACTTTCCCCTCGGTCGGCAGCGAAGATAATTTTCAATTCCTAGGGATGAAAATAAAGGCTCTATCCTGGAAATAAATTGTCAAGCTCGTATCTATCAATGTATGTGCTGGATGCAGTATAATCTCTCAAATGTGGTGATCTCCACTGGTGTCAAGGTCCACGTCCATGTCCATGTCCATGTCGTTGTCCAAGCTCAGGGGCGATAAGGTTACATCCAGGCACCGGCTGGAACCAACTTCCCGCATGCAGCAGCAGCACGCACCAAAAAGGGTCGCAAGACAATTCATTTGATATTTTTTCTTTTTGCATGCTATATATTATATTATTTTATTTTCGACAGGCTTGCAGAGACACTGGTCTATTGCAAATTCTCCCTCCCTGTCATTTTTGGGGGGACACTCGCTGTGCTACCAGGCTGCTAATCTCATTTCACAGCAGAATTGGAAATCGATCTAACATCCTAAGCGTTGCAGCCACCCACATCCGCTTCCTGGGCCTCGCCCCATCCCTGTCCCTGCTGCCACTGACCTCCCTGGTGGTGCTTGCTAGACGAGCTAGACGAGCTGGGGACACTGGTGATTTGTTCTTGAGCGCTGCTCACAGAGGTGGTGGCAACGAACTCAGCAGCACTGGTGGCCGCAACGTACTCCGAGGTGGAGGACGACGAAGAAGAAGAAGAAGACGACTTCACAACGCTGGTAGCCGAGCTGCTAGCCGAGCTAGTAGCACGAGCTGCGCTGGTCGCAGGGGTACCGTGGCTAGCGCCAGAAGAGGACAAGGACATCAGGGCGCTGTAGGGAGTAGCGCCGGGGTAGAAGGAAGTGGGGATGGTAGGGATCGGAATAGAAAGGGTGGAGTCGAAGGCCGCAGTCAGATCGGCAGCCATCGTGGTGGCGGAGTAGCCCGAGGGAGCAGAGCTCACAGTGGTGGTGGAGGCGGAATAAGCGGCGTGGTCGTCACTGTCCTTCAGACAGAATCCAGATCCATAGGCACTCTGGCAGGAGTACCACTGCACGCTGCCCTTCTCAGTCCACATGGCAAAATCCTCAATGGTGATGTCGTAGCAAGGAGCACCGGTAGGGCAGATCATCTTAATGGGTCCACGGGTCAGACCGTATTCTTCAGTGCCCTTCCAGTTCTTGATCGTGAAGTTGCTCATCTGGATTCCGTCGCCCTCCACAGTGCTCATACTGGCCCACGCACTGTCGACATCAAGGGAGTAGGCGTTACCGTGACCTAATAAGTGAAATGATGGTCAACATTCGTCTTCGTAGTCAATGAGGCAGCGTCTAAATGCATACCAATGAAGTTCTCAAGGACAACATTCTCAATGAATCCACTTCCACCATTGCTCTTGATCAACATCATGTTGTTCGAGTTCCAGGTGTAGATGTTACGGTAGGTGATATCGGTGACGTTGGTATCGGTTCCGAAGGAGCCCATGCCGCAGCCACCACTCCAGTTGCAGTAGATGTTCTCGACCAGGATGTTGTGTGCCGGGCTCTGCAGGTCTCGTCAGGATTTCATCTTTGATATGATTCGGAACACGGAATCCTACCTTGACCGTAACGCACTCATCCTTGTTTGTCACCTCGATCTATGCGATGCTGTTAGCCTCAGTCAGATCGCAAGACTTGGAGATATGCTCACATCGTGGATCCAGATGTTGTCACTCCACACGTCAATGCCATCAAGACCGCCGTGGTTACCACCACGAATGGCCATGTTGTAGACTTCACCATTGGTGCAAGTGTCGATCGAGAAGTGGAAAGCAGGCGAATCGACCAGAATGATATCGTGAACCGAGAAATCCGTAGTATCCCACACGCGCAGCAGGCGAGGGCCGGAGTAATTGTCATCCTTGTGTAGCTCGTAGCCCAGACCCTGGATGGCACCCTTAGAGTTGCTGCTGAAGAGCTCGAAGTCGCTGGTGTGCTCGATCATGATCATGTTTCCGCCCTCCGTGCTGTCACGGTAAATGGTACCGTCCAGCTGCAAGGCCCAGGCTGAACCTCCGGCCAACTTGACCCAGGTGGACATCGCATAGTCACCCTCTGGAATATAGACCAATCCGCCCGTCTTGCAGTCGGCAAAGGCAGAGGCCAAGGGAGTGCCCAAATCGGTGGATTTGTCCGCCTTGGCTCCGTAATCGAGAACATTACAGGTCTTGGTGGCAGCCTTGGTACTGGCCGAGGTCAATGGTCCAACAGAACCGCTCAACTGCGCAGCAGCGAGAAGGGGCGCCAGGCCCACGGCGGCAAAAAGAGAGAGTTTGTCGACAAGCATGGTGTCGTGCCGATCTGGCGATAAAGAAACGAAAAGGAACGAAGGAAACAAAAAATGACACAGAAAAGAGCGTAGTAGAGACGTCTGTCAAAGAGTGTACATGAAAAGAAATGAAAGTGAGAGTATGGGTCACCGAGTCCACGTCAGCGAGCCTTTGCCTCCCTCTTTATATCAAGAAGCATTCCATCGTAGCGGCCATTTGCCGACAGCGGTTTGCCGTTTGAGCTAACCGCCTTGCAGCGGCTAAGAATTCTTCTTTGAAGTCGTGAACCGCGTGGAAAGTGGAAACCAAGGAATAGGAGACATCTCGGTCGTCTTTAGTCGATAGACTAGGTCCCCATTGATCGAGTAATGCTATTCTTGACAGCACACATCGGGCCAGCTTGCCCAACTGGGCAAAACCTGGCCCAACTTAAAACCATCAGCGTCGGCCATACACCTGGTGCGATGGAGTTCGCGGAGCCACTATGGGGAGCCAGGTCCTGGATTTGGAGTATGGTGAGCAGGCTCTGGACCCTGATTCAAATAGATTAAAGCCCCCCTGGATGGGCGCGGGTTGACATCGGGTAAATCAGCGTGGCTTGAGCTTCGGATTATCTTCAGATAAGGAGTTCAGAGCACTGGGATCTCCGATTTTTGAGCGAATTGAACGTTTTCAGTCATTATGTCAATTAAAGAAGTTATCTTATAACAAAATGGGGAAAGAGTAGTGCTGGTAGTGAAACGATGAGAGATGAGGGAGATGAGAATTAAGCACGGAAGGGAGGGAAGTTGCCGAAGTCGGGTTTCAATCTTTCTTCTCACCAGAATCAAAGTAGCCGATGAATGGATGGCCCGCTCACCTGAAACACCAGTACCACTTAGCCTTACCCCAACAACAAATCCACATTCATTCCCCTGGAGGTCATTGGAGGTCATTGGAGGCTGGACATTGCTCAGGGGCCGTATTGCTTGTCATGACTTACTCTCCTGATCACTGATCACTGATCACTATGAAGGAACGCGGAGGATGGATAGTTCGTGTCTGTCCCGTCGTCCATCATTCCGTTCCCGGCCAGCCGAAGTGGTCAAACCTCCTTAGGGCTGTCGAGCTCCATCGTTCAGACGTCCGTCTCAATCCCCTGAAACAGATCGGCGGTGTAGCTAGATACGCAGTGAAGTGTTGGATAGACTCGGCGAAAATCGGCGGGAATCACAGTAACTCGTAAAATTAGATTAAATCTATATAGTCTGGGGTTTCTCCCAATATATGCAAAACCGACACGCCGGCGGGCTCGCATAGATACACCAGAATAAGATAGATACACTGTAGCTTGTTCGTTGCTATACATGGTCGGTCACCCATCGGGCCATCACACCGACATTATCGAAAAGGAAAAGGGTATCTGGAACAGGTTGAATATTGGCGCGGCGTCCACCAAGCATGGCTCCCTGAACAAAGCAAACAAATGCGTTAGTCTCGTTCAAACTTCTCTTCCCGTCCTTGCAAAACCAGCAACACTCACCATTTACAGGTTGTCACCAACAGTGCCGACAACAGTGCCGACCGAGGTGCCAACACCAGGAAGCCCGAGGCTGCTGACGAGGCCAGCAACTTCGGGAGACAGCTGGATGAGGAGGTAGGAGCCATCCTGACCAACAACGGTGAGGAGCTGCTCGACGGGGGTGCTGAGGTCCTTGAGAAGGTCACCGATGCTGCCAGCGGTCTTGACGATGCTGCCAACCGAGGTGCCAACACTGGGGAGACCGAGATTGGCGACGAGGGAAGCGACAGAAGGGCTAAGCTGGACGAGAAGGCGCTTGGCGTTAGGGCCGGTGACCTCAAGGACGTTCTTGACCTGGGGGGCAAGATCCTGAACAATCTCGCCGTTGGAGCGCTTCAGGTTCTGACCCAGAGTACCGACAACAGTTCCGACTGGGGTACCGACACCAGGCAGGCCGAGACTGGAGACAAGAGCGGTGACGGAGGGGTCGAGCTGAATGAGAAGAACGCCTCCATCCTGCCCGACAACGGTGAGCAGACCCTCGAGGGGCTGAGCGAGGTTGGTGAGCAGGTCACCGAGGCTAGAAGCAGATTGAACAACGCTGCCAACAGCGACTCCGACGCCGGGCAGGCCGAGGCTGGAGAGAAGACCAGTGACATCAGGGCTCAACTCGATGAGGAGCTGCTTGGCATCAGGTCCGGTAACGGTGAGGATCTGCTTGACATTGCCGCCCAAGTCCTGAACGACGTGGCCGCTAGCGGAGCCGGCAGCAGAGGGGGCAACAGCGCCGCTGGAGACAGAAGAGCCGGAAGAGGAAATAGACTTGGTGACCTGAGTGAGCTCAGATAAGCTGCCGGCAGGGGCGGCGATGGTGGAAGCAGCCAGAGCGGCGAGAACAGTGAGGAAAGCAGCCTTCATTGTGATGATATGCGTGATAGGAAAATAAGAGAGAGAAGTATGTGGAATAAGGTATAGTAAGTTTTGACAAGGAATGACAGGAAGTTGGACTTTGAGAAAGAGTGAATGATTCGCTTCTGGATGAGAAAAAGAAAAGAGAACGATGAGTGGTGAAGAGCGTCTTTATATACCAAAGCTGGAGCAGAAAGATGATCCCAGGTCGCTCGCTCACATTTTGTGTTGACGAGGACTTAGGAGTGTAGGATGATGATGGATCGACAGCAATTGCCTAACCGGTAGCTTCTGCTCAGGAGAGCGAGAGAATGAAGCTGACGAGCTGCCTCATTGTGGATACGGATTGGCATAGGACAATGATGATCATAGTCTGTTTCTCCTCTCAGGGTTTACACCGTTTGAACTTTCCCTGTGATCATCAGGTACAGTCAAAGTAAAGACATCAAGATCCGCGTTGGCTGCATCTTGTTGCATGGTCATGATCTCAAGACTTTCAAACACAGTGTTGGAGGTTAGCGATAAAACATAACTTGGGCTTCAGGAAAGCGCACGACATACGTGAGCATCAAGCAAGGTACGAAATAAAGTCGATTGCTCATTCATCACAGTTCACGAGGTCCCGCTGATCTTCACTCAAATCGCATGCAGCCTTCGGAACAAATCCCGCCACTGCCATTGTGATCTGCGCTTTGTTTACTGTCCCACCACGCGGTGGCTGAGAGCCACACTTTCGGATCAAAGGAGCTTTTCCGAAGCGATGCTGACATACTACTGGCTTGAATGATACGCATACCTTTCTTGATTCGAGCTAGAGTAACTCAAAGCGCGGTGATGCCGGATAGTAAGCCGAAACTGCCTAGGACATTTGAGCAACTGACCAGGGCACAGAATCCATGCAAACTTGACAGATGTTTCTGAATCGAGCGACTACAACCAGAAGGTCATTCGTAATCATCCTGGCATGAATGCGCCTATATGCATCTAGCAAGTTAAGATTTGGTATAGCGTTTTCCTCGATGGAAGCGACGATGCAGTATTCGACGCGCCAAGGATGAATGGACCCTGGGAGCTAGGAGCCTTCTTTCAGAGATCCAGTCAAGAGAGACGCTTACCTGCCGTTCATGTTTCTCAACCAGCTGAAGGTCTCTAGCAACTGCTGAGCCGTCCCCTCAGAACCCTTTCTCCACGAAGGTGGAGATCTCGAGGGTAGAAAACCACGGATTGTGCTCGTATAGCCTACAATTTGATCGACCTTGCCTGTCAGCGTTTCAGTAACCAATCCAAAGACAAGATCGGCTCGGCAGTAGTCCTTGCGAACATCTCCGCGGTCTCCACACCCCGACAATAAGGAAATATAGCCCCGAGGGCAGCAAATGCAGCTCGACTCTCGAGAACGATTGACTTTGCTAGTGGCATGCCGCTACTGTGATTAAGGTTTCGCCTTCCGCAGCATGCCGTACCAAGTACGTCAATACAGCACAGGGCCATGTAGGGGAGGGATGTGGGAAGTGGCTGGAGTTGCAGCAGCTGCCAATCAGGGTGAAAGCAGGCATGTCGTGCTCGGAATTGCACCAATGTGCTCATACTCGCTAACGCTCTTGAAGAACGGCCGATTGTGATTCGCTATGCGGTGTGAAGTATCGGTTGCGTGTTTTCAATCTGTGGCTGTCTGACAATAAGTCAGAGACGTAGTCAACTGGTCCAGCAGGGCGGCTGTACTGTAGACGGACTGACATAGGAGTTGGTCAAGGTTGAGCACGGTGGAAGGCAAAAGTGCTCTCATGTTACAAGGGCAAGAGTAGCACCACATGGAGGGACTGCGGGTTCTGAGAATTGAGCACATCCCAGGGGAAGGGTAAACAATAGAGTAGTTTATCCAGGCAGCCAAAAGGCGTCATTGACCAGGCATTGGGATTGTGATCTGCTCTGGGGCGGACTGGGGTGGACTGGGGTGGACTGAAGTGGACTGGAGTGGACTGGAGTGGAGGTGATCGCGCGTGCGGTTGCTTGTTTCGAAAGCGCTAAACCAGGTACAATTTCATGCCTTGGAGCCTGAGCTGGGAAGGACCCGTAGGTCCCCGGGCCGGCTGGGCTGTAAGCTCTATGGCGGGGAAGACCACTTCGCGCCTCGCCTGCTCCCCGTCAATTTACACTTCCCACTTGATGAAATTGGTCACGATCGTGAGATTTTTTTCCACGAGACATACTTGATCCAAAATCCTCCTGATGTGTGCTTGGTCCGGACGCCGCAAGCTAGTTACGACTCTGATTGTGCTTGTGCAGGAGCCCTGTTAAGGGGTAGTTTCCGAAGTCCCGAATAGTTGCCGATAAACGCGGCGATCTTCTAGAAGTGGAACTGGTGATCGACCATTCTTCCTTCTCCTGGCACTTCCGAGCGCTTCTCTGGGGCAGATCGTATTGAGATGATGATCTACACAATTACAATTGTCCGCACTGGGTCATCATTTCTGCTCCATAACACTAAAAAAATCTGTAAGTCCTGCTTTACCCATTTCTAGGCAAGTCCTTCGTCTACGTCTACTGACAGAGATGAGGACTACTGGTGTTGACCGCAGCCTCATTATGTTCCAAACTCTACCACTGACAAAGCTCTGAGGGTGGCCCTAACTCGATCAGAAAAGTGTCTTACTACCTATGTTCATGGAAAAAGGGTTATGATGTATTTACGAAGCTGGACTGGGGGGCAATTCGCCAGTGAACCAGCCACTTGCCGTCTGCCCAAGTTCAAAGTCCAGCGTTCCACCTTCAGCGAATATGTCCTCCCACGCCAACCAGTTCTTCTTCCAGTCTTTCCCGTTCAGCTTGAGCGACTGCACGTAAATATTACCTCCACCATTGCCGTCACCGCCAGTGGCAGTGACACTCAATGTCTTTCCCTCTCCAAGGTCGATGGTAAGGGACTCAAACCAAGGGGAATGGATCAAGAAAGTCGACTGCCCGGTGATAGGGTACAGCCCAATCATGTTCCATAGTATCCAGGTCTGCATAGCACCTGCGTCACTATTTCCAGGAAGACCTGACGCACTCGTACCATAGTACGATTTAGCGACACTGCGCGACCGTGCAACAGACAGATCTTGTTGGCCGATATAATGATATAGGTAGGGGACATTGAACATGCTAACCACGTGAATCAGTTTGCGCATCCGTGATTTTGATCTGAGGACAAGGACTTACGGTTCGTTTGTTGGGTCAAAGATGATTCCACTGGAACCACTGGCCCCGTCGGTAAACATGGTGTCAAGCCGTTTCTGTGCGGTCTCATTTCCTCCCATCCACTCAATCATCTTCTCCAAATCATGGATGGCATTCAAAGAGTATGCCCAGCTGCTGGCCTCATAATAAGGATCGCCCCAGTAGCCACTGTCGCCCAAGGGATCGGTCTCCATGAAACCTGTCTCATTGCGAGGAACCACGAAACCAGAGAACCCAAGCGAGGTCTGCTCAGGATTCCAGTGATTGCGCCAGTTGCGCGACCGGTTCAGATACTTCGTCGCATCTTCCTCCTTCCCCAACCCCGAGGCAACCTGGTATAGACCAAAATCATTACAGGAATATTCCACCGCCCGTGTGACCGATCGGGAGTATCTGGGTGTGATGAACCCTAAGCGGAGCCAGTCCGGTAACGCACCTCGACCCTCTTTAGTCGAGGAGTCGGAAGCCTGGGGATCGACCGGGGAATTGGCAGGCGTCACTTCCGCATCTTTGACCATCGCCTTGTATCCATCTTCCCAATTCACCGCGCCACGTACCCCTTTGACATAAGCATCTGCAAGGATGTTATCGGCATTGGAGCCTCCTTGAGTGCGCCCGTTATAATTGGAAGAGCGAGCGTCCGGCATGTAGCCTTCGAAGCGCCAAATATCGATAAGCGACCGTATTTGCTCCTCATATGCAGTTGGCTGCAAAATCTGCATGAGAGCAGTTGAGCAGCGGAAGAGATCCTTGAATCATGTGAGCGATGCACTTCTGTCTCGGACTACTCAAGGAGATACTCACCCAAAATGTGAAAATGTCCTGATAGTAGGGTTCCGAGGACGACCATCCAGGGTTCTCGCCCGTTTGGTTAGTCGGGATCAAGTGCATGAAATAAAGCGATGTATACAGTAGCTTGAGAGTTGTTTCATTGGTGTTGCTGGTTGTCACCTTGGACAAGACCTTGGACTCCCATTCCTCTTGAGCTTCAGCGACGACAGAAACGAAATCTTTGTCTTCCGGTATTTCATCCTTGACGTTCCTGCAGGCCTGTTCGGTGCTGATCCAAGATATTCCTACTCGTGATGTCACAGAGGTATCCTGGAATGTGTACACCGCCCCAACGCGAGCCGAGCCTGAGCTAGACGACGCAAAGCCACTGTTCTGTCGAACACTGCCATCTGCATCCGTCCCCACATAGGTTCGATTACTGACAGGAGCAGCATCGAAATAACCACCTGGTCTTCTATGAGTCCTGTTCCAAGGACTTCCGACGCAAGGAGAAAGGAGGGGACATACAGAAATAGATCGACCAGTCAGGTGAGCGGTTCCAGCCATTGTCATAAACACCATGACCTTCATAGTGCCCGTCCGGGAAGACAGTGATGTTGCCGCCTTTATAGCCCTGACTCAGTCCCATCCCTCTATAGGACGGCAAGACATGCGAAACATCAATGAGGACGTTTGCCACGGAGCCCAGAGGGAAGGTATAACGATAGATTCCCGCGTGGGCGGACGCACTCAATTGCACCACCGTCCCCTCGGAGGTCTGAGCTTGGTAATAACCCACCGCCGCTTTGTCCGTGCCTGTACGGCCCACGGTGATGTTGGAGAGCGGGTTGGTGATGTGCCCTGTAAGCGGCAGCTGCGAGACTGTGCCGTACTTGGGTGCACCGCCTGTGCCCTGTTCGTGCATCATACTGAACCCGGAGAACTCGCCATTGGGCAGATAGCCGGAGTAGGCGTCTGTCCCAGAGACATAGAGGTCAGGGCCCAGTTTCACCATACCAAAAGGACGCGCAGCGCCAGGGAAGTCGTTGCCGCCATTCTGCGTGCCCAAACTGGAATAGACCACCATTAGCTGTCTTCCCCTTCCTTCCGTTTGACTCTCGACGCGGGGTCAGTACGAGAGCTATAACGACTCACAATAAATCTACATGAGAAGTTAAATTCGCAGACCGCACAACTGGTCCAAGCACGGACCAAATCAGAAGAGAGTGCCAGCAACCCATTGCTGAGGTAACTGAGCTGCGGCAGACAGGCAACAAATATCGTCCTGGGTCTTCAATTTCTTTACCCACTCTGGGGAGGAGGACTCGAGAATTTATCCTACAAAAGAGTGGACGCAGCTAGTAGTAGTACTAGCTAGCTAACGGATTTTCTGGTCGTCCATCAGACCAGATTTCTCTTCGTCAAGATACAGAGACTGACATCAGAGACAGTCGCGAGAGCGGGGAATCGAACGCGAAGATTCAGGATAGACAGTAACGATTGGAGTTCCTTGAAGGAAGGCGTCGATCATGGTCAAGTACTTGATAATGTGATAAGGGGAGGGGATTTAATCCACTGAGTGCATTGGAATTCAGCACATGCTGCGGTCACCAGCAAACGCCTCTAGTCTGTCCCTTCAAAGAGTGCCCCATTTCACTGGTCAGGAGCAGGACATCCCAGTGTTTGTGTGGAGAAGGAGGGGGGTGCAGTAGAATGGGACTAAACCAAGGGACTGATGCACTATAGATATAATCATGCATCCATGGTCTGTCGGGTGCTTGCAAAGGTGGACGGTAGGCCTTGAAATGTGAGCTCATCACACGGGTAGGCCTCTAGACTGCAAAGGTACATCATTGAGAGCAAGTGTAATGGCAATCATGACCAATAGCAAACTGGACCGAAAAGAAAAGGAACTTCAGGAACGCATTCCTGAACACTCCGTATTTGTTGTAAACTGTGCTGGTATGGCCGTCCTGCCTGCCAAGGGATGGAAAGGGGGGGGAGGGAAGGGAGGCCAACAAAACATGAATGAATTCAATCATGGAGAGCTATAATACATGATTAGGTGCAACATCAGTCTGCAGAAAATCAGCCATACAGATTCAATCTTCATATCAGATCCTATTCCGAATAAATGCTCAGGGTACCTAGTATAAGTTTTAGGGCCATAAGACTCAAGAATAAGAATCCCGCCGGTGGGAAGATCATGAACCAGTCATAGCCCAGAAAGGAGCACATGGCCCCGTCCGCACCCTTGACTAGACTACTAGACTAGCGACTTTATAGGACTGTAGGTCAGCTCTCCCTTTCTCTGTCCCTGTAAGTTACTCCCTGCTTTCCCAACCTTCCTAGGTATGTAGTCATCCTTCAGTCCCTAGTCTAAGTAGTCCAAACCACTATCCTCCCTTGCTTGGGTGCTGAGTATAATGGGTGTTTTTCTGTGATACGACATGGACATCTCAGCCGGTCTGTTAAACTCATCCTCATATTTCGTGTCGGACCAAACTTTGCAGATGATCAGGACCTGTGCCTGGCCGGCTCTTCAAGTTGTCCCGTGGTTTGTGTTCCGACGGGAGAGGAAGACTGTTTGTTTGGGTTTCTGGGCCAATGATTCGGCCACATGCTTCGGTGACTCCCGGTCAGGGGAAGGATGAGCAGGGCTAACCTATGAGGTGATTATGTAAATCCTGACTAAGAAGAGTTCCGGAGGATGCTCGCACCAAGCCGGTAGTACCCGAGGTAGCTTGTGCATTCGAGGACCATATTTGCGGGCGGGGTTCTTGTAGAATGTTTCAATGTGTGGAGTGCTGATTACGGGAAATATATCACTGTGCATATAGCTGCTGCTATCCTGGTAGCAAGGCTGATGTAGCGTTACTGATATTATGACTTTGTGGTGTTGAGAGGCCGATGCATTTATATATTGTGGGCAGCAATTTTCCCGGCCCGCCTACTAGACTATTGGGAGCTTATATGCAGTACCTTTGAGGCCCCTCTAATCTGATATGTGCTTTTACATTTACTACTAGCATGATTGACTTTATCAGTATTCCAGAGAAGAGTTCTACTGACCTACCAATCACCACAATGCCCCCCAACCCCTTCTCTTTATATCTCAGCATCTGTAGGACAGATCTCGTCGTTGCCACAGCTATTCTCCCGATGAATGAGCAGTCGGTGGAATATGACAGCACCCGAATACGCCTGATGCATCCCGAGCACAGTGGCTGCTAGAAGCCCAGTCCTCCATGAAAATGCAGCCTTATGTCTCCTTGTGGATGTGCATGCAACAATCCCACTTTCCTGCTGGCATGCATCCATATGATGCTTAAACAGCCGTCATATAGGGGACTGCTTCCCCCCTCCGTGGCAGACGATCGGAAATAACCGCTCTGTCTCGCTGAAGAAGTCTTGAAATCGAGATAGGCATCGTCATCGTCATCGTTCGGAGAAGTCTATGTGATGATAACGAGATCATGCTGTCTCTCGTAAGCATCATCGGCTCTCTGATTTCTATCGTTGGCACCCACTCATTAGTCTCAGGTACAGTATTTGATGGTGACGAGAGCGGGATTACCTGTCAAAATTTGGTTCCATACTCGTAAGTTATTGTTCGAGTGTGCAAGATGGATAAGAGCCTACTCGGCAGAGTGTTGCATGATCGATGGCATCGCGATATGTGTCTTCCCACCATATAGCAGAGATAGATCTGAAACAGGGAGAGTGGCATGTTTGTAGGACGATCCTTTGAAGAAAGAAGGACCATTTGAATGTACGGTAAGTTGGGCGGGTGATATATTTTGATGGGGAGAGAGGGCGGTAGAAAGGAAAGAGAACGGAAGTTGAGAAAGAGGGAAATCTGGAAGGTGGAAGGGTAATGCCCAGTACATACCAGCATGAAAAGCGAACTTTCCCCTGAACCATGGCAATTGAGACATCACCTTTCGACACATGCGAAAGGACACAGCTACCCCATCGTGTCAATGTACGCTTCTAGAAGATGATTCTGACTTGTCATCCTCCAGTCCAGATATTTCTAAGCAAGCATCTTTACAGATATCTCTCGTGAGACCTCCTCGGCTCTTCGAGATGGACGACGCTGGCAGCTTGTTACCATTTGGTAAACTTACTTATATAAACGACCACAAGGCAATCTCAAGAGATGATAAGATAGTTTCACAGACCTCTCGAAACGTCATGGGCGATTGCTCAATCTGATGTGAGCCCAGGCGCACTCCCACCCACACGATCAATCTGACCGTCGGATAGCACATCTTCGTGCTCGCATATTACGTGCAAAGACGACTTCTGTGGGCCAAAGCGTTGCTGCTAGTGATTATGCAATCGATTCTGCTTGGTTGCGGCGAAGGCAGTCTGACATTCAGTCTCACGAGAAACATAATACTGCGGGTCTACATGGAGCTTTTCGCCCCCCGAAGCACATTCGAGCAGACAACGAGGTGTCAGTAAGATATTCGGAGGACCGGAATCTTTCTGGACTGGCGATAACAAATCCACCGGCAAGCCGGGTCCAATCCTTGACATTGTCAAACTCGGCTCGCCATTAGACAAACTCTTCACCACATCAAACGTGGCTTACCTTAAGCCACTGGGCGAGAGAGGAAACTCAATTAAATTCGCACATAATCAATGCCAGCCTGTGACTGCCTTGCAATAATGCCAAGCTTTCAGCCACCTTCGCCTTCCAGGGCCTTTCCCTCGCAGCTCACCGGTAATCCCAGAACCGGATAAATTGATTATGAATCTCCTACGTTCGAGAGAAGACTCGGCTCGTATATAAGGGCCCTAGTCGGATTTGATCCAATGAAAGAGCAATGATAAGCCCCCAACTCTGGAGAGTACACCGACATCTGCGTCACTCGGCTAGGATCAACGAGGTAGTCTCTTCTTACCCCTCTCCGAGGTCAGGGTGTGGACCGGATATCCTGGTGATCAAGTGTCATCATAGATGCACACTGGTCGGCAGACGGCGGGTGCATGCCTGGTTTATGGCATGATATTACCGTGGAAGTGCAGCTGGGGAAGCTGAACGAGTCGAAGAAATTGTAGTGGTGGCACTCTAGCGCGTTCAAGCGAGACTCATCAGTGGACGGAAAATCCCGCTATCACCTCCGCACAATTTCTCCGGATGTACCCACCATCCCCCGGAATTGCTCGATCAAGTAGATGGTGCGGGGAGGAGTTGGGGTCGCTTCTGCCCGCTTGCAGCTTTCGTCCACTACGCCGATGCTCATTCTTCTCCGTCTCCCCTCAACTCGCCCCCCCCCCCGACACACTATACCTGCCTGGTCCGGCTGCATGACGCTTATTTAGCTATGCGGATCCTATGTCTTAGTCAGTCTGGGCAACATGGCCCTATATAGCCAGACGACCTCTGATTGAGATCTCCTGGACTTTTCTTGACTTGAGAGTTCTGAGAGGGAAGGGCCTGTGTCTTGTGTTGCCAGGATTCACCCATCGACTCACAACCCACAAACAGAAACCAACTCTCAAAATGGGTCTCTTCAAGAACTATCGTATCTATGTCCTCACAGCGGTGGCCTATTCAGGTTCACTTCTGTTCGGTACGTACTCTCCTGTCTCGTTTCAAATTGCTTTGACTGACCGTCGTGTGTGCCAGGCTTTGACACTGGTGTGATGGGTAGTGTCCTTGCCCTTGACAGCTTCAAGAACGACTTTGGCCTTCCCACTGATTCAACCGGTTTCGCGTCCGCCAAGAACTCACAAGTGTCCTCCAATGTTGTATCGCTGCTCACTGCCGGCTGCTTCTTTGGTGCTATTGCTGCTGCTCCCCTCAATGAGCGTCTGGGGCGTCGCTATTCGCTCATGATTTTTACCTTCATCTTTCTTATTGGAGCAGCCGTTCAGGTTGCCTCTAAGCATGCAATTGGCCAGATCTATGGCGGCCGTGTCATTGCTGGCTTGGGCATTGGAGGAATGTCCAGTATCACACCTGTTTTCGTCAGTGAGAACTGTCCTGCGAGGATCCGTGGTCGGATCTCAGGATTGTTCCAAGAATTCCTGGTCATTGGAAGCACATTCGCTTACTGGCTCGATTATGGCGTTTCTTTGCACATCAAGCCCAGTACCAAGCAATGGCGTGTTCCCGTGGCGATTCAGCTCATTCCGGGTGGCCTCATGTTGATTGGACTTTTCTTCCTCAAGGAGTCACCGCGCTGGTTGAGCAGCAAGGGCCGTTTTGAGGAAGCGTTAGACTCTCTGGCTTACATTCGCAATGAAGCGCCTGACAGTGACGTGGTACAGCAAGAGATGGCTGAGATTAGAGCAGCTGTCGAGGAGGAGGCATCAGCCACCGAAGGACTGAGCTACAAGGAGTTCTTGGTGCCCAGCAACCTCAAGCGCTTTGCTTTTGCCTTCTGCCTCATGTTCTGGCAGCAATGGAGTGGAACCAATTCCATTGGGTACTACAGTTCGCAGATCTTCCAAACCATTGGACTCAGTGCTACGAGTTCCTCTCTTTTTGCTACTGGTATCTATGGGACAGTGAAAGTTGTCGCCACTGCAATCTTCCTATACGTCGGTATCGATAGATGGGGTCGCAAGCCCAGTTTGATTGGTGGTGCTTTCTGGATGGCCAGTATGATGATCATCCTTGGGGCTCTCTTGGTCTCATATCCTCCCGACACGAACGCCAGTGGTGTCTCTAAGCCCTCCATTGCTATGGTCGTTATGATCTACCTTTATGTCATCGGCTACTCCTTTTCGCTGGGTCCGACCTGTTGGGTCGTTGTCAGTGAGGTAAGTTCTCACGGAGTTTCTGCTGCATCTCAAACAAAGTGGCATAATTAACATGTGAGACTAGATCTTTCCTACACGACTACGTGCATACGGCGTCGGTTTGGCAGCGACCTCACAGTGGCTCTGGAGCTTTGTGGTAACGGAGATCACTCCCAAAGCTGTTCACAGCCTTGGCTGGAGGACTTTCCTCATGTTTGGCATTTTCTGTATTGGCGCAGGCATTTTCGTCATCATCTTCGCCAAGGAGACCAAGGGCCGCAGCCTGGAGGACATGGACATCCTCTTTGGCGCGGTCAACGAGAACGAACGACGCGAGGCGGTGGAGCACACCATGCACAAGCAAGGCGCCACTCACATCGAAGACATGAACGCGGAGACTGTTCGTGTGCGGAACAGCCAAGACAGGGTCTAGCTGGCTAGGTCTTGTGGCTTGATTCCTTCCCCTGAATACGATTATGACTTTACCGCGGGGGCTGGATCCTTACATAGATATTAGAGGCTAGAGAGAGACTTAGAATATCGGGGCTGTTTACATGATCGTGGGCTGGCAGCTTGATAGAGGATACCTACACTTACAAATCTGATCCATTTCAAGCAATTCCAGCGTTCAAGCGTAGCATTCCGATAGTCAGATTTCTTTGCTTTTCTTGATCAAACTGATTCGAGACATCACAGCAGATGATCTCCCCCTGTTTCAAACCGGCTCGTCGTAGTCCAAATGAGGTTATCAATGGAAGAAACACCCAGAAAGTATACTTGATAAGTAATGTTAGAAGCATTTCTTGCTCGTGTCTTCCCAAGTCCCAAGTGATTACTCATGTTTCTGCACCAAGCCGTCCTTGCATAAGCTTGGCATATCAGTTGTGGTTTCGCCGGTGTCAGTCCAGACTCCTTGAGTACTATTTCCGTTCCTTCCCTGACAGATTCTGGCGAAGAAAGCCGTGCAGCAAAGCCACTCGTTCACTGACTAGTCACTCATAGTACCGCCACCTTAGGAGTGCAGGCAGGAGCGGTAGAGACTTCCCTCCACAGCTCGGGATCCTGTACAGTACATCCATCCAACCCCCCCCCCCCAATTTACATGTCATATATGAGCTATTCCTTTCTCTCCCTCTCTTTACCATTCCACATCCAGGATATCGCTTCGAACATAGTGATTCGGCGTTGCGTAATTTGTGAGGCTTCTCTACCTGCTTTACCTGTCTTACACCTCATCAGTAATCATGCATCTCTGGCAACTCTTGCCCCTCGTGGCTTTTCCTTACGCTTGCCGTATCCTGCTTCCAAATCACGGCAAACTGTCAGGCAATGGCCAGCCGGAATGCGACCTACCGTCCTTGATCGACGCGACGGTGGATGACCTGCAAGAGGGCCTCAATAAGAGTTGCTTCACCAGTGTGGAATTAGTCAAGGTGCGTGTGGCCCTGAATTCCCTAGCTTCCCGGAAGTCTGAAGTCGGAAGTCGTGGAGGCCTGGTTAACCGGAAATCCTGTTCAGGCGTACACGCTCCGAATCCATGAGGTCAACCCGAAGACGAATGCCGTTTTGGAGGTGAATGATGAGGCACTCAGTATTGCAGCGGCTCTTGACAGTGAAAGAAGCAGAGGGCAGATTCGTGGGTAAGTCTGGTATCACATGGGGACTCGAGTTTAGAAGTGGGCTGCTAACTCATGTTGGGTATGGGTGCAGGCCTCTGCATGGGCTGCCGGTCTTTATTAAGGATCTGATCGGAACGGGGGATCAACTCAATAATACAGGTACGGCGGATTGGTCTTGTTGGGCTGGGTGGAGGGACTGATGGCTGACTTCTTTTATAGGCGGATCTTATGCTCTCCTCGGATCCAAGCTTCCTGCTGAAGCCACAGTGGTGAGTAAGCTCAGAGAACAGGGGCTCATCATCCTAGGCAAGAGCAGCGTGTCGGAATGGGCCAATTTTCGCTCGTTCAATTCGTCCAACGGGTGGAATGCCAGGCGAGGTCAGACGTATGCGGCCTACTATCCTGGGCAGGACCCGAGCGGAAGTTCGAGTGGGAGCGCTGTTGCGACTGACCTGGGGCTGGCCACTTTCGCTCTGGGTACAGAGGTAAGCTGGCGACTATCGACCTGCTGACATTATGTGAGCTAATTGCCTTTCGTTCTGACAGACTAGTGGCAGCATTCTGCTTCCCGCCGAGAAGAGCAATATCGTCGGTATCAAGCCCACCGTCGGTCTCACATCGCGATACATGGTCATCCCCATCAGTGAGCGCCAGGATACCGTTGGACCCCTGGCCAAGACAGTCAAAGATGCTGCCATGCTGTTGCAAGCTATTGCCGGTGCAGATTCCATGGATAACTATACGCTGGCCTCGCCCTTTGGCGACTACCTGCCCAATTATGTGGATGCCTGCAAATTTTCCGGGCTGCAGGGAAAGCGCATCGGTGTTCCACGGAACGTCATCTCTTATTTTGAGCAATCCGATGCCTCCATGATCCCGGTCTTTGAAGAGGCAGTCTCCGTCATTGCGGGTGCTGGTGCGGCTGTCATCGATGAGACAAATTACACAGCGTACAGCGACTTCTCCACCAGCTCTATCCCAGCATTGGTAGTAGCCGCTGATTTCACTTCCAATATTGCCACCTACCTGTCAAGCCTGACCGGCAACCCTAACCAGCTCCGCACCGTTGCAGATATCCGCCATTATACTCAGCAGAGTCCACCAGAGGAATATCCATCTCGTGACACGGGGATCTGGGATCAAGTAATTGCGGCGGGCATGAACAACACCTCTCCCGGATTCTGGTCATTGTATCAAGATAACTTGCAATTTGGCGATGAAGGGGGATTGTTGGGAGCACTGAGACGGCATGAGCTCGATGCTGTCATCTTGCCCACTCACCTGGCCTCTGATATCCCTGCCATAATTGGGACGCCAGTGATCACCGTGCCGATGGGGGCATTTCCGAACGGAACACCGGTCCGAGCAAATGCGCGTGGAGATCTGATCGAGCAGGCGCCTGGGATCCCTCTTGGCGTCAGTTTTCTGGGACCCAAGTGGAGCGAGGAGGCGTTGATAGGTATGGCTTATGCATTTGAGCAGCGGACGCTGGTTCGCGATCGACTTGAACGGTACATTGAACCGCTCTTTTGAGCCAGTGAAGAAACGTCCATCTCTCATAGTAATCTGTCAGTCTGCCAATCTGAGCACCGCCCTTTTGCAAAAATGCTTAGCTTTGATTTATAAATGTAATGGGTTGCACGGCTGGGTAATTTAGGTATCTGGCGGTGGCAATCAATAGCGATATTGCGAGCCATTCTGATGATGTTCTGCTCAGGCAGCTTAACAATAGCCTAGTGTATGAGCGTTGGGCTATAATGCTGGCGCACGCATGTTAAAGGCCATAAGCAGCGAATTTTCAAGATGTGGTGTGATGTTTAGGCTACGATGCATAGTCAACGCCTGGGTAACTAGACGCCTCGGGCTGGGGTGAGGATTGTAAGCTCGACGAGAAGCAATAAACGCGATGCATAGAATTGATTAAGTTCCTCACATGTCAAATATTGTAGGGATGTAACTAATCCTAACTGCAAAAGACCTTTCATACACATTTTCAGGTTCATCTTCTCAACAACAGGGTAGAACACTTAAGGAGAGATTATGCTGCCTCAGGCATACAGCGTCATTCTGCCACGGGGAGCTAGGGGCGGTCAAAAAATAAACAGTTTCCTCGCCGAGTTTTTCCCGGCTGTCTTAACCACTTTTCTGCCGGTTTGAGGCGGTCAGGAATTAACCAGTTTTCCCGCCGAGTTTTGGCCGGCTGTTTTAACCACTTTTCTGCCGATTTGGGGCGGTCACCATAGGAACAGTTTTCACCCACCGAGTCTCGTCCGTGGTTCTCCAGCTCTGGCCGACCGAGCCGCTACCACCTAATCTGGTTTAGCCCGCATGGCTGATAAGATCAAGCAAGTCTGCGCCCGCGGGCTGGGTGCCTCGGCTGCACAGCAATCCATAACCTCGATAGCCCCTCCTGCAATCGAGTTCACTTGATGGAGGATATCGAACAGACCTGCGCATCGCTGCGCGCGCAAATCGCTGCCACAGAGGCGCAGCTTGCTGGTCTGAAACGCGAGCTTCAGGTCGCTGAGCAAGCTGCACTCAACTCTCAGAGTCAGCATACTGACACGGAGGAGAGGCGATGGCCACTTCTCGCTGAGGAGTACCGGCGTTATGGGAGGCAGATGATTGTGCCGCAGCTGGGATTACAGGGTATGTGTACTCTCTTTTTCTCTCCACTCTTTCCCTCCAAGTTTACTCTACGATGTTCGATCTGGAATGTTGGAGATGCTTGTGGCTGACCTGGGGGCGTTGCGCGACAGGTCAATTGAGACTCCGATCGGCGAGAGTCCTGATTGTCGGCGCAGGTGGACTGGGATGCCCGGCTGCGATGTATCTTGCTGGAGCTGGCGTGGGTACACTAGGATTGGTGGACGGGGACACCGTTGAATCGTCAAACTTGCACCGCCAGGTTCTGCATCGCAGCCGAAACGTGGGAAAGTTGAAGGTGGACAGCGCGATTGAGTATCTCCAGGAGTGAGCTTCGACCGTCTATTCGCTCTGCCACGAAATTGATTACACAACAATTGACTGACCCATGATGATTTGCTTCCTGCTAGATTGAACCCTCATCCCACGTACATTGCCCATCGAGCGCATCTAGCACCCGACGCTGCAGCGGATATCTTCAAAGACTACGATATCGTACTAGATTGTACGGATAACCCCGCGACTCGGTACCTAATCTCCGATACGGCCGTGCTGCTGGGCAAGCCGTTGGTCTCAGCATCCGCCCTGAGGACGGAAGGACAACTGATGGTACTGAACAACCCGCCTCGACCGGCGGGCGACAAGACCGGCGGACCGTGCTATCGATGCGTGTTTCCCCGACCCCCACCAGCGAACACCGTCACCAGCTGCGCGGATGGAGGCATCCTGGGGCCCGTGGTTGGGACGATGGGCGTCCTGCAGGCTCTGGAAGCCATCAAGGTGATCACGGCCGACGACACGCAGCCCCCCAGCCCTCCGTCGCTGCATATCTTCTCCGCGTACTCTACGCCGTTGTTCCGGTCGATCAAGCTGCGCTCCCGCCGCGCCAACTGCGCGGTATGCTCTGCAGAGGCGACTGTAAATCTGGAGACGGTGCGTTCCGGCTCCACGGATTATGTCTTCTTCTGCGGCAGTGCCGATCCAGAGATGCTACTTGCGCCGGAGGAACGCGTCTCGCCGCTGGAGTATCGGGAGCTGCACCCTCAGTCAACGGTTGCGGAAACGGGCAAGCAGCCGACGATGATCGACGTGCGGGAGAAGGTGCAGTTCGACATCTGCAATCTTGAGAACAGTATCAATATCCCGATCTCCACGATCCTGGCATCTTCTGCCAGCAAGGGTGATGACGCTGCTGCCCAGCTTCCATCGTGGATACCGGCGGAGCTTGCTGCTGCGGACTCGACGAATCCGATCTACGTGGTATGTCGCATGGGCAACGATTCCCAGATTGTAGTGAAGAAACTGAAGGAGCTGGGACTGGATCGTGAAGGGCGACGGAAGGTTGTCGATATCCGGGGAGGCTTCCGCTCGTGGAGGGAACAGCTTGACCCTGAGTGGCCTGAGTATTAGACTGGTTCCGCGCCTCGATGGAAGGGCCTCCCTTCTATCTTTTTAGAGATTTGATCACCCCCAGCATCCAATGATTTCTTTGGCAGAGGGCTGACCACGAGTCACCCGGTGGCCAGGATCTCGTGATCGAGAATGCCATTTGCTGCCGGCTTGGGGGTGGGATGTAGCAGCCAGGGGTAACTTTTGTCTCTCCGATCAACGAGGTGCTCTTCTCTTGCCCTATGCGATGCAAGATAGTTGGAGATTGACACCTTCCTCGAGATTCCAATGCTCAGGAAGCTTAGAGTCTTCCCTGCTCCAAATTGAACGGTTGAGAGATGAATTCATGGGCAATGGAGAAGACTCTTGTTAGGTGCAGTAGAGTACATTATATACTAGTCATGTAGGTTTGGCCTTGTCAAGAAAGGAGGCATTGAATGCTGTACTGTAAGTACTACCTTCCATAAAGATCCAAGGACGTCAGATTGAATGAGTTCGTTTACCAAATCGAGGCTCCGTCACTCCAATTATGAGTACAAACAACCCCACAAGCAAAGCACCAACAAGATGAGATGAGTCCATTCCCAAACTCAAACATCACATCAACACCATCCCTAAGTACACGAAGTCCATCTCCCCAACCACAAACCCTTCCGAACCCCAACTACTCCCTCTGCAAAAACCCAAGCGAATCCAACTGCTCCGTCTCCCCGACCCCCAAACTCACCTCCCTCACCTCCTCCAAATCCTTCCTGACACTCTCCAACTCCATCGAAATCAACCCAAAAGAGTCCGCACCGAGGGGCACGCGAATGGGAATCCTCCGCCCACGACTCACAATCTCGACCATCGCCCGTGCAATCGCCTGGGGCTCCGCCCACGTCCGCCAGTTTTCTTCTTGGCCCATGTACGCCAACAGCGCATTCACCGGATACCCTGGGTGGTCGTACGCCGGATGGCGCCCGTTGACCATGGTCTTGAGGCTGGTCGTGGCGTAGTTGGTCTTCACGCCGCCGGGTTCGATGTTGCTGAGGTGGACTTGTTGTTGGGACACACAAGATTAGCTGGCGTTGCGCAGGGCGGAACATTACCATGAAAATTGGAAAACCGAGGCTTTGAAAAAGGGGGGGGGGGGAACTCACTGTTCCACTCCACCGGCAACTCCCTAGCCACCGTCTCGGTGAACCCTTCCACCGCGAACTTGCTGGCGTGGTAGAACGCACTCCCCGGGAACCCGATGAACCCGCCCATCGAGCTGACGTTCAGGATCACGCCGCCCTGTACACCACCGCCTCTGGAGTTTTCCTCGCGCATGATCCGCAGCATGCGCTTGGTGAGGTCCACCACGCCCCAGAAGTTGGTGTCCAGGAGGGCGCGCGCCTCGCCGTCGGAGGCGGCTTCGGTGTCGCCCACCAGCGTGTAGCCGGCGTTGTTGACCAGGATGTCGATGCGGTGGAAGTGGGCGAGGGTTCTCTGCAGGGCGGCGTCGATGGAGGTCGGGGAGGTCACGTCGAGGGCTAGGGGGAGGATGTTAGGATTGGTGGTTGGGAAGGATAGGCTGGCTGGGTTGCGGGCTGTTGCGACGACGCGGTGGGTTGGGTGGTGGGTTGTGATGTGGTGGACGAGGGCTTGGCCGATGCCTGAGGAGCAGCCGGTGACTTTTTGGGAACTGTTAGTTTTGGTTGTTGTTCTTATTATGCTCTGGAAGGGTATGGGCACTGACCGAACCAGACGGCGTCGGTGGGGATGTGGTATGGTTTGGTGTTGGGTCCGTCCATTCTGAGTGTGGATATTTTATTTTCTTAGCTGATTGTCTTGTCTTGTTGTTCTTGCTCTGAGATGGGAACTAAAACTGAGGACACACATTGATGGAAAGTGCTATTTATCTGCCGGGAGTGGATGATGCTATCGATGCTCGGTTGTATATGGCTCTCGTCAGCCACGGGCTCGTAAACTCCGTCGATGCGCTTAAGCCCGCCCGCTATGACCCGTCAGCAACCCTAACACAGCGCAGGTGGCTGACGAGCATACGAAAACATCAGAAGGCTTAGAATTGGAATACTGAGGATGGGACAATCTCTACAGGACAGAGCTTGAAGGCGCAGCAGCCCTTCTAGGGTTAGTGAATGGCACCGGGAACAATCACTTACCAATGGTGTGAATAGCTTACCACTTCCTGGTATATCCGCACCAGAGTGGTCCGAGATTCGATCGTTCGACTAGTCAATTCATTTTAATCTACTTAAATCTCTGTGTGGATACCTAGTGTAGCAGTCTATGCCTCTATTTTTGACAATTTTGACAAGGTCAAGATGAGTAAACAATATACTGTAAACGTAAGAAGTGTATTCTCCATCCCACCACCAAGCCCGTGCTAAACACAGTGGTGACTATGAAGATACCGTGTCCGAGAAATCAAACATCGATCATCCCCCTCAGCTCGAGTTCGAGATCTCATTCAACCACAGCATCACGCTAACTCAGATGAGCCACCGTACTATCGGCCTAGGATGAGTCGTTCCCATCAGTTACCGTGTCCTCACCTCTGAGTCCTATCCTCTGGGCACATACACCATGGGAGATCCAGGCCCGTTGGTCAGACCAAGAAGCTCAATCTGTCTTCTATACGTCACTCCAAATCGCATGAGGCAACCACATGCACGCACGCTCATAAGAAGGATGTCCTCAACAGGACATGACAGTCTGCCTTCGTTATTTGCAGAACTTAGAAGCTCCCCTTCCTCTTCCGCGTTTTGTGTGTAGCGCCAGCCCTAAGACATCGCATCCACTAACAAAGCAAAACCAGTCCGCAGGCTACAATCTAATCCTTCCCTCTGCCTCTTCTCCCCCTTTCAAGAGAAGGGCCGTCAAGAGAAACATAGCCGACTCTGTATCTGCCCCTTTGCAAATTCTTCTTGATAAGGTAAATACCACCTCTGTTAATACTACAATTACTACTACTACTACTACTACTACTACTACTACTACTACTACTACTACTACTACTACTACTACCACAAAACCCATAATCCAATAAATCAAGCTCAACCGTCCAGTACCAACCCTCAATGAAGAGGGCGTCAGCACAGCCCAGCACAGCACAAAGCAATAGAAGAAGTTGGGAAACTAGCGACCACGTTATCTAACATAAGGTGGCGCCAGCGGCGTCAGGAAACGTCGTTCGGGGGGACGCTGTGAGAACAGAACATAGGCCTACCAGAAATGGTGGCTTGCTCACGTCTCTGCCACCGTAATCACCACCAGTAGTGGCATGAGCACCAGCAGCGCGCGCTCCATATTCAAGAACCACTCTTGTCCCTCTTTCGGCGCCCGTGGAGTCGGGGTAGCGGGCTTAGGGGAGCACTACCGCCACTGTCGAGAGAAAAGGAGGGGCTTGACGTGTCCATGCGGCGGTATGGCTTTGCCTTAGCCGGTTGAGGTTAAGAAAAGGGGATGATGTGATGAGGAGGAAGAGAAGGTGGCCACAATGGTGGTCGAGAAGGATGTGAGGATATGGTGCTCATCAGGGGGAGCATAAGGAGGAGAAGTAGAGATAGAAGGAGAAGAAGGAGGAAGATGGGGATGTCCTATGGGCGATTGCTCTTTGGTGCTAATGCATTTCTAGGCATCGTGCTGTAATTGTTCCTTGTCTTGCTCTATTTTTGTTTCATTCTTAAGCTTAGGTAGTACGCTTTCTACGCTGGGTTCGTTGGGTTTGATATCATATCTGAGTTGGATGTGTCTTGCTTCGCGTCTGGATGAATGGTTGCTTCTTTTTCATTGCTGTGATGTCGACAGCCTAGGGTCAGGACCCGTAGCACGGAGAACATGAAGAACAATGTCATTAGTATAGCATTAGCAAAAGTAGGAACATGAGCTACTTGAATTAACCACCAGAGCTCACGGTCTGGCAAGGACCCCAACCATCCAGCACAATGTTTAAGTACACCGTGTAATCTCGAACCAACCTGACCTTCTATCATTTCCCCCAAGCCCTTCGGAGTACATACCTACTGGGAAACACCCCCAAAATCTACCTCGCAAAGCAACTACACAGCCCGCCCAAAGCCACCACGCCCAGCAGAACCCTCCACAAAGCCTGCAGCCCATCCATGTACATCCCGCGCAGCACGGCCATCTCGCTCTCATTTCCATTCTTGCCCCCCCTATCACCCATCATCATCAGCAACATCATCATCATCGACGAACCACCATCATCTCCTTGGGTCACATTCCCTCCCAGCCCCAGGATATCCACTCCCTTCTGGTCGCCCATCTCCCGCACCACCTGACCCAGAACGATGGTGCCGCTCACCGTTACCGCGATACACATGCCCCACGTCCGCAGGATGGAGTACAGCAGCATGCCTCCCTTGGAGACCTCGGTGTGCGGCTCCCCGGCGTTGTTGGTGGTGCTGCTGCTGCTGTCGGATTTCCAGCGTCCGGAAGAACTGTGAGATCGTGGTCGGTGTTGGAGGCAGCGATGGTATCCAGACGTCAAAAGAGCGTGGCTGATCCCTGTAGCCAGAAAAACAAAGACCCAGGCTTGAGGCGGAGTGTGCATATCGAGGGTGATGAACGCGCATGAGGCCAGAAGACCGATGGCCCAGCCGGCGCGGATGATCCAGCGGAGGGTGCGAGGACGGTGCAGCCAGGACCATTTGGAGACTAGGAGGAGGGCGGGTAAGGATGGAGCGGTGACGGTGAGGAGGCTGAGGCCCGATAGGGTCGGGGTGAGACGTTGGATTAGGACTAGGTACATCGGGAGGTTGAGCAGGTGGGAGAGGAGCTGGGGTTGTATGTGTATTAGCTTAACTGGTGCATGATAATGGGGACTTGGGGGGGCACGCACCGCGAACCCGTGAAGAAAGCTACTGAGGTACATCATCGCTCGAGGCAGACACTGAATGTCTGCTGCGATGAAGATCGATCGCGTCGCCCAGATGCTCTCATAGAGGACAACCAGCAGAATCACGCCGGTTCCGAGGCAAAGAGGCACGAGGACCCGCCAGCTCGACCAGGGGTAGAAAGTGCCGCCCAGGCTAAGACCGATGAGCAGGCAACCCATCCCCACGAGGCTGAGAACGACGCTCAGCCAGCACATGCTGCGGAGTTTGCGCATGGAGATGCTGCGGCGGCCACGCAGGTCCACGGCAAATGGAATTATGAGGAGCCCTAGTGCGCAGAATGCAAAGCTGGCGTAGAAAGCCCATATCCTGGAGGTATAGTCACTGAACAGTCCACCGAGAACCAGGCCAAGCATGCTTCCGACGACACGAGCCCGAAAGAGATACCCGGAGTAGTGGGCCAGGTACATGTCGGGGATAATGTCGGCCAAGACCAAGATCGAATATGCCATCACGGCTCCTCCTCCAATTCCTTGCACAAACCGGCCGGCGATGAGGCTGGCTAGGTTCATTGAGCCGCTGCAGACGCCCGTCCCGGCCGTCGCGAGCACCACAGCGGAAAGAACAATAGGACCAGCGCCAATCAGGTCCGTGAGCATGGCAAAGACGGCCTGGCCCGTGGCGCTGGCGATGAGATACGAGGCCTCAATCCATAGGATCCCGCCCAGTGCTCGCTCGAGCGTACTCGATAGGCTCTAGGGGAACGATTTAGCCAATGCAAAGCATACTGTCGTTCCATACGTACTGGTATCAGGGGTATAACGACCGTCACGTTCAGAGCGTCCATTGTGACCAGCAAACAGGCGGATATGATCATCAGCCATTCCTTGACGTCCGGCTTCCATTTTGCCCGCTCGATATTGGCTTCGAGGTTATTGTCATGGTGGCTTGCCGGGGCGTCGATGTTCTCAACTAGGTTTTGGACGCATCGGCCGCTGAACAGCTGCACGTCGCAGCCATGCTTATCATGGCTAGAGTCAACATATTCCAAGCCCATTGTCGGTCGGTGCTCAGAGTCTCTTGAACCTCCGTGATTCAACTAGAGCTCATAAGACAGCCGAGTGCGACACGGAAAAAAGACGTCGAGCACATAGGAAGACAGAGCATCCCATCATCGTGGTTAGAGGGGAAGTTCGTTGCATCATCGTCTCACAGAAGACTAATGCAAATCAGTCAATCATCCAGAATTCTATTGCCTTGATGGGTCCGACTATATCAGTCAATACATACTAGCATACTCCAGTATGCAAGGGGGCAGCACAGAGCCGCGAGGAGCTGATACGTAACGCATGCTGTTGTTGTTGGCCCCCTAGTTTCGCTCCTGCATGAGAAGCGGTCATCGTGCAGTCCTAGCCATAGCTTAGACGCAAAGGAAATAGTATTGGGGCGATTCACTCGAAAAGGGCATTCCGATCACCCAGGTGGTCGAGAAGTTCCGCATTTGGATAGCTTGGCTTTCCCTTGTAGTATTGGTATGCAGGCACAGGTCACATTGAAAATCACCTCGGAACCAAGAAGCCAAGAAATAGGCGGCAGCACATTCACACATGGAAGGGAGGGTGTCTAATGGTACTTGGGGAGCACATATCCCCCTATGTCTTGGAAAAATTGCATCGCGCTGGTCATAAATTTCGCAACATCCTCCCCAAGCCATGGCGCGAGCATTCCTGTCCTGGTGGATTCCATCTCACGAAGATAATTCCCGGCAACCTGTCAGAATGAACCTTAGTCCCGGCAAAGCCTCCAGAAAGAACGTAAGAGCTCAGAAGCGCACTCACTAGAACACAGGACCCTTTTCGGTTTGAATCCATTGCAACCTGCCCAATCACGTCTGCCACACGCTGGGGTGTGTTAGCTTCCAGACCTGCTTCGAGCCATTTCTCCGAGAATCCAGCTGTGATTCGTGTCGGGGTGAAAAATGGAGCAACGGCGTTTATGCGGATGCCGTACTGCTGCGCAGTGGTCTGGGAGGCACGAAGCAATCCCACAATTCCATGTTTAGAAGCGACATATGCCGCTACGCCAGTGCCTCCAAAATACCCAGAGGTAGATGCTAGAAGCACAATAGATCCAGATGGGTGATGTTTGTTCCTCATGTGGTGCATCGCTAGTCTGAGAGCTGTCGTTCGTCAGTAGGGAATGACGTGATGCGCGGATCTCAGTGACCTACTGTTCAGGGTTCCTTTCAGATTGATATCAATCACTCGGAAGCCTTCGGTAGACTCTCTGAGATCGCCATTCTCGTCAACATTGTCGAGATCCAGTACTGGATGTGACTCCATCACCCCCGCATTAGCGATCACAATGTTGACCTCTCCGAAAATGCGGACTGTCTCATGGAAGAGCCTTTTCATCTGCCCCCAGTCGAGGACATCGGCAGCAACAAAAACTGCCCTTTCGGGCCAAGAAAATGTCTGGATAAGTGCTGCAGCAGTCCCCTCGAGAGAGGCAAGATCAGAAAGGATGACATTTGCACCATGATGGTTAAAGAGTGTCGCGGTAACGGCTCCTATTCCGTTTGCTGCTCCAGTTACAATGACTGTCTGACCGGCTGCCTGAGATAGCAAGGCTGGCTCGATCTCGAATTCCTGCATATCGGTCCTCGATGGTAATGTGTTGCGGCTCGGATGAGGTTGGAGGAGGGGTGGAGCGTAACTGCGGGGTTACCAGGAAATGAGCAGCCATCGCCCATTAAGCCGCTCCCTGCTGATCTTCAATAGCCTAACCTCAGACCGTACAAGATCTCACACGAACCAAAACTATTATGTACTGGTTTAGATTGACTCTAGTGGGGAAGTAAAACTTGATATATACACCAAAGCCTGGAATCAATCGAGTTTGTCCAGATCCGAGACTCTTGACACCTCAGCTGATGATTTGGCGCTGTGCGCAGTGCTAATGGCATGGAAAGAGAAGTCCAACTCTCCTACCAATGCTTTCACATCCCTACTTTGGTTTAGCATGATACAATAGTGAATCAAATGGTCTACTCACCTCATCAGTCTCTCCACGTCACCAACAATGCACCTGGTGGAGATCTGCAGCACTGAGAAGGTAGCAAAGCCAGGCTCCGCGATATGTCTCAGATTTAAAATATCTTTGTCTAGTGCCTCAAGTCTCTTGGAAAAGCTGTACGGACGGGGAGTCTTGAGATATGGCGGCAGAGGCTGTTGATTCGTGATGCTAGCTGAGAGGAGACAGAGAACGGACGTTACCTCGTGCGTCGTCACTCGGGCGCTGGCTACCAGTCTCCTGAAGTCATGAAGCCAAGCTGAGTCTGATTCATCATCATGCCCAAGTTGCAGTAGGGTGTCCGATGCGTATCCCAGAAGACTCAGATAGCTGACGATGCTGTATCCATAGTCAGAGGGGTCGACACCCGCATCAGAATCAGGCTGACGTACCTGTCAATGCATGTTATGATTGAATCATAACGCTTCTTTGGGAATCTTCCACCGATCGGGACTTCCCATTTCAAGAAGCCGGAGTAAGTTCGCAAACTATTCAGCATGAGCATCTGCTTCGAAAACACCTTGTTGCGGGCCTTCAGCAATCGCCGCCCTGAGGAGGTTTTGATCGCCAGATCACCCTCGTCACCTCGCATCCGGGCGGACACGGTCTCGTGGATGACAGAGTAGTAGTTTGCCAGAAGATACAAAGATGCCCCCAGACTTTGGCGGAGAGCAGAATGTTCCGAGATCGGATAAGGAAAGAACGTCCAGAAGAAAGCAACGGCAATACCTCCAGCCACTGTTGCGAGTCTGTATGGTGCTAGCAGATAGATAGGATAGTACTGCTGTCCATTGGAGCTGGCCACTGCCTCTCCGATCTTGCGAACCTCCAGCTCGTACCCCACTATCATGGAAGTAGAAATGATGGTAATGATGCCAATGATGCGGAAGCGGAATTGCTTGATTGGTACATAGAAGACGCAGGTTAGGAAGATGAACAGGAAGACGATAATTCCTGGAGTCTTCTTGCCGGGGATATACCAAGCCAGTAAGCTAAGCACCATAGCCATGACTGTGCCCAGAATACGGAGAACAAAGCCAAAAATGCTCTGACCCGAGGTAGGCGACATACTCAAATTGACCATGATCATGGCCCATACAAACCTCTGCTTCACGAAGAAGCTTTGAGTGTCATGAAGAAACGCGACCACGGCCACAGTCATCGTGGCACAAGCTACGCGGAAGCCATAGGCAGACTCAGGTGAGCGGAGGGCGGAGGGAATCCGTCGAAGCTTGTCTCCAAATTTTTGCAGTGCATTCTCCGGAGGTAAGTGTTCGGGGTCTTTTCGATGTTTGTATGCTTCGCCCAGCTGAAGAATATTGTTCTGCGAGCTAATGTCGCCACCTAGATTATCATCTTCGTGGGTATCTTCCGCTTTGAAGGCGCTTACGACCCACTTCAACAGGCGCTTAGATCCTGGTATGATGAGCCGTTTTCTTGACAGTTTTCCGCTCGCACGTTTCTCGTCGGCAAAGTGGATGAAATCCTGAATGACATGACCGGTGGAGCTGAGAAGTTGTTCCATCTATACAAGTCAGCAAATCGCGTGGAATACCAGATAGCACAATGCCCTACGTACGTAAAGAATTAAATACAGCTGCCGTCTGCTCCGATCTCGTCCAACGCCTGAACTATCAGAAGGTATATCATCGATATCGAGGTGAACGGAAGAAGGGTGCTCAAAAAAGTCCGGGGGGAGGGTGATCCCTTTTTCTTCACCCCAGGCCCGCAAAGCGATGCGCTTGGCCGCCTTGAAATCGCTTAGCTTCTTTGCATAGACGGCAGCAAAGGCTTTTTCGCCAGGTTTCGGGCTTGCGTTCGCCTCCACATCTTCCGATTCTTTCGATGTAGTTGATGCTTTGGGCGGTTTGCTGAATTCGAGAACGTACGACACATGCTGAAGGCCTTCATCAATGGTATCGATCATAGACCGGAACGGGTCATGCACAGCGCGCATGATATCGTTCCATTCCTGCACAACGCGACAGCGTATATCCTCGGGAGCGCCAGGGTCGATCGGCTGGTTCCACTTGTTGTAATCGGATAGACGCTGGAAGATGTCGACTACAAAGCTTAACCCCACAATAGGAATCATAGCTTGGCGCAGCTGTCTGAATATTGCTTGAAGATCGTCCGGACCAAGTTTGCCGATGGCGAATTCACGCTTTGCGAATGTCAGGTCTCCGTGGATCTTAGCATGGAGATCCGTGAGTTTCTGGCAAGCCGATCGGATAGCTGCTGCCTCTGGGCTGTAAACCTTGCCGCTCTCGGTCATCTTTTCCACTCGAGAGTCGTAGGTCTCAGCCCGCCCAAACATATCCTCGCGCTCTAGGGATTCAAAATACGATGTGTGGGCTCTGAGAGCGCCACGCAAGCCGTCGATATAACCTCCCATTTGTTTGAGAATAACGCCGCGAGTACTCTTGGGCAGAATAAACAGGGATACACCTGTGCAAATGGCTAGCCCTGTCAGACAAGCTTCGAGCAACTTCTTCACCAATGCAATTGCTGCGGTCATGGTTCCTAGACGGGGGGCATAGGTGAACGTGACATTGGCAACAATGGAATAAATGATCACGGGGAATTGAAACTGCTGAAATTTGGCTCTGAAAGTGTGGACCACATAAATCTGGAAGAAAAGCCAGACTCCACTGACTGCTGATGCGGAGGCATTGTACGGGACGGAGGTGGTTGAGGTAGCACTCGATGTCGCTGAAGATGGCTCTGAGTGTTCTCGGGCCTTGATACAGCAGTACATCATGAGCAATGCGAAAGCGGAGGCCACGCAGACTGCGAGGATGTCAAGCACCATCATTTGAATAAATTTCGCGCGCGGCATAATGGAGAAACCCAGGACAGAGATGATAGCAACCAAATAGCCAACGGTGTTGAATTGACCGGACACGACATCTGATTGGTACCTATAGCTTATTAGTTCTGTTGCTTATAGTGATCATAGAGATGATGGTAGGCAAGCATACATAGCTACGCATATCGTGGGTGGAAGTGCTCCCCTGTTGCGAACAATTGCATTTAGCTCCAATGCACATCATCTGGTATAGGAAGATTCAGTGGGACATACTTCATCATAAGCAGCAAAGTGGGGATGTCCATATTTAGCTTACCCCAGATTATCTGGGGTAAGCTGAAAATCCTCATCCATTTTCGCTTCTTGGGGCCATCATTTGTGGCCTGCATCGATGGCGAGGCGGCTGCTTCAGCAGCGTCCGGGGCTACCATGTCTTAGGCCAGTCAGTGGTGTCGGTCGCAATGTCTCTCTGTCTCTGTCTCTGCTCAGGATGCATTTCCCGGGGTGTTTTGATAGTCACTCCCTCTGTTTTCCCCGGCACACGTGATCTGTCAACCGATGCCGAATCCGGAGACGGGAAAAGAAAGCCTGGAGCTCTGGATTATGGAGGACGATGATCGAGGGGATAGAACGGACAACTTTAACCTTGCAGGTTATTGAGGCAGCACAGGAGGTGGATGCAGGGGAGAAGGTTGAAGGAAGTGAAACCAACTTTGTTGAGGCGGGATACGAGAAGGATGACTCGGTGAAGATACTGAGTAGAATTGAGAGGGAAGAAGGAATATTTGGTGGCGATCGGCGCTCCGTTACTTAACCCGGCAGGCACGATACTTTCTCCCATCCGCGGTCACGGCTCGTCAATGCCGCCTGTCCACAGACTGTGTATTGATCTTGAGCCTACTGTCTACCAGTATATTCGCAATAACTGTGGGAAATCAACATTTTGTGTCAAACAGGCAGGCTGCAACGTGCAAGAACCCGCCATCCCGTCGGACTATTTCCGACCCACTTGCAGCTTAACCGCATATGATATCATACACTCGCTACAGTGGATAATTGGTATTGACACCGGCTGCCTTTCCCATGGCACCACTGCTAAGCCTGCTTAGGGAGGGCGGTAGCACGAACCCACTAGTCTGATTAGGAAATGCGTTGCATCTCATACATATAAACACTTGCGAACGGAATGATCAAAGCGGCAGAATCGGTCTCACGTGGTCCTCGCAGCCTTTCCACATACCACAAAAATTTTGACATGCCCAATCTCATCGATCTCATATGTGGGAAGGCTGCGAGGAACATGTAAGACCGATTCTGCCGCTTTGATCATTTCGCCTGCAAGTGTTTATATGTATGAGATGCAATGCATTTCCTAATCAGACTAGTGGGTTCGTGCTACCGCCCTCCCTAAGCAGGCTTAGCAGTGGTGCCATGGGAAAGGCAGCCGGTGTCAATATCAATTATCCACTAGCGAGACAACAAAAGTTGTTGCTACGTATTTGATCCAGCTTCGAGCATCTTTCACACCCAATTCCTCAATATATCCTTTCTCTCTAGCATCACTTATGGGTCAAGGAAGATGAGTCTCCATAGTCTACTTCCGGACAATCTACACCCTTGGGCACAAGACAGGCTATTGAATTCTGTGCTCGAGCCGGCCTCGGATGTCTGCTGACGGAAATATGAGCAAGTTAGTTTTATCCGGTACTGATCCGAAACCATCGGATTTCAAGCCGCGGTGACCCGAAGTTTCCGCACTCGTCATGCTCCCCTCGCTGATACGTACCTGAGATCTTATGCTTGGCGGACAAAAACAGGCAATTTATTGCGTATTGCTTGCACGTGGGGACTCAGATGACATTCTGCATCATCATTCTTTTATGTTAATTCCGTGATAGTCGAGCGGTATTACCTTCTCTTGCTACTTTCACTCGCACTTGCGGGTGAGACGCGAGTGTACGATTCCCCTTCGCGGAATCGTATTTTGTTTGATCTTTTTGTTCTTGTTTTGCTCCTGTCCGCAAGATGATACTTTGAGGATATACAACCATAAGAAGCAATAAGGGATCTGTGAATTCTCAATGAAGTACGAAGAATGTTCAAGTACGGAGTACTCAACAGCTAAGGTAGGTGTACGAAATGTCAGGGATTTGAATGACTGATAATTTCAGCTACGTGAGGCTATAGCGAGGAATTATCAATATGGGCCGTGGCGGGCGGTTAGCAGCCTGGCTGTCGAGGGCTTAGGGCTGCCATCAAGAAGCGTAGCCCTAGCAGGCAAGGCCCTTTCTAGACCTCCGCAGTAAAGGCTCTTCTTCGAGTCTCAACAATTCGATCAATGTCTTTACTTCCTAGGACTACTGTTATCAGTTCTGAGCTACATTTACTGGAAAATGCATATAGCAAGGCCTAACGTAACATCCTTCACGAAGTGGATTAGATCATAGATTCAAATCCCAACATAGAGTTAGAATTCGAGTCTCCTATATATGAAGAGAATTAATTACACGAAAGGTAAACGCTTCCCCGGAGCAGTGTCGTCAACTACTACCATTTCAACCCCTAAGCACCATCCCAATATCACCGTAGCAAGAAGAGAAACCCAGCTAGCTTCTCCTTTACAACTTGCCCTGACCAGCGTTAGCGGTAACGCTGGAGGCGACGGAGGTGTAAGCGGAAGCAGTGGCAATGTTCTTGCCGGCGAAGTTGGTGAGGAAGGCAGTGTCGGTCTCGTCGAGAGTGCCAGAGCTGCCGAAACCGTTGATGACACAGGCACGGCCAAGAGAGGCAGTGCAGGAAGATCCGGAGGAGGTGGAGGGGACAGAGAACATCTGGCCGTCAACGGGGGTCTCGACAATGGTGTCAACGTTCTGGAAGACGTTGCCCTCAGCAAGGATGTAGGCACCGGACATGACCTCGAAGGCGTGGCCGGTGTTGTCGTACCAGTAGTTGTTGACCTGTCATTGGTTAGCCACAAGCTCTACAGATCACCGAGAATATGCTAGTGATTGTCGAGAGGGGGGAGGATGGAGTATGACGTACGGCGTGGACGAGGGTGTTTCCTCCAACCTTGGGGGAACGACCGCTAGTGTGGTAGATATAGTTGCCCTTCAGGGTGACCATGTCGCTGGATCCATCAAGATAGATACCCCAGTATGTGTAGCCATCACAGGTAGCAGAGTAGTCAGTCAAACCGTCGATGTAGTTGTTGGTGATAGATACACGGTTGTCGGCATCAGTTCCAAGGACGATGTGCTGGCGGCCAATGCGAGCGGTGGTCACGTGATCGATCCAGACCATATCGACATCGTCAAGAGTGATAGCATCACCACCCCAGACGTACTTTTCGTTAATGTCGGTGATGGCGATGTTCCTGAGATACATTGTTAGAGGGAACAGCCTATCTCGAAAACGTATGAATGGAAACGTACTGGATGATAACGTTCTCAGTACCGCTGACAAGACGGAGACCCTTGCCCTTGATGATACCAGTGCTACCGACACCGACAATAGACTTGTTGGAGCCAACGGTGATACCGAGAACACCAGCGTTGTCGCTAGAAGAGTACAAGAGTCAGAACGATACTCTATCAAGGTACCTAGATGGTGGAGAGCAGAATCACTTACTAGCTCACGGAGACGGAGGGAGCATCAGGCTCGTAGTTAGTGCACCAGTCGTTCTGGTTAATAGCGACTTGACAAGCCGATGCAGTTCCCCAAGGAGCACATCCAGTGGACGTGGTGGTGCCCTCGGTGCCGGTGAAGTCGAAGGTCTTCTCGAGAATGATGACACGGGCCTCGCTGTCACCGAGGTAGGAGACCAGCTCGTCAGTGGTGGAGGGATACACAGGAGTAGCGGAACCTCCTCCGGTCACGCCCTTGGCGAAACCCTCAGCAGAGCCGGAAACACCGACAGCAGCGGCGGAGCTGACAAGTCCAGCGACAGCAGCGCTGAAGATAGCAGTGTACTTCATGATGGATGGGAAGGACA
This sequence comes from Aspergillus aculeatus ATCC 16872, assembly GCF_001890905.1. Lineage (NCBI taxonomy): Eukaryota > Fungi > Ascomycota > Eurotiomycetes > Eurotiales > Aspergillaceae > Aspergillus > Aspergillus aculeatus. The sequence continues at coordinate 1,204,007 of NW_017962980.1, forward strand.
GAGAACAGAGATAGAGAACCAGCTATCTGAACAGGAAAAAGGAAAGACTGGGAAAGAAGGACTGAAGTGAAAGAGGGAGAGAAAGAGGGAAAGAGTGGGATGGGAGAGAAAAGGAACCTGATGGAGAAGGGATACTCCAGAGGACTTATATAGCTGGAATTCCGAGAATCATGAGGAGAAAGCCACCATCTCCAATCTGATGAAGCAGAGTCAAGATCTCGAATGAAATTGAACGGGTGATCGAGGTGAAACAACCAAGGCCATTTTGATTAGGAGCTAAGGACTCTTGCACAAATGCGTCAATTCTTCGTGATCAGTCCCAGACTTGGCGCCGGAGGAGTGACCGAGGCCTTGCAAGGGAATCATGGAATTTTGGAAAGGTTGAACGGACCAGACCGTGGGCTGATTCAAAATGGGAAATGATGAGCAGCAGCAGCCACATGGTTTGCCCATCACCACGGAGAGAACCTCCTGGTTCATAGCCCATGAACACGGCGATCCACTGTCAAGGGGCGGCCGGTAGCAGATGGGAACTGGCGCGATAGAAGCGTTAGACTGTGGAGCATCCCGGGTGATTTACGATGTTTCATGATTATCACGCCGCTGCTATTTAGTCCCTGTAGTCTAAAGTAAAAATCGCGCCGTGGCAAAGGCCGGAGGTCGGGCCTAACCAGTACACGTAGACAGGGTAATTCTTCCGTCTTGGCTGGGGATCCGTGATATTGATGGCCAGACGACTGCACGTCTGCAGAGTGATGAGGATGTTGAGAATGATGGAACCTCGAGGGGGGAGGGGGGTGGTTAGGGCTGTCGGATGTAACACGGAGCCGGGCCGGAAACCTTCCGTGTCTCACGGTCTCACCCATCAAGGAGTCTGAGATCTTGTTGTGACTCCCTGTTAAACGGTTGCAGGGTTATTCCCCATGTTCCTCGCAGGGTATGGCCGGTGACTGCGGAAAAAGAATCTTTAGATCGTGTCTGCATAGTGTCAGGAACGCTGAACCGCCGGTCCACAGACAACAGGCAAGTGGGCCTTTTTTCCGACCCACCACATCGCGGGACCACAAATCCAAAACAAAAAAGAACCCAAAAGAAACGTAAGATTTATTGCACCAGCAAGCCAGCACCCCGTTTTCACTCCCAGAAGGGTAGCTCCGAGCGCTTCCAGAACACGAAGTATGTCTCCATAAATCGGGTATTATGGCCACCTTGGTAAGGGAGGGCAATATGATCCCATCAGCGTCTCTGACTGGTGCCATTAAGGACAAGAGTCTCCACTTGAAATAACCTCCTAAGTCTTCCAAGAGGATCCGGTCCTTGATGAAGAATGGGGATGACGTCCACCTGTGTCTTACATTCAAATTTAGCTGCAGGACGCCAGCGGAAATAAACTAATGGAGGTGAAGTCTTAATCTGAGACCAAAAGCCTTAGCAGTTTAAGCTTCTTGCAATGTGGTGATGAGATATGTACGGCGTGGTGAGGCCGGATTGTACGTGCGATAAGCCTACCAGTGGAAAACGTTTTATCTCTGTCGTCCAGCAACGGTCGGTCGAATTACCATCTCGGGCGTAGGGGCTCATATAACAGAGAACAGTCGGTGGATTAAGGGCTGTAGGACCATCGGGTTCCGGCCTTAAGCATGGTCAATGCTACTCGGTATCTGGACGAGCGATGAAGAGGGTGGAATATTCAGTTGTTTTCATTTCCCGCCAGCGCCCTTGACCAGATGCAGCAACTTTTCCGCAATCCTTATGCAGCGGTTGATTCCTGAATGTTGCAATCTAGCATCTGGGCCCGCAAGAGAGTGGCGTAGCTGCGATATTGGCTGACTATTTTGTCCGTCATTCACAACTATAAAATGGCAGTTATAGGAGACCGGCTTCTTGGTGCAATCTACTTGGTCCCTTCCCGCTTTATGGCAGAGGAGTAGACTGCTCATATCGCCTCCAATTCGGGCAATGATATGCATCTGCAGTGTCTTCCTGGCGAGGAACAAGGTACTTGTGCTTCCATATCGCTCAAGTATTGGCAAAAATCGAGATGGTATGCTCCATACCAAGCCCAGCTAATGTGATAGTGACCACGCCCATTCCCACCGACTGACCATGTCGAATGCGAGGAGAAATGGAAAAAGGGGAAGATTCGAGATGTCCGAATACGACACATAGATGAGGTCCTTGATCGGATCTCGCGGCATGAAATGGCATCCCAAATTAAGCCAAGAACATTATATAAGGATACAATCCGCTTGCTGTTGTCCTACGCAAGTGAACTCGGTAGGTATAGGGTACAGACAGATCAGACTGCGATTTGAATCCATAAGATTGAGGGACTGGGTTAATCCCATCTTGCCAGCACACCTTGGACATGAAGCCCAAAGTCAACAATCAATCAATTAAACTCATCATCCTCAGACTGGGGGGCCGGTAATGGACGGCAGATGACTGCCGACTAATGCAATGTGATGTATTTCTAATAAAGCCTTTATTGCTGGTTGGGTAAGGATAGTGACGGTGTCAAGAAGCTTGGTGTCGGCATATATCTTACATTTCAAGGTTCCTCCCAAGTTCCGTCCGCGGGGCTCAGCTGGATAAGTTAATTCCCACGAAAGACTGCTAACCTATCGTTGCCTCGTTGTTCCCGCCTTAATGCCTTAGTGCCTGAGACCAGTTATGGTGCCTTGTAGCCTAGCGGGTCAGTGCTGATGCCTGAATGAGATACCACATCACATGACACCAAGGGCGGCAAAAGCTTTCGGCTCCGTTCCTCCTTTGGGACAGTGCAGGCGGAGGAAAGCGGATTACATAAAGAGCCTGCCCTTGCGCGACGGGAGCTGGGGATAGCTATTATGCGGGGGAGTAAAAAGACGTAAAGACTAGAATGGTGATTAGTGCTTCTAGGTCGGCCTCTCCTCTTTCCTATGAGAAGAATTGGACCAAGCACATCCTCACTCGCCGTCACAGGGAAATACATTCTCTTAAGTCTAGCCGCACTGTAGAGCCTCGCCGTGTATCCCCGACGCTTGCAATTAGCCTTTGCCTGATTGGTTCTGATTTGCTGAGTCAGCCAATTGCCGGCCGTCAGACCCGAGGTTACCTTCCGATTCCAAAGGCGACAAAACATCGCCAGCATCGATCGACTTCGACTTCAATCCACCTCGTGCCTCTCTTGGTCGTTGCCTTGTCATTGCCGCTGGCTGGCTGCCTTTTCACAGACCTCTCTCCTCTCCGCTTCGCAACATCCAGTTGTCGTCTCGCCGTCTATTTCTCCTTCCGCCTCAGTACCCTCAGGGTCTATCCCATTTTTCGCCTCCCTATCTTCCATCCCTCCGGGTTGAAATTGAAGGATCGCCCACCATGTCTGCCCTCCGCTCGACTTCGCGCCTTTTCGCGGCTTCCAAGCCCCTCTTCCGCCCAGCTGTCTTCGCCCGCTCTTATGCGACCGTTGATCCCGTGGCCCAGGTGAGCGCAACCGGCCATGCCACTACAAGCATCACCCCCGAGTCTAAGACGTCGACCGTGCAGGAACCCACCCCGTCCGAGCAGCCTCGCATCAAGAAGTTCCAGGTCTACCGCTGGAACCCCGACACTCCCTCCGAGAAGCCCCAGATGCAGACCTATGAGTTGGATTTGAACAAGACCGGTCCCATGATGCTCGATGCGCTCATCCGTATCAAGAACGAGATCGACCCCACTCTGACTTTCCGGAGAAGTTGCAGAGAGGGTATCTGCGGTAGCTGTGCGATGAACATTGATGGTGTCAACACTCTCGCTTGCTTGTGTATGTTCTGATTCTTTCCGCGACCGCAATTTATGTGAATATGAGTCGCTGACTGTTCTTATGCAGGCCGCATTCCCACCGATACTGCCAAGGATTCTCGCATCTACCCGTTGCCTCACACCTACGTCGTCAAGGACTTGGTCCCCGATTTGACCTACTTCTACAAGCAATACAAGTCGATCAAGCCCTACCTTCAGCGTGATACTCCTACCGAGGATGTAAGTACTTGTCGCATTGAATGGGGCAAACTGGGTTCCTAACATGGTGAACGCAGGGTCTCGAGTACCGCCAAAGCCCGGAGGAGCGTAAGAAGCTCGACGGTCTCTACGAATGTATTCTGTGCGCCTGCTGCTCGACCTCTTGCCCCTCTTACTGGTGGAACAGCGAGGAGTACCTCGGTCCCGCCATCCTGATGCAGTCCTACCGTTGGATGGCCGATTCCCGTGATGAGAAGACCGCTGAGCGTAAGGCCGCTTTGGACAACAGCATGAGCGTCTACCGTTGCCACACCATTCTCAACTGCTCTCGGACTTGCCCCAAGGGTCTGAACCCTGCTCGCGCAATTGCCGAGATCAAGAAGATGATGGCTGCTCACTAGGAAAGCGACCAAGAACAAAAGAAAAGAACTGCTTGATTTCTTCTTTCCCTTTCTGTCCTAAGTCGTCTGTTATTTCAATTTCTTCCTCTCTTCACTTTTTCTTCTCCTTCCAGTTCCTTTTCGCTCGCGCTCTATTCCCTCCGTTTTCGAGGTCTCATGTCGGATGTTTCAATAGGTGTAAATTGTGAATGTTGACTTTCTTAGCCGCGGTGGTCAGTTCTACCAATGGAATTTCATATATATATTCTACATTATGCATTGACGGATCTTTGAAATCTTTTGGAAATTTGGGGGGAGGATCATGGCAGCATAATCAAATGTGCGGCTGGACTGACATGCGCAGACACGGATTTGTACTCCTTGCAGAAGACGGCTACTTGCACAGGGGGAGCGCCAGACATGGTATCATGCAGGTGTTAGGTTCGACCTCGGTGCGGTCGGCATATAATCCAAGGAGAGTCATCAACTCAAACAGCAGACCCAACCATCAGACAAGTGAGGTCTTGCACGTATCAAGATAGATGCCCAGATGACACCCTCGAATGATATATAACATATCTTGAGACGAGTTTGCTCATCCGAAAACTTCTCGCAAATTAGCTGCGGGCTTGACACGATGGAGTCGATCAATCTATCAAACGCATGGAGATCCCGGAGTTCGCGCGAACATCCCGGGTCAGCTGTACGGCATCTTTCTTATTACAAGCAGTATCTCTTTGTCGGGGAATGGTCAGGGTTTAACGACTAATAAGAGATTCTGTTATCATGGCCAAGACTGATCAGCACTTCAGATCACATGCCGGCAAGAACTACTACGGTAGCAACTAGGATGATCAATTGTGTAGCCTACCCGACTACGAACCCTCTTGACAAGGCACCATAGAATTGAGTGGTCCGGTTCAAGGTCAAGGTGGTGGTCTTTGGCTGCTATAAATTCTCGGGGCCGCAATTTCCTGACTCAGGTGAAATGCCAGTCATCAAACATCCTTCACCACTTCATTGGCATGGGAAGACGAAGAAGAAATCTTGCTTCCACTGCCAGGAAAAGCATACATTTGCGCCATGCCCTGTTTGAAAGACCCCAAAAAAATTGAGACGGGCTCGCTTGCGAAAAGAGCACTGGCTTGCACCCCGCTTCTGGCATGCTACGCCTATGCCAATGTCTCGATGAACTCTGTGCTTGCAGGACTCCGTCCTTTAATAGGATCTCTCCTTCAGTCCGGCAGCTGGACTGCGAGCAGTGGAGAGGTTCTGAGGCTGACCGAGCCTCTTTACAACATTCCCTTGTTGGACAAGACTTTTGGAGCCTTGGTGACCTGTTTTCTACCATCTACCACTGGATCCGATGTTTTGTCACACGCGCAAATGCTGTCTTTTATGACGGACCTTGGTCTGATATACGGTATTTGGCTTCTAGAAAGCGGTCGAAGAGCCCATTCTTGGGCAGAGATTTTCTTGTGAGTGATTTGAGACCGGTCAGATACAGAACCCGCTCATCTGAAATTACAGTCCGATCACCATGGGAGCAGCGTTCCAACTGAAAGGGATTGGGAAGATTGCTCCAATTTACTACATAATCGAGCATCTACGAACACCCTTCAGCAAGCTTGATCACCGCCGCCATGAAGTCAGATCAGATATGCTGACGACCTTCCTGCCTACTATGCTCACGGCATACTACCTCCCGACGCTCGGGAATTTTCTTCCTCGGGAATTACAGAATCGCCGGTACTTCAATGCTATCTGGCAGCTATTCCCGGTGGTAGTTCCACTTCTCCAAGCTCCGTTCCGTCTTTTGGACACGGTGACCTCCGAACCAGTCAAGGGGTTATCCAAGGAACAAGAAGCCATCGAAGCCCAGCGTAAATCAAGAAAGAACCTGCGGTGTATTCGTGGCATCTATCTGTCCTTTGCTGTCATTTCAGGGCTCAGTTTCACGTATGCTCGCCGTTCCCTCCCAGCGGGCTCGTCCATGGCCAGTGCCATTCTACCTGGCTTGTGGGATTATACCTTGCCTGTCGGCAGCTTTGCAGAGGGCATCGCACGGTTCATGAAATACGATGAGAGTCTTGTTATGGCAAGTGGATTCATCTGGCTGGGGTTGAAGTATCGGGAGCTGAAACGGCACGGATACCCGTTGTCGTGGTGGAAGGTGATTATGGGAATGGCGGCCACGACGGCGGCGTTTGGGCCGGGGGCTGCAATGTCGTTGGGCTGGGGACTGCGCGAAGAGATGCTGGCGAAGATTGCTGCATAGGTTTGCAGTGTGTGTCTCTTTCTACTGTACCGAAAAGGTGTCTGTCAGCCTTAGGCCGTCGCTCGTTTTGTCATAGATGCGTGGGAGGGTGAGGCTTATGCAAAATCTCTAAGACAAAGCCATAAATGAACCCTTAAGAATCCCAACCTTGGCAATTCGGCCCTGTCCGTCTAGTATCGGAGGGGTATCGGCACGATAGACTCGGGAGGGCATTGCACCCAGCCCTTTGGATGTCATCCCCGCATTATCTGATCGGCTCATCTCCGACCCCTCCTCGGGCTTCCCTGCGACATCAACTCTCCCTCTTATAAGTAAAAATCGCAGCGCAATGCAACCAACGCATCATACCACATTACAGAATACAATTCGCTTTCTTCTTTGTTTTTCTCACCTTTGCCTCCGCCGCCAAAATGACCAAACCAGCCATTGGCTTCGTCGGCCTCGGCGCCATGGGCTTCGGCATGGCCACGCACCTGGTCCACGAAGGCTACCCCGTCCACGGCTACGACGTCTTCCCCGCCTCGATCGACCGCTTCAAAGCCGCGGGGGGTATTGGGGCTGCCTCGCTGCGCGCCTCCGCCGAAGACAAATCCATCTACGTGTGTATGGTGGCCTCGGCGCCGCAAGTCCAAAGCGTGCTCTTCGGAGATGAGGGCATTGTGCAGTGTACTTACCCCCATGCCCCCGTCCCTTTTCCCACGCTCCCCACCCTCGAATCCTTCCCCCAACCCCAAGAAGCCAGCTACACCCTAATCTAACCAGCCACAATAAAAAAAAGCCCTCCCCCAAACCGCGACCCTAATCCTAATGTCCACCATTCCGGCCACAACCGCCCAATCCCTCGCCCAAACCATCCACACCACCCGCCCCGATATCTTGGTCATCGACGCCCCGGTCTCCGGCGGCGCCCTGCGCGCCGCAGCCGGTACCCTCTCCATCATGGCCGGCGGGAGCCCCGCCGCGTTGGAGGCCGCCACCCCGGTCCTGGAGGCGCTCAGCGCCCCCCGCAAGCTCTACCTAGTACCCGGCGGGATCGGCGCCGGCAGTAACATGAAGATGGTGCATCAGGTGCTAGCGGCGATCCATATCCTGGGCGCGAGCGAGGCGCACGGTCTGGCGGCGCGGTTGGGGTTGGATGCGGCGCGCACGGCGGAGAGGATTGTTTCTGGGGAGGCGTGGACCTGGATGCATGAAAATCGGTCGCCGAGGATTCTGGGGGGGGAGAAGGACTGGAGTCCCGGGGTTAGTGCGGTGACTATCATTTTGAAGGATGCAGTATTGTTTTTCCTTATTTTGGGTGATAATAGGTTGACGGTTGCTGACTGCTGTATGTGTAGGGGATCATCACGACCTCGGCGAGAGAACAGCACTTCCCGACGCCGCTTTGTGCGACGGCGGAGCAGATCTATCTCTCGGCGCTGCTGCAGGGGGACGGGGCCAAGGATGATGCGGCGCTGGTGAGGCAGTATTTTGCGGGACCCGTGGCGGAGGTTGATGCGTCTGCGCTGAGCAAGGAGGAGCAGGAGGAGCGGACGCAGCTGGTGCTCGATCTGATGGCCGCGGTGAATCTGGTGGCGGCCGCGGAGGCGATCTCGTTTGCCCAGTTTTTGGGCGTGGATTTGGCTCAGTTCTATGAGCTGGTGAGTGATGCGGCGGGCGGGAGTAAGGTGTTTGTCACTCGGGGGCTGGAGATGATTGAGGGCAGGGTGGGTGAGAAGGCGCCGGCCGGGGCGGAGACGGTGGATGCGCTCGTGCAGCGGTTGGAGAGGGTGGTTCAGAGGGCCAGGGACTTGCATTGTCCGTTGCATTTGGGGAATGCGGCGTTGGGGGTCTTGTTGATGGCTAAGAGGGCTGGGCTGGAGGGTTCGAGTAGTACCAGTGTCGTGGGTTTGTATGAGGGCGGAGGCTGGAAGGGGAAGTTGTGATTACTGATTAGGTTCCTTAGTCAAGAGCCAGAGATATCAACCTTTGTCTCTATTTGAATAGATTTCTTGGATTTCATCTTCCTGCATTGAATATTACCATCTATGGCGGTCTGTGGGTATACAGTCTACCCCTCGCAGTAAGCAAATGACATCAGATCGGAGCAACTCCGGCCTCGGAGCCCCCTCCGCGGGGGAAGTCAGATGGTAAACAGAGAAAGAGGTGAAGTATACTCCGACAGTTATCCCATATACCTCACTTCCCCTCCCCTATAAATCATGACAAGACCACACAGACACCGCTCACCCCACCCATCAACACCCCCCGAGTCCATCCCCACCTCCAACCTCCCCCTCTCCCCAACCTGATTCCAAAATGCCTCCTCTCACCGAAAACCGCGCCATCCCCCTCCTCGACCACGCCGCCGCCAACCACTATGGCATCCCGGCAATGTGCTGCTACAACGTGGAAGGCATCCTCGCGACCGTGCGCGCCGCCGAAGCCAAGCGCTCGCCGGCCATGATCCTGCTCTTCCCCTGGGCCATCGACTACGCGGGGGCGATCCTCGTGCACGCGGCCGCCGAAGCCGCGCGGGGCGCCTCCGTCCCCGTCACGGTGCACCTGGACCACGCGCAGTCACCGGCGATCATCCGACGGGCGGCCGACATGGGCGGGTTCGACAGCATCATGATCGACATGTCACACTACTCGAAGGCGGAGAACCTTTCGCTGACGCGCGAGCTGGTGGCGTATTGCCACGCACGGGGCATCGCCACGGAGGCCGAGCCGGGCCGCATCGAGGGCGGCGAGGATGGGGTCTCCGACACGGCGGACCTGGAGGGCCTGCTGACGACCCCCGAGGAGAGTCTGGAGTTCGTGGACACGGGGATCGATTGGCTGGCGCCCGCGTTCGGCAACGTGCACGGCAGCTATGGGCCCCGCGGCATCGTGCTGGAGTATGATCGCCTTCAGAGGATCCAGGAGACGGTGGAACCCCACGGCACGCGGCTGGTGCTGCATGGCGCCGATCCGTTCACGGAGGAGATCTTTCGGAGGTGCATCGGTTGCGGGGTCAGTAAGGTGAATATCAATAAGGTGTTGAATAATGAGTATGTGCGGGTGCAGGCGGAGAAGGCTGGCAAGGCGCCCTTGACGGCGGTTATTGAGGAGGCCACCGCTGAGATGCAGAAGGCCGTTGAGCGGTGTATTGATATGCTGGGGTCCGCGGGGAGGTATCCTTGATTGGGGTGTGTAGGGGTCTTTATTGTGTATATGGGGTGGCGTTGATTTGGCTTATCATGGACAATCAGCTGCGGGTGAATATATATTGGCAATGCAGGAGACATCTGCCGGGGCCTTGACACGGTTAAACATAGACACCGTAATGCCTCAATTGGCACACAATGATCTATTTTTATTCCTTCAATGGTGAATTAGAGTCGACCAAGAGACTTCAATACAAATAAGTTGTTATAGAAGGCTCAACATCGAGGCGGACGGTGTGACATATGAGATTGCATCATTGCTCTCTTAGACTGGCTAGCTTGTTTATCTTTCAAGCAAGAGCGTTAGTGGTGTAGCGGTTAGCATTGTTGCCTTCCAAGCAATAGATCGGGGTTCGACTCCCCGCTGACGCAACATTTCTTTTTGTTTTTTGTGCCTTGCGCAGCCGGATAAGGGGCTTATCAGTCCGGATGCTGGTAACTGGACTCCCACAAGCGCAGAAGAGGCAGGTCCGTATGTGTCTGGACCAGATCATGGAGTTGTTCCTTCATAGAATGCTAAATCATCCCACATGAACACAACCCCTTCGCATATCAACCAAGGTGTACGGTCTTCGAATGGAGCCGTTTTGTCAATTGTGGTGTCGGCAGCCGTGTTGAAGCATGCGCTCCTCCCAAACAAAGGGTAATCGAGATGTCAGACGACTCCGCTAGTGATACGAAAACTCCGCCCAGATCTACATCGACCATCATTGGCAAAGTCTGCTCGTAAGTTGTAATTAGCAGCCAACGCAAACATGCAAGGCTGACACACCGTATGGCACCCAATAGCGAAGCATCTCGCTGCCGTCGCCGATTCCCCTGGTCAATGCAGCGCGGAGCCTCGTATTGCATCCAATGAACTTGTCGGTATCATACGTCTGCCAATGGAAACAAGTCTCGATGCCTTACACGACATCTGATGGCTTGGACCAACAAGCCCAGCACTGCGCCCACTGTTCCAAGAAGATCCTTCCAAGCTGCTGTTGGCTCACCACAAATGCTCTGCCTGGACCTCGCACCCAGCGTTGGCCTAGATTATAAGAATGGACAGAAGAACAATGGGAGCAGGCTCATTCTCGAGCGACGTTCTTATAATACTCCCTAGCACATTTTCTACTGTCGAACTCGAGCGAGTCCAATTCGGTTCCCAGTGGTGAAAGCATCGAAGTCCGAACTCAACCATCCCCTTCAACATGGCCGAGAAACCCACCCCTGGTATGTCCACCCAGCCCCGGGATTCAGCCCAGCTAACAGCTTCAGCTTCAGCTCCAGTTCCCACATACGAGAACATGCAAGAGATCAACCAACCGAGCATCAACCATCCACCTCCGGCATATGCGCAGCCTCCGATGGAAACGATCACTCCTCCCCCTCAGCCCCACGGACCCTCGTCGCAGAACTTCTACGCGGGGACGCAGACACACCATACGAGCGGATACAATAATGCGACACCCCTGCATGCGCTTCAACGTGGCCCAGCGCCCGTGGACTGTCCAAGTTGCGGCAGTCGTGAGATGACGCGAGTGGTAGCGGAGGCGGGAAATACTACACAGTAAGATGCCGTGGTGGAAGTAACACGGGGGTATATACTGATCTCTCGCAGTGCATGGGCTGCAGTGACTTGCATCTGCTGCTGCTTGGGATGTATTCCCTATCTGATGTCGTCGCTCAAGGATGTGCACCACTACTGTGGGAAATGTGGTGCATTGCTGGCGACCTGGCACAATAGCGGACGGACGGATGTGCATCAACACAACTGATCGCGCTATGATTGACGGTGGGGTGGTTTATGTTTAGGGATGATTATTATCGCTTGTTTTTGTATGCCTGGATGTTGATATACCCCGATAAATGCTTACAGAAGCGAGGCCACGTTGTTTCCGGCCTGGCTTGCTTGTTCTCTGCAACAATTTTGCTGCCCTTTGTATAACTTATTGCCGTGACATGAAAATCAACTTCCTTGCCGAAGAAAGATAATCGCTCCAGCAGTTCGGTGACCTGCTGAGCAAAGTAATGCCCCCTTCAAGATATGTCACTCTGAGCCTCAGGCTGAGATCCCCCATCGTCCAAGGATCCTGCAGTCCATGGCGTGCTGTCGACGGGCGATTATTCGGCCCCCCCCCCCCCCCCCACTGGTCTGAGCGTTTGGCAACATCAAGCACTGCCATAATCTAAATCAACAGGCTAGCGGCACCTTCGACAACAACCCCCCTTCTTGATTATAAATGCGCCATGCTCCCAAAGACTCACCCACTCACCGGGGGCCCTGCAAGGCTTAGATGATAGCTTCGAAGGGCATACCGAATTTCTCGAACCAGCTCTTAACCTACTGAACGCACTTCAAGACAACTAACATAGCATACCCAGCCACCGCCCACCATGACCGCACCCACCAAGATCAAAGCCGTCTTCTTCGACTTCATGGGCACCTGTCTCGACTGGCACACCGGCGTCGTCCAGGCGATGCCGGCCTCCATCCCCGCGCCCGCCGCCTCGCAGCTCGCCCTCGACTGGCGCCGGCAATACTTCCTCGAAAACGAGCAGCGCGTGCGCGACCACCTAGCCCCGGAGGACATCGACCTGACCCTCCGCCGGGCGCTTGGTGTCGTTCTCGACCGCAATCCCGACTACAAGACCCACCTCGGAGAACTATCAGACCCGGACACGACAACCCAGTTAATCCAAGCCTGGCACCGCCAGCCCGCGTGGCCCGAGGTGTCGACGGCGATCCAGCGGCTCCGCGACGACCTCGGCCTCGAGGTCTTCGTACACGCCAACGGCACCACGCGGCTCCAGCTGGACCTGACGCGCTCGTCCGGGTTGCGCTTCGATATGCTCTTCTCCAGCCGGTTGCTGGGAGTCTACAAGCCGCGGGCGGAGGCGTATCGAAGGGGACTGGAGCTGGTGCAGCTGCAGCCCGAGGAGGTGGTGTTGGTCGCGGCGCATGCGTATGATCTGAGGGGCGCGCAGAAGGTGGGCATGCGGACGGTTTACGTGCATCGGTGGACGGATGATGTGGATGAGGATATAGAGATGGTGAAGAGCGAGTTTGATGCGTTTCTGGAGGGGATGGAGGGGTTGCCGGCTGCTGTTGCGGGGTTGTAGATTGGGTTGGAGCTTGGGGTGGGTTTCCGGTCGGTCGGTCGGTCGGTCGGTCGATCGGTCTCCCGTAGTTGCTTGATTCTTTCTTCTTGTGCAACTGTGTCTATTGGTGTCTAGTTTTGGACTTCATGCTATCTAAAGCTTAGATGAAGATGTTGATAAGCATGGTTATACTCTGCTGACCTGCTCATATCAGAACTTTGACTGATCGAAATGCGACCGTGGAGTGGATGACATACCTCCCACTGCATTGCTCACATCATCCCCTGTCTAGGTATACTCAACCATCCCCATCCAATCTTCGAATCAACGTCTTCATCGTTCACTCCCCACCATAGATGGGCACGAATCGGAAGACCGACGGGACAGGGAATGGAACCACGGAAATGCAGGAGTGGTGACGCCAACGGGACGAGCGGATCTTCCACCCTCTCCACAATCGCTTGATGTCAGCACTCGGGAATCATCCCTTGAACTCATTCTAAGGTGTCTCAACGCATCTCCAATATGATACAATGCAAATCTACAGCTCTCAAGAGTGAGACATCTCACCGAGACGGCCGGAGCTACACTCGGCACGCACGCGAGGATTTTTGAAACTACAGGCTGCCGTGCCCATTCGATTCTCCTCATCCATTACTACCCGGATCGGGAGTATATGACCCTTACACCTCCCCTCCCTGCTCCTGTCAGACCCCAAATAAGCTTCGTGGTGTGATCCCCGGCTGCCAGACGCCAGACCCGTCCAACGTTGCATGCATGTGCTCTCCACCACGTCATTGCGATCTTGGAGTCATGACTTTCTTTCCGCTGCTCCCGATGGTGCGCAAGTCAAGTCTGCCAACGGGTCAAACTCCCTAGGTTCCTTTCTCGTCGCTCTCCATCCCTTCGCGAATCCTCACCTGCTCCTACCCTGCCGTGCTGTGGTGATCTGTTGGAGAGCTGCGGTCTGTATCGTCTGTCTGTCGTGATCCCCGTTCCTATTCCATTCCCCTGTACGACGTGAGTATCCGCCTTCAAAGGTATACAGGAACATCGAACAAGTGCTAATTATGCCAGACCATGGCTGCCATCAACGCCCTCGTGTCCACCGCTGCACAACGACACCACCAGCTCATCAAGCGAAGCAATTGGGCCAGCAGAAACCCCGGCGTGGTTCTGGTCTTCTGTATCGTCTTCCTTGTCGCCGTCGGAATCATCGCCCTGTTAATCTACCGCCGATGGCTGAAACGGAAAGCAGAGAAGCAATCCTATGATGTCGCGTGAAGCCTCCTCGATCCGACCGTGGCGTCACCAATGGTTTGAGCGATGGAGGACCGTGACTACAGTACCTTTCTTCCAAGGCCGTTCTTTCTACTATATCATTTCTCTAATTTCTATTACTGCTGTTTGAGTTATCCACCAAGGATACCCGCTCTGTTGTGTTGGTGGTTAGTCAGGGGTTAGTTGAGGCTGTGTCGTCGAGTGATGGATTCATGGAGGGGAGGGTTGAATGGAGGAGTGATTAGATGGGCGATGACGAGCAAGCGACTTTTCTTCTATTTTATGCGGGCAGAAGAATGATCTAAAGTATACGGAGTACGCGTCAAGGAGATATACGATCTAACTAATGGATGAAACGTGATCAAACGCAGTGGAGAAATAGGCTGTGAAATCGGCTGTGTCTAAGTATAGCCACAATATCTGGAGAAAGGAGCCGCAAGTAGCCACTTCTTTCACCTCGTAAGGCACTGTTTGGACTGCGACGGCGGGATGAAAGTCTAAGCAGCAGCTACATTAAATCGGACAGGCCGATGATGGATGAAAACTCAAGTCTGCATGCCGGTGCCAAAATTGATTCGTGCCAGCACCAAATCTGGAACTCGTACTCGCTTGGGGCCCATTCTCTCCCATACCCTCAGCCCAGCTCAGCCTTATTATCAGAATCCCCACCGTCGAGCCCAGCCATTTAAATATGAGCTTGAGCCTCAGCTCAACTCACCATCCGAATTGGAAAATGCGTGACCAGTGGAGTGGAAGCGTGGTCAAAATGTCGCTTACAACCTGGATTCTCGCCGTGTCGACAAGCACATTCGCCTACTTGTACCTGCTCCATCGATCTCTCAAAAATGGCCTGGAGCACGAGCACTTTCGAGGCAAGCTGTCTAACCTTTCGAACTCTCCCTCCACCCTCAACTCAATGACCACGATCCCGTCCGACATCTTCAAGTCTAATCACGACTGTCTGTACGAGAAGGTCACTCGTCGCGTTCCGCGCCAGCTTCTCCCCACGACCCACCACCCCTCCGACCTCCTTAACATCCTCCTCCGCCGCAACATGTCTGCCTTCGCCCACTTCCCCCAAGCCTATATGCTCTGGATTCTCAGCGGCTCGGGATCCCGCGCGACCTTCAAGCCGTCCCGCATCCGCCGCCTGGACTTCCAGCGCGGTGACACCATCTGCGGCATCTACCGCGTGGCCGAGCGTCGCCCGACCAGCGTGGAGTTCGAGATCTGCTCCCCCCACGGCGGGGAGGTCGAGGGCCGGCTGCTGCTGCAGTTCTGGGACGAAGCCAAGGAGGTGGTCTTCGCCAGTGAGTGTGTGCTGTGGATCACCAAGGCCGACGGATCGTCGCTGCAGGAGAAAATGCCTTTGAGGAATCCCGTCTGGCGGTTCTTCCATGAGCTGGCTTCCTGGTGGCTGCTGGACTCTGGGGTGCGATACCTGATCGACCTGTCAATGGATGAGGAGTGACGGACGGGGCGGGCGGGCTTGAGGAGGGACATTTTTTCTTTATGCTTTCCCCTTTCACATACACCCACCCCATTGTGAACCTCCATCCCCCCTTCCTTGTTCTCTTTTTGGAGAGCGCATAAAGAAGGGAGGGCTAGGTGGTTGATGGTGATCTTCAGAATGCCTTTCTTTGACAGGAAGATGCTCGGTGAAAGAGAGAATCGCATTGTCTACCTGCTGCGACTTTCCACCACAATTCAGGGGATATAAATAATGGGCGCATGCTCGCTGTGAAGCCGTGATGTTCATTTTCTACACTTCCCAAGTTTGCTGGAAATCGCTGAAAAGTGAAATCCGACATCTTTGCGCCTTTGCGACGATCTGAACCTCACACCTTCGATCCTATACAGCACACAGCGCTCTCAAAATCATCTTGTGTCGACACAACAGTCAGTGCTAGTCACCATGTGTTTCCACAAGTATTCTCACTACCAGGTCTGCAAGCACATCGCTTGCTGCAGCATTGACATCTGCCAGGAGATGGTCAATGGCTTGCGCGCTGGCGATTGCACCGGCCACGAATTCCGGAACTCATACGACCCCGTGAAGGGAGACCTCTGGGGCATGTGCGCGGAGTGCGCTGAGGCTGGTGCTGCTGATCAGCGACCCTCTGGCTCCTGCGCCATTCACCCTCAAGTCCAAGCTATTCCGCTTCTCAAGGAGTATGTGGATGAGTACGTGGCGCGTGCTTCGGCTGCCAACTCGTCCGGTCTCTCCACCGGCGTTCCATCAGTGGAAGCGATCAGTCTCGCGGCGACCGCATCCTCGAAGCCAGCAAGCAGCCAGAGGTCCACCCAGTCGGGCTCTTTCCGAAGTTTCCACTCGGCGCGCACGTCTCTTAGCGAAGACAGCGACGACGGGTACCACCCCGATGTCGAGCCGGGCTTCGACTGCTACAGCAGCAGCGAGAGTAGCAGCACTATGGACGAGGATGACGAGGACGATTGCATTGTCATATCGCAGCTGTCAGACGAGTCGCTGCTGGCCCAGCCGCTCCTGCTCGACAGTTCCAGACCTACTACCAGTGGTTCCAGTACCTCGCGCTACCCAGGCTTCTTCAGCCAGACGAAGTCGTCGACTGAAGCCCTCTTCGAATCTGTCTTCCGGGGCGAGAACGAGCGGCTCGCCGATGACAAGCTCGAGGCGTTGAATCAATCCAACGTTGGGCGAGATTTTGTGAAAAGGAAGCTACCAGCCCTGGACCAGGCCAATCTGAGAGCACCTGCTCTGGATCGGGTCCCTACCGTGACTCCGTCGCCGGGCTTCAGGGAAGACCTTTCGCGCCAGAAGCCGGCCTCTCCGGTTGACTTTTTGGCATCGGAGGGATTCGTAGGGACCGGCTTCATCCCTCCCAAGGAGAGCCGGCTCTACCCTGCTGTGACTGGCACCGGCACCAGCTCTGGTATCACCGCCCCAGCTCCGACCCCGGTGCCAGCTAGTCCGCAGGGACAGAGCATTCCCACGGCACCCCGGGCCTTCTACAACAGACCCCAAGGGACGACAACGGGGCCTACCCTGGACTGGAACGGTGCTCCCCAGCCTGGCTACCAACCTCCCAGCAGCGGAATCACCATCCAACCCATATTTGAGAACCCCGGAGGAGTGCCTTCACTCCAAATCACCGCCCGGCTCGAAGATTTCTCTCAGACCGGCTTCACGCCCTACCTCCCACCCCCCATGGGGATGGGGATGCACGGTCAGGCCCCAAACCCCGGCCTGCTGCCTCCCACCTACCACCCCATCACACCAACAGCACCACCTCAATACCCACAACCTCCGTACGGGAGCTTCCCTCCCCAACCCCAGCTCCAGGTCCAGCCCCAGGTCGCGGGCTTCCGGCCCCAACAGCCCCCCCAAACCTTCACGGGGCCATCCTTCACCGGCTACCGCGAGAACAATAACCGCATCGCCCGCCACGAGCGGCGCCGGCCCGCCCGCCGCGGAGGGGGTGGCAGACCGTCCCAAGACCGACGTAAAAATAGCCCCATGCGCGTTCGCCGCATCTACAACAACCAGCAGCAACAGCCGCGATGGACGCAGCCGGAGTCAGCCGCCGCCGCGGCGCATCACTGGCGCACCCAGGAATCGATCCAGCAGCAGCAGCAGCAGCATCAACAGGCAATCATGCACCAGCTGCAAGAGCAAGAGTTCCAGAATCTGCAGCAGCAGCAGGCCCTCCAGCAGCAGCTTCAGAGGCTGCAGCAGGAGGAGGAGGAACGGTCCGCAGCGGCGGTTCGCCACCAGCCCCAGAACGGCACGACGGGGCTAGAGCTACGCCCCGTCAATCCTCCCGCCACTCCTCCCGTCGTGCAGACCACCATCCTCGAAAGGGCGCCGTATAGCCCCGCTCCCGGGGAGACTGTCAGCCCCTCCGCGCTGGCCGGGTACTCGATGGACGTGGACCAGAGGAAGCCTGAGTCTGCTTTCCCCGAAAAGTGAGATGGGAGTTACTCGCAGGATTACTGGAATGGGAAGTTCTTTACAAGGTCTTTGCTGTCGAAGAATTGAGCCCTACCCACTCTCCACTGGGGCGGGGGGCTACCTGGCTGGGGGCTAGAATTTGAGGAGTAAGTATGTGTGTGATGGTGATATTGGATACACCATGCACCTTTGACACTGATGATTGATGACTTTTCCTTCTGAAGTTTGGAAGTTTTGGATATTTTCGCGCTTTTCGAGAGATTGGAATTTTGTCTAGCTGTGTTAGCGTTTATATTCTACCGATTTTCAGAATGATAGACTTTTTTTTTCTGTCTTTTTTCTTAAACAAGTTTTTCTGCACGTGTTCTCTTGTAGGACTAGGCTTTTGTCTCGGATTTATGTAGGTGCACGACTGATACTGGGCCTATCTGTTCCAAAGTAATAGCTGCCTGAGGCTCAACTTAAGCCGCGCTGGTCACAGGTAATGCAAATTACGCGAATTGCAATAGACAGAGCTTACGGAATGGATTCCATACTTGTACCCACCGCTGGAAAGAAGTATTCAACAGGCATTAGTTCATTCATTCGTGCTCGTACCCATAAGTAATAACAATTAGTAGCCCGTGCTCATACCCATAACCGTAATAACAATTATAGCCAATGAACCCTTCATTCACGACCAAATACCAGGTAAACGCCCTAAACCCATACTCCTTGATATGAAATCCAGTCAAATCCATAAAAAAAGCCAGATATTGCATTTGCCCAAGTACTGTTCGGTGGGAGAGGATCAGGACCAGGGGGCGCGACACATAGGACAAGTCGGCTCCCGGTTCATCTGCGACGCGGACTTCTTCCACGTGAACAGGCAACTAAAATGGAAGTTCGTGCCGCACTGCTGCTTGCAGTAGACAATAGACAGGTCTCGAGCTGCTTGACGGAGGGTTGTGAAAGGAGAGTCGGAAAGGAGGGGCTCGTAGCAGATGGAGCAGTCGCCTGTGATGGGTTGGCGGGCCGGAGTGTAGGTGAGGTTTGGGGCGAGCGGAGGAGGGGATAAGACGATTGGTGTTGATGAGAATGTTGAGGAGGACGAAGAAGAGTGGGGAGGCTGTAAGGCGACGGCAGAGGATGGAGTGTCAGGTCGAGATGTGGTTGTGGTTGATTCGGGAGTGGCGGTTGCGGTTGCGGTTGCTGTTTGGGTTGGGACTGTAGGAGTGGTTGTGGGGGCAGATGTCGGATCAGACGTAGAAGAGGCTTCAGAAGTCATACTAGCGGTCATTGTAGAAGCTAAAGTAGTAGGAGCTGAGGTTGAAGAAGCAGTCATCGAGGCTGCTCTGGGACGCGCAGGAGCACTTGTAGGATCTGAAGCTGAGGCCTCTGGCTCAACATTGTTCACAGAAATTCTTGGAGACGAGACGGAAGTTGTGGGAGCAGCAGTACTTGCGGAGCTGGAGTTCGATGGTGTGATAGTCCTGCTCAAGGTAACGCTTGTGGTGGTAGCAGTAGTGGTAGTGGTGGTGTCCGAGCGTGAAGCATGAGCGCTACGGTGAGTGCTACGGCGAGATTCCGGAACCGAGCCCTGCGTCGAAGGAACTGGCACGCGAGAAGAAGTCGTTTCGAAGTGTCCAGAGATAGAGGTGGTGGCACGACTTGGACTTGATCTGGCGCTTGTAGGCGAGCTGATGGAAGTTGAAGTGGGCGTAGTAGTCGAGGTAGAAGTTGACATCGATGTAGTCGCTGAAGCGCGAGAGCTAGAAGCTGGAGCGATAGTAGCACGAGGGTTGACCGTCGGGGCGGAAGTGGTAGGTGAAGAATTTGAAGTTGAAAGAGTTAGAGGTGAAGGCCTTAATGGGGAGGAGCTTGAAGGTGAGGATGGAGTAGAAGAACGAAGGGTCGGTGAAGGAGCAGTGAATGACCCATGCTGTTCAGTGGTTGACGCTGCATGCTGTGAAGAGGTTGTGGTGATAGCGCCAGACACTCCAGCCGATGACACCCTTGCCCTATGAGTATTACCGTCATTTGAGCTAAACGGCCGAGCCCGCCGATCGACCTCGAGCTTGCTGGAACTTGAAGCCTCCACATCAACTTGGAGGGGCAGGTTCTCATGCCAGCTAGGCTGAAGTCTTGAAGACAATGAGAATCTGTCCACCCTCCTCGATGCCTCAAGTTCATTTGTCTCTCTGCGAATGTCCATATGCTTCACCTCCCGTCCACCATAAATAGTTTCCACGTTATCTAGATTCTCAGTGACACCCAGGATTTGACCCTGCCACTTCTTGACAAGCCCAGGGACCTGACTCCGCTGACCTTTCTGATGAACATGACGACAGAGAACAAGCAACGCCAGATCCATCAGGAGGTCGCCGAGGTCTTCGCCCCTTTTCATTCTTCGACTGCCTTCATCGAGTAGATGCACGGCCGAAGTTCGGTTTGCGGCATTTATGGGGTTGTGACAGCGTCGACCTTGTGAGGGCGCATACCCCGCACACCATCTTTCTGTATCGGGGTGAAGATCCAGGATATCCGAAAGATGATCTGACTTTGCTGGATACCGAGACATCTCTAGTGGGGAATTGCTGTTTGGTGTTGCTGTTAATGCTGGTGGGGAGTTGAGATACCGACCCACGACACAATGACGAGCTTATATATCCGTTGAATCCATGATTCAGCGACTTCTGGTACCCAGAGCACCCCCCCTCATCCTCCCCAAGGTTGTGTGGCTGTTCAGTGACGATGGGGCTGAGTGTGAACCACCCCTGCACGTTTTTAGACAGCGGGCCGACCAGGGGTGTTTCGCTTGATAGCTTGAAATGCTAGTCAAGTAGCCGGAGGCTAAGAGTAACGGAGCCAGCACCGGTGCTCGCACCGGTGCTCCTCCCATGTCGACTAATGCATGTTGACTGCGGTAGCGATAACAAGTGCGTGGTCTCAAAATAGCACGAGGGATGATGAGGGGTTGTGGCTGGTCCGATTTGTTCCTGGTTGGCTGGACTTGAGGCACATTAAGCCACTGTACTCGAGGCGGTGCACAGTAGTAGATTAATTGATAGGGAAGATAGAGAAGATGTCGGCCCAAGGAGCACTCAGTCACTGGTCCACGGTGCCACTACTTACTTCCCAAAGAGGAAACCAAGCATGCCTTGCAGTGCCAGTGCCAGGGCAATGCCTGAGGTGTTGAGCCTTGACTAAGCAGTCACCCCCCCCCCTCCTTCTCATCCTCCCCCGCAAACCCGCAATATGAGGTCACGGTGACTGATGGAGCCGGTAATGGACCGTCAATGCGCAAAGTTGATCGACTCCAAGCTTCGAAAGAAAAGTTCTAGCCTTTCTCTCCACTTTCATACCTTATCTTATTTCTCCACATGGACTGGATATTCCCTTCCATCTTTCCACTTTCACTTTCACATTCACCACCACACCCTCTTAATCGTCCTACTTCACACTCCCAACCATGCCCCTCGCATTCCTCATCACAGGAGCCACCGGCAACCAAGGCAGCGCCGTGATCAACGCCCTGCTCGGTCAGGAACTCGACGTGGAGATCCTCGCCGTGACCCGCAACCCGCACTCCAGCGCCGCCCGCCGCCTCACCCAGAAATCCCCCAAGATCAAGCTCATCCAGGGAGATCTCGACCACCCGGCACAGATCTTCGAAAATGCGAAGAAAGCCGCGACGTTGCCGATTTCTGGCGTCTTTAGCGTTCAGGTAGACCCAGCCCGCCCCAGCCCTGCCCTCGCCTTTCCCCCGGATTCCCCACACCCCCACAACCGCCACTACATCAAAGACAATGCACAATATGTCCAGTGCTGTATATTTACACAAGAAAATTGTATAGAACCCCTTCGCCTCCGGCCAAAGCGTGCAAAAAGAAGAACACCAAGGCAAAGCCCTGATCGACGCGGCCCTGGCGCACCAAATCCCGCACTTCGTGTACAGCTCCGTCGACCGCGGCGGCGACGCCTCCAGCGACAACCCGACCAGCATCCCGCACTTCATCAGCAAGCACCGGATCGAGCAGCACCTGTTCACGCGGACCCGCGAAGCCGAAGCCGGTGGCGCTGGCGGCAGCAACAGCACCACCACCACCACCACCATGACCTGGACAATCCTCCGCCCGACCTTCTTCTTCGAGAACCTCAGCCCGACCACGGGCCTCGCGGGGCGAGTGGCCGCGACGGCGTGGGACGCCTACCTGCAGGGGAAGCCGCTGCAGTGCGTGTCCGTGGCGGACGTGGGCCACTTCGCGGCGATGGCGCTGGTGCGGGCGGGCGCGGCTGCGGCCCCGTTCCGGAACCAGTGCCTGTCGCTGGCGGGCGACGATCTGACCTACGAGCATCTGCAGCGGACGGTGCGCGCGAAGACGGGCGGCCGCCCGCTGCCGACCACGTACCGCGTGCTGTGTTATTTGGTGCTGTGGGTGATGGGCGATCCCCGGACGATGTTCACGTGGTTCTATGAGCAAGGGTACGGGGCGGATATCCCGCGGTTGCGGAAGTTGTATCCCGGGTTGAAGAATTTGGAGGGGTGGTTGGAGGAGTGCGAGTGGGTGAAGAAGAAGCGTTAGTCTGGGAACTGCCTCTCAGAGACTAAGAAGTTGGTTCTTGAGTTTTGGGGGGGAGGATGTGTTTGATATCCAGTTTGATTTTTTTCGGGACTCTTTTTGATCATGTACTCAACTGTACAACTGGGTATGTCGACATTGTAGTATCCGCCATCTTACTACCTCATTTTCACAAGAGACCATTCCAATTCAGCATAGCCTATATACACCCAAGCTAACTACAAGGCAACGGCAACCAGGACCGTTTCCTCGACTCCTTAACTCGATGCTGCTGCTGCTGCTGCTGCTCCTTGTCCCCCCCTGGCACAGCCTTCCTCTCCCCCTCCCCCTCCCCCAGCACCGAAGAGACCCTCCCCACCAACTTCCGCACGGCCATCTGCGCCCCAAGCACACTATACTCCATGGCCGTGACCCCAGTCTCCCCCTCGATCTCCACAAACTGGCCAATCAACCCCAAATTCCGGATCGCGGGGGGCATCACGCGCGGGCGGTTGCCCTCGCCCCGCGGCAGCAAGCCCGCCGTCATCCGCGGCACGACGCAGGGGATGGTGATAGCCCCTTGCAGGATCCGGTCGGCCTCCGTCTCCTTGACCTCCAACTGCGCCAGCACCTCTCGCAGGATCTCCTCCCCGGTGCACTCGAGCATCGGCTTGCGCACCACCTCCCCGGTCCGCTCGGGGTACAACGCGTACCCCCAGAGGACCTGGACCTCGGCCGGCTGATCCGGGAAGACCGGCTGCGGCGGGATGTGCAGACTGACTACCCAGGGGGCATCGATCAGGGAGACGAACATCGGCGATGCTGACTCAGTGGTAGAGTTGTTGTTTGTACCTGTGATGCGTTCGAGGATGCGATTCCCGCCGGCGGCGCGGAGGGTGATCGTAAAGGACTCGAGGCGGGACTCCTCGAGGCGCGTGCAGAAGTTGTAGGCATTCCCCAAGCGGCGCGGGTCCTTGGTCGTCAGCTCGAGCCATAGCAGCCAGTTCTCGTCGAGCTCGTGGTCGGCTTCCATTTGGTAGAGTGGCGGGGCGGTCGTGTTGCTGCCGAGGCTGGAGCCGGACATGGCGCTGCCCAGGGAGACGAGGACGATGTCGTGCGGTTGGACGGGGATGGTCTGCTCCGGTCCGTTGAGGGGGTGGGCGATGATGGCGGAGACGAGGCGCGGTGGGTAGGGCGGTTCTCTCGACGATGGGAGGAGCTGCTGCTCCGCTTTGTGGGTATCGTCGTTGGAGTTATGACGGCTGCTGCGCTTGCGCTGGCGGGTGCTTGGGGTCCTGTGGACGCTGGCGGACGCGGACCCCGAATTGGAGGCGGCGGCTGATGGAGGTTCTGGGCGGGCAGCGTCGTCGTCGGCGAAGATGATGTCCGTGACGGTGGTCTGGAATTGGAAGTCGACCCCTTGGCGGCGGAGGAAGCGGGCGATCGGGGCGACGAGCGACTCGTGGCGGTTGTATTGGCCGCCGTCCAGGGGACGGGGGTGCGAGCTGGTGATGCTCGCGATGTCGTGTCCGAATTTGTGCAGGGCGCGGTGAAATTCGGCGGCGCTGTGGCAGGGTTTGAAGCCGAATCTGATGGCTATGTGTCAGCGTTGCTCATGCACGAGCAGAAAGACTCAATAGCGCATGAACTTGCCCAAAACTCGCATCGTCAAGGGTAGGGATAAACATACGTGGTACTCAACACCCCCCAGTAAGATCCACTAAAGAACCCCTTCCCAAAGTGATCCCGAATGCGCGATCTCCCCAACGCGACCTCACTTTTATTCAGGAAGCGGAACACTTCCACCCGATCCCACAGCCCAAGACTTGTACTGTGTTTGCAGTCGATCCGGACGAGGCCGTGCTTCGACCGTCGGATGAGCCGCGTCTGGTGGCACTGAGATTGTTGCTGCTGGTGGGGATGTTGTGCTTGCTCCTCTCCAGTCCCTCCACCATGCTGCTGCTGATGATGCTGACCTGCAGTACTCAAGGGTAGACCCCAGTAGTCGTATAGGTCATCCAAAACGCTCTTCCCCGGATTCACATCGGATGGAACCTCAGCGAACAACGTCGCCATCGCATTTCCGTTCAGCAATGGCATCCCGCCTGCCCGGTAGTGATACCCTTCTTCTGCATTGCCGGAGCTGACGGTCCCGCCGCCGGCTTGGTCGAGGGTCTCGAGGATGTGGATGTGCGAGGCTGGGAGGTGGCCTTCTTGCAGGAGGTGGACGGCGGCGGAAAGAGAGGTGATCCCTGCGCCGAGGATGTAGGCGTGGATTTCGGGGTGCGTGGCATCTGGTGTCTCCAACGGAAGGCGCATGGTGAGGATAATCTCCGGATGCAGAGGCGGGTTGTGGTGAATGAAGAAGACTGAATTTGCGCAGGGAACATCCGAGCAGGAAGCAGGTCTTTTGAACGGTGGCGCGCTGATACAGGGTATGCAGGAGTGATGTCAGGATGGTTGGTGGTTGTCACTGTACCCTGACAGTGCTGTGAACCATGGGTCGCATGCGGTTGGGTCCTTTTGACGAAATGATGAGCGCTTCGGTTGTTGCTTAGGGTAGGGCTGACCTCCGCCCCAGGTTGATCGACAAGTATTACTTACTGCAGATTCATTTAAGTTGATATTTCGTGGAGGTACTCAGTACCAATGTTATGGTACGTTGGTTTAAAAATCCGATCTAGTCCAAAATATGGTACGATACTATCTTCTAGCAAAGCGACGACAATTGACGTCATACACCCTCCAAACTCCGCATTACCGCCATCGACACCACCGCATCTCCCATGATCACATCGTGCAGCCCCGTCTTCAGAATCTCCTCTCGTACTACCCCTTGGTTTGATCGCCACTCCCTGATCGTCCCTGAAGCGCCAAGATCCACTTTCACGTCCGCTTCCTCCACCCCATCCCTGCCCAACGCACGCACCCCACGCGCAACCAATTCCCGGGCATGCCACCAGGGAATATCATAATCATCCTCCGCATGGATGACAGTGAGTCGATACGGCAGGCTATTCGCTCCACTGGCGTGAACAAACTCTGCAATCCGTTGTCCGCTGCTCCACTGGTCGCGGATGAACCCTTGCAGCGCCTGGAACAGAACCGGAAACCGCGCGAGCGGACTTAGGATGGGAACTGTTCCGGCCACGCGGTATGTTGACACCAAAGTCGGGACATCGACAAAGGGCGCGACAAGTACGATCCCCTTGAACGCCACTGGCGGAGACTGGCGGGCGTGATGCTGGGCGACGGCCAGAGTCACCGCGGTGCCCAGAGACTGGCCGAAGAGGAGAATGCGATGCGGCGGAATGTTGGCAACGTTCAGGGCCCAGTCTACGACGGCGAGAGCATCGGTGATAAGACCGGGCTCGGAGGGGGAGCCATTCGTCAGACCGAAGCCGCGGTAGTCGAAGGTCAGCACGTGGATGTTTTTGGACGGGTAGCCGGCCGCGAGAGCTCGGTAGTTGGGGACCCGATACCCTGACCCGATGGTTCCCCCGGCGCCGTGGAAGTGGAGGACTAGGATAGCATCTGGGTCGGAGGAGAGGAGTTTGAATGCGTGGCGCGTGGTGGTATCGGTGATGACGCCCGGAGTATCTTCCGATAGAAGAGCACGCTCGTTCTGGTGATAGACGGAAAGAGGCAGGATGTGCCAGGCGAAGAGGCGGTGGCCGTCTGGCGTGGGAATGAAGAAGGGAGTGACTTGATTGTGAAGAAACCCGAATGATTCGGGGACCGTGAGGTCTTTGAACCAGGTCATCTGCACCGCATGCAGGTAAACCACATGCGCTTGGAAGCCAGGCCGAGTCAACAGTCCTAGCAGGGCGGCATACAGTCCGACGGCGATTGCGGCCGAGAAAGAGCCATATTTGACAACTGATAGCATGATGTCGCCTATTGTCATGACTAAGTGGTGGCTAGGAGGGAGAAGGGCGAGATATCGAAGAGAAAATTCTAAAGAGAGTGAGATTGGGAGAGTGATGTTGTGGACCGTGAGAAGGTGAGAATGTGACTGAGGCTGGCGGCGGATCAGCGCTTATCGCCGACACTAAAACGCGGGGTCTCGAGCAATCACTAACATCAACAACAACTGGAGATGTCGTTTGGACCAGCTGATTCACCAGAACCGACCTTGTCATTCAGCGCAAAATGAAACGCGAGAAAAGATATTTTAGGAAATCCCAGCGCACCCAGTGCTCGCAGAGAACTATGGCAAGTGCACAACCTATGATTCTGGCCAAAGCGAAGGTCGAAACACCACCTACATTAGCGTGACAGCAGCGCTTAATCTCAATCTGTCATTTGGAGGAAAAAGCTTGATGGCGCTCTGGAACCTGGCATTCAACCATCTTCGCTGCTACCAACGCATTCCAAAACTAGAGTCTCATAGCCTTAAGAAGCGCATAATGTGTATACCAAGGCTACAAGAACCCTCGTTAACCAATTTGACGTAGAAATGCTTCATCTCTATACAGATCTATATCCCGTTATCTTTGAAGTCACGACAGAAACAATTAAATCACTGGACCTTGCATGCAAGACTCAACGTCCCAATGTCCTCAGTCAACTATACAGCCACCAACACAGTAACAACCCCAACATCAACCTCTACCTCAACCCACTACGCCGAACTCGTAGGCTGGATCCCCGAGAACTCCGGCCGGGGCACCCTCAGCCTGCTAGCTAGCTGCCTAACGACCCTCTTCCTCTGCACCTGGGTCGTAATCCACCCACGCGTGCACGCCTCCCCACGCCACAGCTTTTTCCACAAGCTGGTGCTGTTCCTCAAGACCCTCATTGCACCGGAATTCATCGCCGTCGAGGGTCTCCAAGAATGGGCGCAATGCCGACGCATGCGCCGCGATATCATGACTCTAACCAGCCCCGATAACAAAGACCCCCAGCACAGCAACAAGCGAACGCCAGCATTCACCCTACTCCACGCCTTCTACATCAGCATGCTTGCCCTGCGCTACCGCACCCCGCTAGGCGACCGGGTCCTGTGGCCCAACCAGTACGTCTGGCTGCTGCAGCAGGGCCTGATCGAGTGGAAGGACCACGCCCGCTGGGGGCTAGCCCTCACAGACATCGAGGACAAGAGCAAGGCGGACGCGGTGGCAAAGCTAATCGCGCTGGCGCAGGTGCTGTGGTTCGTGGCGCAATGTATCCTGCGCGCCGTGCACGGGCTACCCCTGGCGCAGCTCGAGGCCATGACCCTGGGTTATATCCCGCTCATTGCGGTGACGTATTTCTTCTGGTGGCACAAGCCCAAGGATATCCGGTCGCCGACGGTGGTGGAGCTGCCCGCAGCGATGACAAGCGAGCAGCGTGCGGTGTTTGAGTGTTTGGCGGTCAGTCACAAGTTCGACAATGAGGGCCTGCGCGATCAGGTCACCTACTGGAGTATCTGGTATCTGACATCGCGGGTATTTGAGAAGGAGGAGAGGGATCGAATGATGGCGGAGCAGGCACTCGAGATGCAGAAGAGCTCGTCGGGGTCGTCGGGGTCGTCATCCTCATCATTAGCAGAATCAGCAGCAGTGCATGTCGACTTTCAGACCGAAGGAAGCAAAAAAGAAATTGTGGTTGCTCACTGGGATCCCGATCTCTATCGCTCCAAGCTCTGGCCGTTGACGTGCCTCTTCGGAATGTCATTCGGGGCCCTGCACCTGGTGTCGTGGAATGATGTCTTCCCCACCATGGTGGAGTTGTGGTTGTGGCGTATCGCGGCATTCGTGTCCATGGGGTCTATGCTGGTGTTCATGCACTTTGAAAAAGTGGTGCTTCGATGGGAGGGGGTTGTGACTATCGTGAGCCTGTCTTCTCCGGCGTTGTACCTCCTGAGTCGGATGGTGATGATGGGGGAAGTGTTTGCGGCGCTGAGGGCGGAGGAGCCGGCGATCTACGATACTTACGAGGTTTCCTCCTACTGGGTCCATTTGTTATGAAAGGCGCAACTGCGTAGAGAATCAAAGATGTGAAGCGGGCTGAGCCCTGGCTGAGAACAGGATTGTCTGCCATTTTGGTTGCTGGAACTGAGGTTGAACTAATGCGCTCAACAAACGATTGAAACTCTACATCTGCGTCATCCCTTCGCATATATGGGAGCCATCTCAATCTTGCAGAGAAGATGGGGCCTTCCTACCTTGCTAGAGACGGTGCTCATTGGAACGGCTCACTGCCTTCCTTCCAGTTACAGTATGGATGAGTGCTTTTCCAAGTAGGCAGTCGCTTTCCCTCTAGCTGTAAGCCTTTTTCTCGCTCCTCCAGGTCTTGACCTCTTCTGTATCTGTTTCCTCATACCTCATTTTAGCACATCAAACACACTTATTCTTCCAAAACAGAACCTACATCTATCGTTACCACGTTGTTAGCCATGACTAGTGTATGTACCCTTCTACCTTTACCGACCAAGCACAAGCTCACAATGCATCGCAGACTTGGAGGCCACCGCCGTCTTGGGACATGACGCAGCCTGTGGGCCCACTGCAGTCTGGAAACCCACCGCACCCTTGGAATACACCAAATTCTCAGGACCCAGTTCAGTCTGGGTACCCACCGCCGCCTTCGAATCCACTGCAGCCTTCGAACCCATCGGAGAACTCAGATGCGATCACAACAGCTCCGCCGACGACATTGTCAGAAGCTTCAACGCAACAAGACAGTTCGACGCAGACTGAAGATAATAGGCTGGATCAGAGAGCGCCGCAGGCTCAGAACCGGCGGCGGTTTCAAATCAAGCGGCAGGTCCAGAGGCGGGCCCAAAGGGAGGTCCAAAGGCTTAGGTGGATGAGCAATATCTTGCCGAGAAGGATCTCCCCGCCAAGAGTCTTCCTGAGAAGAGACCCATTAGGACAGCCTCAACAAACAGACCTGCCGAACGTATCCGCAAGGCCTTTGACATCCACGGGGCTACTTCCTCCTCCAGAATCGAATCCCCCTTCTCGCGAGTATATCTGGGGGTGGATTGACCGCCGAGATCAAGGGCTAAGTTACGAGGATCTGCCTACTTGGTTGAGGGACGCAAGCCAGGAGCTAAGTCTGAAAGGCGCATTCGATGCCATGACTGAGCTTGCAGGAAAAATCCCAGGTGACACTAGCGCCCACTTTGAGTTACTCGCTAAACCAGTAGTGGACGACTTCCACCACCAGAACGCACCCACGCCTCAAGAGAGCGATTCCAGTATGATGGTGAGCCAGTTCGCCGCAACGCAGACTCGTCCATATTACGCAGCTCTTTTCGCTACCAAGCAAGGCCGGCATTATGGTACATCTTGGCACTGGTGGGCAATTGCTTCCGTTCGTGAGGCTGGTCCATTGGATACGACGGCATCCGACCCTGGCAAGCCACAACATCTCTTTGTGTATGATTCGAGGCCTTTGCAACTAGACCTTGAAGGGCTTAGGACTACGCGAGGCTTGCGCGATTTTCTTCGAAATGATCAATATCGAATGCTGAAGAGATTGAACCAGGCAGTTCCCATCAAATATCTTTTTCTCAATCAGGCGCGACTGCGGATGCCGGACCTGAGCAATCGCCTTCAAGAGACCTTGTGGTGGATCTTCAATGTGGTCAGCCGTGGTGATATGCCAATTGAGATCGGATCAGAGCTAAGCGATCTTCGGTGGAAGGCAGTCGACGCGATCACCCTGGAGTTTGAACACGATGAACAAGATACGGGAGCAAATGCAGAGCGGAAGTTGATCTTGAGATCGATTGCAAGAGCGGTTGAGCGTTGACACTTCCATCACATAGTTAGTGTAAGGTAGAGGACGAAATATACTTGCTTGCCTTTGACAAGAAGAGTTGAAAAAGAACAATCCACAGTCGGTCTAAGACAAGTTGAAGTTCTGAATTACGAAGAGACTGTCAGCTATCCAGCACCCAGACTGGCAGACGATACTGTCCTCAGTCAGCTTCCAAAGACTCCTCGCCTTACAAAAGAACTACCTAGATGCCTCGAGAGGATGTTCGACATGCATCCTATACCTGAGGCAGAATAGTCGGGGTGTATTGTCCGCTTCGCTAGCATCGAAGGCAATTGGGCATCATATATACAAAATACTCACCAATCATAACCTCAAAAATGACCTCGTAAATGAGAGCATTCTACCTCCGGGTCTGACCTTCTCCACTATACAGTCCTTTTTTAGATATCGATGATCGTCCCCATCGGATCCACCCTGGTGCCACACTAGCAGCTCCATCGCGATTCTCCACTCTCTCCTTTTTTTTTCCAGCATGTCAATAGCCTCAACCCCCGAAGCATTGCCAATTCCACAAATAAATACAGTAATCAGTACACTACCCCCTTCCAGAAGCCCTGTAGAACATTAGACTCGAATAAAAACACCCCCAAGCCATCCACAGCCTCTGGCTTACCCCCCCAAACAAAAAACCACACTCAAAGAACATCCCGCCATAATGCCCATCCCCAACTACGGCGTCTGGGTCGGCCACCCGCACCGCTTCCACGCGCAAAGTGCCCACCAAGACCACACGACCCCCCACATCAACCTGTTCTTACGCGACGGCCCCTCCAACCCCGACGACGACCGGGAACACGACCACCGCAACGACTCCGAAGTCCAAGTCGCCATCAACGTGAAATCCACTCAGCACGACACGCGCCTCGTCTTCTGGTTCGTCCGCGACTTCACACACCACCCGCTCGTCCATGAGCTCGCCAGCCTGGCCCCGGGCTTCCACCGCATCAAACCGCACCCGGACAACGCAGACGAAGACGACGAGCGTGAGCTCCCCTACCGCCACCAGCAGCACCACCCCACCCTCGTCGGGCTGGACTACCTGCGCACCACGCCAAAATTAGTGGATATCGAGGCCGGCCGCCTCCTCCCGCATGACATCCCCGGCAACGATAACGATATGCTGGATGAGCTGGAGCCCATCCTCAAGGAGGCGATCCACCGGCGCGCGACGGCGTATGTGTTTGGGAGCTCGTTCGGGACGGGCATCCACGACGTGCATATGAATCAGGGGAGTCGGAAGGCGTATGAGGATGCTGTGTTCAAGGATGGTGCGTTGGTGTTTCGGTTCCCCGATGGGCGGTGGGAGGCGGTGTTTCTGGCGTTTGCGTCGCAGGCGGTGCCTACGGATTATCGTGGACGGGCGCTCGTTGGCGGGGAGGGGAGGGACTTGGGGGGAGATTCTGGGGTGATTCATTTTTTGATCTTGTGGGTGGGTGTGGTATGAAGCTTGGGAGGGCGGGAGTATGATTGCATTATGATCAGTCTATATATAGATTATGGGACGAGATAGAATGGTAGAATGAAACAGTGATAGCCATGCAAAGTCAGTTACCCAGAAACCCTTTACCAAACACCTTGTACCCCTCGCCCTTGACGAAGGTCTGCTGCCACGGTTGTTGCTCCTTGTTCTCGGCCAGCTCCGCGAATAGCTGCGCGTGTGCCGCGCCGTCGATGTCGCCTGAAGATGACCCGTCCGCTCTCCGCTCGTCGACGAAGTAGAACCTTGGCTCTGGTCAGTGACGAAAGCCCACGGTACCAGAACTTTACAACCCGGACGGAAACAACAAAATAACTTACTTATATCCCTTCTCCTGGTAAGCGATCGCCGCACACTCGATCATATGCGCAGTGGCCGTCTTCCCCACCCCCAACGTGAAGAGCGGAGGTACGGCAACCGTGTTCAGTGCGTTCCCTGTGTACAGGAACGTCCGTGCTGCGGAGGCAGGTAGTGTCTTGAATCCCTCGACAGCCAGCTTGGCGGCGACAAAAACACTGGTGGTGTTGACGTTCAGATCGCGGGTGAATTGCTCAGTGGTGACTTTGAAAACGTCGTCGGCGTCCGTTGGGGTTAAGCCGTAGGCTAGTTGTTCCCACACCAAAGTTCAATAGCTTTTCTGGTATAATTTGCGGGGAAGTTGGCTGGAGACCGGAGAACATACCATTGTAGATGACCACGCTCGGAGCTCCCAGGGTAGTCTTCACGCGCGAGAAGACATCATGGACGGCCTGGGGGTCGGCGAGGTCGCATTGGATATGTAGCTGGGTCTCCGTACTGTCATCGGGGTTGACGTTTCGAGCTGTGAGGGCGACTCGGTAGCCCTTGGCTGCGAAGTGCTGGGCTGTGTGCTGGCCGATGTTGCGACCGGCACCGAGAATGAGGACGACTGGGGCTGCGGTGGTGGTCATGGTGGTTGACTATGGGGTCTAATTTGTCTGATAATCTGATGGATCATACCGGCAGGCGGGCTCGATTGCGAGATCCGACAGGTATTTATCTCGTCGTTGCGGTGGTTGGTGAAGGGGCATTATTACAAATGCAGATGCGGGATGAGACCCTATCGATGGAGTATTAGCAACAAAAACTCAAAGAAAGAGTGATACGAGCTTGCTTATGCAGCGGGCTCTCTAGGGTCTCTATGAGAGATGATGAATGCGGACAAGTAAGATCAACGATCTTAGATTCAATCCCAAGTTCCTATGGATAGGTTCCGTATTCGCAAAGCCATGGTGCAGTTTCCCGGTTCGAACCCGGGGACGGGGAAGATTATTGGCTCATCTCTCTTCCTCAATTTCATAACTCGAAAGCCTCTATAGCATACATTAGCAATCAGGATTGCTCAACCAAGTCCCGAAACGGCTTACTGCTTATTGTAAGAAAATAGGGAGTGTCTTTGGTGGCTCGATACAAATGATAAGGACTATAGTATGCGCCAAGCACGCAAGAGACTCCCGCTTACCAATTCCGCGGGGTAGATGCATAAGCAGGGCTCTTACAGTCAGATCTGATGAAACTCCCCCGCAAAGAATTGGTAATGTTAACTCCTGCAATGGAGTACACCTTGAGATGAAGCTCATGGTCTCAGTCATGTTTTTTTTTGATTCAGGAGCAGAAGCAAAAAGGAGATCAAGATATCAGTGGCATAAGTAGAAAAGCTAGACTACTGTAAGTCATGGTGCTGTCAGAAAGTGGTCTACCCGACGAAGTCAGCAAAGGATCAATTTACCCTTATGTTCTGCGCCTCTCCGTAGATCCGTCCTGAGTATCAAGTTATCAAATTATCCGCTAGCCTATACCAGATTTTGTGAAATTCTCCTTGAGAAATGTCATTCAAGCCCTCAACACCACCAGAACAAATAGCTCACCAGCAGGCCCGTAAATATCTTACGGACCTAAGTCGGAGACCTGTGTATGGATGCCTTGGTTCTGGGATGTTCACCCTCGATCTCAACATCGCCGTCACTATCAGCATTCATATCAACTCGCTTCGGGCATGCTCGCTTTCGCAAGGCTGGCACAGATCATAAGAACTAGAGGTGCTGATTGTGATGATGATGAATCGGCTGGTCCGGTTCGACGGAGGTCCGGACTGCGCCCCAGAGCCTCCATTGTAACAGATGGTCTAGAAGTCTAGGATTGTTAATCTGAGCTCCACTGGCAAGGTCAGGCGGTCGGACGGGAAAACACAAAAAGAAATCACTTGGCTGTTTGCAGTGTATCGCAGATCACTCAAGGGTAAAGTATCAAAAGATGACTGACTATAGTCAATGCGTATGTGTTGATCTTGACTACGCACGGTAGCAAGAGGGTAAAGCCTGAATGATACTGAGGTAGAAGCTCAGACGACGGGATGAGAGATATGATCAGTATTCAGGGTAGTGAACTGCATTTGAATGAATCATGTGTGTTCAATTCAATTGGTTTTCCAAACTACTTCTTTCGCCCAGCTGCAGAAGCCTACGGTTCTGAGCCAACAAAGTGTTTCGAGGTAATGGAGCTTGTCACTTAGGAAAATATTGCCACATCATCATCATACTCGTAGGCATGCTAGGCACAGTCTCGTTGGTGCTGTCACTTTCTATAATCCGTTGAGAGGCCCAATATAGAATTATATTAACAAGATGAGCTCCCGTGGCAACCTTAATCCCTCAGCCGACTTCCGAACAATGCTCATTTGTCCATGTGATCCTGGATCCAGGGGGAACCCAGATGCTTGTCCCAATCTAGCCAGAGCTTACCACAGCCCCTGTGACTGCTGCTTCACTTCATCCACCATGATTGGATCCAGATAGGCTCATTTCACCCTGATTGCTGCAACCATGCCAGTTCATGCCGGACAACAGTAGCGCAATCCTTCAGGCTTAGCCCGCAAACGCTGTGAAACCTTCTTTGTAGATATTAGATACTCCAAGACGGAGTAGCTTGTATGCAACAAATACTTCTCACCTTCCCCATCTGAGACAACAATTCTTGTTGTTTCTAAGCTGAGAGTGGATTTGTGATCAGCAAGCATGATTGCTAATGCTTATTCGGTGGACGCGGAAGAAATTCCGCCTTCTTCCCTTGGAATCTCGTAAGCGGGCCCCAATTTTCAGGACCCACCCATGATTGCATTGATTGCATCGATTGCATCCATTTGACCCCGCCATTGCTCGTCTCTACACATATATACCTTACGTGTACTCATCCTTGTCTCTCACATTTCGCTCACTATCACTGTCACTATCCCTTCATCTCAATCTCTCAGTCTCCTCCTTCACACATCAACTTCACTTCATCTCTTCACAACCCGCCAAAATGGTCCTCAAGCTCCACGGCCTCGCCATGTCGACCTGCACCAAGCGTGTGCAGGTTGTCCTCAACGAGAAGGGTGTCGACCACGAGTTCGTCCCCATCGACTTCGCCAAGGGCGAGCACAAGTCCGAGGCCTACCTCGCGAACCTCCAGCCCTTCGGCAAGGTGCCCGCGCTCGAGGACACCGAGACTGGAGTCAAGATCTTCGGTACCTTTACTTCTCCCCCCCCCTATGACCCTCGCTCCCTGCATTGCCAGCTCTAACCACCCCCCTTCTCTCCCGCTACAGAAAGCAGAGCCATCGGCCAATACATCGCCTCCAAGTACCGCGGCCAGGGCAACGAAGTCTCCCCCCCCGAGTCGGACCTGAAGGCCTTCGCTCTGTACCAGCAGGTACGTGGCCCACCCATACCCTGCCCCTCCTCCAATACAACCTTAGCCGGACCCTAACTTACACATCTGTAAACGCAGGCTCTCTCCGTCGAACAATCCTACTTCGACCCCGCCGTGTCCGGCATCGCATTCGAGAAGGTCTTCAAGGCGATGAAGGGTCTGGGCCAGACGGACGAGGGCCGCGTGCAGGCGCTGGTCGCCCAGCTGGACGCCGCCCTGCAGGGCTACGAGCGCATCCTGTCCAAACAAAAGTACCTGGCCGGTGACAGCGTGACCCTGGCCGACCTGTACCACCTCCCGTACGGCGCCTTCGTCGAGCCTTTCGGCTTCGCCGAGCTCCTGCCCAAGTACCCGCATACCCAGAAGTGGTGGGAGGAGCTGAAGGCCCGCGAGAGTTGGAAGAAGATCGCTGATGCTAAATAAGTAGCTAGCCTAGATTAGGGATTTTGTTTGAGTTATGAAGCGAATGATATCATTTTTTCCCACACGTTTTCGATCTATGCGAGAAAGGTGGCATTTTGGGAGGTTCGGGCCGTAGTAGAGCGGTCGGAAATGGTAAATGATTCAGAAGAATGTCTGCAGAGTTGATCGTCTGCGCTATCAGGGTGAGAGACATCGATACATGTACATTCCCACCTAATCCACCAATCCAGCTGGAAGTACCACTACGTAATCCACTGGCGCAGGCTCAACGCCATCCGGCTGTCCGACAATCTTCAACTCATCCCCCTTCTGGACCTTGACTCCTTGAAACGTGATCCGTGTCGCCGAGTGACCATCCATGTAGATGGAGGCAGAATTACCCAGCGAGTGGTTGCGGAAGTTGCCTACCCATTCGCCCACGACTTTGTCATTGAGACTCAGTGTCCAGCGCGACTCGCCACCGTATAGATCATAATAGTTGACGCCAATGTCGTACGTCCCCGTTGGAAAGTTGAGCGTAGTCTGCGCTGTCCCGGTTGTTGAATTCGATGTGGTCACAATGGCCGTCACATTCGAGGCCGTCTCGAACGGACTGACCGTGTACGGTTTGTATCCGTGCAGCGTCATGCTCTCCGCCTCAATACGCCAAGGATGATGACCCACCCGTCTCTTCTGGTCAGGGATGTCCGTAAGGTTATAATAGAAGTTGTTGATGGCATCCCGCCAGACGATTGAGTGCCCGGCTTGGTATATGAGTCGGTCAAGTACGGCGTCGTATCTTTCCTTATCAATCAGGTAGTTTAAGGATTTCCACTGTGTGATAAAAGTCTGCGCAGTTTCGGCACCGGCATAGTGGGCATCGTAAAAATGCTGGATTACAGTCTTGCCGGAGTGAAGCCGATGCGTCCAGGGGACATGGTGGAACCATAGAACCAGATCATCGGGAGTGGAATTGAGGTACTCATATCGTTGAGCAATCTCTGTAGGGTATTGACCTGTGTAGCCGGTTCCGTTCCCGACGGTTCGATCCATCCCTACGGACTCGTGGTCTGCTCGAGTCCACTGACCCCATCCGTTGTTGTCTTGGGAGGCCGGGTTTGGGCCGTAGTGAGTGTAAAGAATGTCTGTCAGGGTTTGGATGCCTAGATTTCCACTGTAGTTCTCATAGGCGGGCCAAGAGGCCATTGAGATGTTGGTGATGGTATTGATAATTTGAGGGTGTGATCCGAAGGTAAGCCGGATCCAGTCTTGCAAGATACGCTCCGAATCATCTTCCGGACTCCATGCAAGTCGACCATACGCGTATAGATTTGACATGGCAATGTGGCTGCCTAGCCATGTTGTATTGGTACCAACATTCACAACAGCCGCCCAGCCGCTAAGGGTGCGATTGAATCGTTCTCCGGATATAATGTCCCGGACGCGGGAGGGTTTGTGATCAACTCGAAGGTCGAAGTCGAGAATAGTCTTCCACAGGGGCGGAAGGTAGACGAGGTGATTCTGCTGACCCAGATACTCCTGGCTGACCTGGAGCTCAATGGCAGTATTGGTCTGGAACAGGTTGGCGAAAAGAGGCGATACGGGCTCGCGCACTTGGAAATCGATGGGCCCGTATTTGATTTGCACAACCACATTCTCCTCAAACTCGCCGTCTAGGTCTTTAAAGTACTGGACTGCTGCCTTAGCTCGGTCTGCCTTCCAATCTGACTCATTCAAGTTACTGTCGTAGACGAAGGCCCGGTACATAAGAATGCCCCCGTGCGGCTGAAGAGCTCGTGCGAAAAGATTTGCGCCTTGCGACAACGTCCGATTGTATGTGTTGGGGCCGGGCTGACCTTCGGAGTCAGCCTTGACTAGATACCCTGCCAGATCGGGAACATGATCATATAAGCTGTTTGTGATATTATTCCACCAGGCAACAACGTTTGCGTTGAGTGGATCGAAGGTGTCTAAGCCGCCGAGTGTTTCGGGAGATGCGAAGTTCAGCGATACGCCAATCTGGACACCGTAAGGTCGACATACATCTGCAATCCGAGCAAGTCCCTTCATATTTTCAGACGACAGTAGAGTTGCGTTCGCATTGACGTTATTGACGATCAAACCATTGATCCGCGTCGACGCAAGGAGGCGAGCATATTGCTTGACTGGTGCCAGGTCCTCAACGACCCGACCGTTCTTGAAAAAAATTGAGGATCCGCCGAAGCCTCTCTCAATCGAGCCATCCATGTTGTCCCACTGATTGACCCAACGTATTGGCGCATGGGGGTTGCTTGTATAGGCGACATGGGAGAAGTTTCCCTGGGCTAGCAGGGAAAGGTACTCGTATGCTCCATATAATGCCCCTCGCTCGCTCTGCCCCAAGATTTGGACAGATTTGCCAGCCGATCGCAAACAAAACCCATCTTGATCGAGTTCTGGAATGCCAATAGTGGCGTTGCATTTATGCCGGAATTCCTCAAGTGTCGCAACCAAGACCGAGGATGATGTGTCACAGCGTGATTGCGTGGTTGCCAGGTCTTTCGAGAAAATCGACTGGAATCCGGAGTTCAGCTCAGCGCCCGCTGTTTCAATTGGGCTTCCTTCGGTGCCATTGAATAGAGTAAGGTGTGAAGGTAGACCCTGCAGGCAAGAAGAATCACAGGGTACCGGAGCAAACCGCAACCAGCCAGCGAACCCATCCTCTGCCGCAGCCAAGGGCAGTAAAAGGCCCAATAATGAAAACGCGAAGCCAAACTGGACCATTGTATCATCCAATTTGGAAACAATGCGTTGAAGACAGCTTGAAGGCACAGTCAAGCATCTTTGCCATTCATATATGATGATCAACTAGTACTTAACTCCTCTCCCCGCATTATCGGACCACAAGCATGGGGAAGTGACCTCATGCTAAATGCTGCATTCAGGCTGTTATTGCCGACTAAGTTACCCGATGAAGCCGAGTAGATGTCAGCCATGTTGCTTAGTTGTGGGCTTACTGGGCTCATGGCTGAAGATAGCGCTGCCTTAGTGAGCTACCAGCTACGTTCATGGTTAGCAAAGTTTCAGCAAGTATAATGAGAATTGACATACAATCAGTCCGACCATGAACGATGTTTGAAGGGAAAATTAGCCAAATTTTGCCGAGAAACATGTTGTGCATCACTGGTTAGCCGACATGCAGCGTGTCTGCCACGGAGAATCTCCGGGAGTTGTGATGCAACATGGTGGAAGAACAGGCGATCGCCCATTTTAGGCAATTTACAATACAGCGCTCAGAATCGCGCTAGTCCGAAATGGTAAGCAATATACACGTGACTTTGATTTCTATATCAGGTATAGCGTGCTCTTTCCTTCCACCACCAAAGATCTAATATCATCAACACTTGCAAGTCAATCAGGACTTGTTCTCTGCACCCAGACATATAATCTCATGCTTGCCCGAAGGCTGTACTAGGCTGCACGAGCACTTGAATGAACACCAGCCATTTGTTGTGAGTATGGCTGCTAGCACTCCCACAACTGCCCGCAGCTTTCGGGCCCGCGCGGTATGCATCCTCGTCCCGCTGCTCAATACATTGAGTGAGATAGCAATTGACCGTTCATAGTGCGACAATTGTCGTCTTCGCAAGGTATATTCCTCTTCAAACAGATTAGACTTATGGTCCATCTCTGACAGCAGCACAATAGATCAAATGCGACAAGACTAGTCCCTGTTCCAGCTGTGGCACGCTGGGGATACCGTGCAGACCAGTTGGGGGACAGTCGACTGCTTCGGAGTCGCCTCGCACCAGTATACCAAATGACTAGTATGAAGCTATAAGCTCAATGTGGACAGCCTAAGCTGACTTGTCTCATAGTGAACACCGATTCTCTACGTTGCAGGAACAGCTTGCCACAATTCAGAAGACGCTCGAGAACATAACACGGTCTTCCAGCTCATCGAGCCCGGTCAAGCCGGCCCGGGAGCCGACTCCGCCGGGACCGACGATACCTCCATTCGAAGGTCACTCATCTTTCCATCATGAAACTCTCGTAGCTAGGGATGCTGCCTATTCTGCTGTGGACACTTCTCAGAATGGACAATTAGGCGACTACGTGTCAGCAGCACTTTCGTCTCTCAAAACCAGCCTCGATAGGCATCGCGCATCAGTAACGCATGGGGAGACGCGGCCCAACACTCAGCCGAAAGACCAACTACTTCCTGTAGAGTTGGTCATCGCTGTGGTAAAGAAAGTCAAAGGTTTGTTCGTACCTCCTTCCTTCCCCGTGATTGGCAATTGACCCAGGGCAGCGCAACCTCCGTTCACGTTGGTCAGTCAGTCTTGGATCGATGCATCTCGTATAGAGACTCTGTGTCACTCCATATACTTTCCACTCGATCCAGTTCCTGCTGGAACATATACACTGTTCTACGGGCTCTTCTTTTACATAATACGTGACTATTTTCACGCACAGGACCCTGACCTCGCGCGTTATGACTTATCATCAGCACTGGAAACATGTGAAAAACAGCTTGACTCAGGTCTCCGAGAACCCGCCATCATGGTTGAGCCAACCTTGGAGAAGATACAAGCACTGCTGATTGGAGTGAGTAGCTCAATTCTCATGCTTTACTTAATCTGACAGGCACAGATAACAAAATCACAAGAGGAATTTGACATTCAGCGGTGCTGGACATATTTATCGTTAGCTTTCAATATGTGCCAAACCATGGGACTACATCGGCGTACACCATTGAAAAACGACCCACTACCTATTGCAGAGGCTAAACGTCATGCCTTTTGGGCACTGTACACGATTGACAAAAACATCTCTCTTAACATCGGCCTGACGTCCCACTTTCAAGACCATGATATTGATGCCGACCTCTTCATGCCATCAGAAGACCCAAAGCAACGTCCATGGGATTTGATGAGTATTGTTCGCATGGAGTTTGCTAGTATTCAAGGGAAGGTCTACGATCAGCTATACTCAACGTCTGCTTGTCGGGCCAGCGATGAGCAGAGAACTGTAGCGATAGAAAAGCTTTCCTCAGACTTAGAGGCGGTTCGAGATAAATTGCTGACTGTAAAACCTGCCTCCGTCTCGTTAAGATTGATATCTAACACTGCCCACAGATCGACGTAAGCTTGGGTCTTTATGCTGACTCCCTACACGGCATTGCGGCTTGTGCTGATTTCATCGCTTATTCCGTGTTGACTGTCATCTATCGAGCCCAGACTCGACCAGGAGATGCCATGGCAATCTCATCGCGATGCTACGAGATCGCTACGTTAGCGCTTCACAGTCACCTCAAATGCTTTACATACTTCCGTGGCCGGCAAACCCACAAACAGACTGAATACGTGAATTGGTACGTTCCTTAATACCTAAAAAGCCAAATTCGACTTACCAGGTATAGGATATTGCTCTATCCTTCCTTTACACCTTTTGTCATTGTGTTCACCCACGCAATTACCACCGCAAGTGCGGTGGATCTAGCCCTTCTGCAGGACACTGTGAGCTCTTTGGAGCTTATCAAGGGTCTATCGCGGGGCTCAATGCATCTATATACAGTGTGCGAAGCATTTGTCAAGGCTGCTCAGGTTTTAGTCAAATCGCGACAAACATTGTCCGGCATCGAGCGTCACCAGGATGGGTCACTTGTCATGCCTGCCGCGCACGGGGCGGCCAACATTGCTTTCCCAGATGTCTCGTGGCCAGAAAACACCTTTGATTCTCTTATGAGCCAAACCGACATTTCCATGTTCTTGAACGACTTCATTGGCGCCAATCGATCGGTGATGGATATCTTGAATTCAGATTACATGAGTTAAATTATTCAGATGTGACTTATTATACATATGCGTCCACACGCCACGGTAGCGTCTTCGACGCCTTTCGTCTTCATCCTGGAATTACACTTCAGAAGACATACTATTGTGCTGTCAGTCGGAGGTCAACATTTAGTGGGTGGGAACAACTTACTGGGATGAACAAATACGGAACCCGTCGTTCGTACTCGCGCCATGCTTCTCCATATCTCTCCCGGCAGCGTTCGATATCACGACGAGCACGGTGGATAATCATGACAGTGAAAAATATGGAGTAGAACCAGGGAAATGGTGAGTTGAAGCCGGTGATCAGTCCCCATGAGAAGGCAAAAAACCAGTCACAGGTATAATGCACCTTTCGGGCCATTCCATCTGCCATATATCAGCCATCATTCCGAATTTATCGGTAGTTGAATTGACTTACACCAACCGCTGCACAAGATAGAGTCTCCAGTCTTGGTCGGAATCGACTCCGGGTTCTTCACAGCCCTCCATGGAAGCTGTGGGAATGTTCTGCGCGTCACAGAGACACCTCTCTCTTGAGCACGAAAGATGTTCTTTTGACTGTTGCATGTGTCCCATACCCAGTACATGAACAGATATAATGCAGCCCAAGCAGCCACAATCGATGGGTTCCATCGATATATTGATGGGTCGTGGTTCGCCAAATACAGGGTGCAATGGCAGTAGCTCATAGGCACACCTGCGAGGTTCCAGAAAATGAGCATGAAGCCCCATTTCTCATAATACATGTCCCTAGCCTCGATCAGTCCAGCCCGTACTGAAGCTTCTGGAAACACCTACCAGCTAGTGATGATCAGCTCTTCGCCTTTCGCACAAGCATTCGCGTACAAGAAGTGTGCCATGAGCAGGAAAGCGACCTCTCCCGAGACGAACCCAAGCTCTTCCCATTGTTTCAATGCCGTGCCCAAGGTCAAC
The DNA here is from genome assembly GCF_001890905.1 of Aspergillus aculeatus ATCC 16872. Classification (NCBI taxonomy): domain Eukaryota; kingdom Fungi; phylum Ascomycota; class Eurotiomycetes; order Eurotiales; family Aspergillaceae; genus Aspergillus; species Aspergillus aculeatus. The sequence goes on from NW_017962980.1 coordinate 1,246,780, forward strand.
AAGAACAGTATGTACCACGGAATGCGAACCTCGAAGAACATCTTCATGTCAATCCATTGGAACAAACGGGGATTAAGCTCCGCTCCCATAAAGAAGTCATAGACATGCGATCCTGTCATCCGATGCTGGCATCCCCTCATTAGGGCGGAGGCATACGCGACGATAGAAACCAGAAACCCTGAGCAAATGGCGACGGACATTAGGGGACCAAACTCGGTGATGAGGGTGGTCAATGGGAAAAACCCGGTGAAATGCAAGGCCAGCGCGGCCACGATGGTGACGTACCAGGAGGCGGCCGCTGAGCAATAATAATCGAGTTGCTTGCCATTTAGGTGTGGCAGGCACTTTCCTTTGCCATATACACCGGGCAGATAGAGGTATCCGAGTCCTTCCAACACGAGAAACGTCCAGTATATGGCCCAAGCTTTGCGATGAGGGAAGGCATATGTATAGGCGAGGTCGAAGAGATGTGATGCAAATTCAGCAAGTGATTCTTCGGGGTTTGGCAAGGGAAGTTGGCCGTCATAGAACGTCGCCCCGATGTACATATAGTACATGAGGAGTGGAAAGCCAATCATGAGAAGCGCAACTCCTGGAGCACCTCCGAACTCGAAAGTGATCAGTTCATCCTCACTGGAATTGCTGGTCGACTTGAGTTGTTCTGTTCTTTGACGAGCTCGATGGATTTCGGGCTGTTGGCTGTAACCCGTGAGTGTCAGTCAGTATACCGTTCATTCGGCTCGGATGAATGGCACGAACCTGACAGCAGTACTGATCGCGGACATTTCGATGCTTATGATAATTCGGCCAGGGCTTAAGACAAGAATAGCCCCTGAGATTTATACTCAACCATTAACTCCCATTTCCATAGTCCTAGACTGTGAGCGTGCTTTCCGTGCTTTCCGTTCTCTCCGTGCCCTCCGTGTTCTCCGCGGAGCCCGCGGACTCCCTGGCCGCCCTGGTCGCTGCCGATTACTGCCTGGGGCAAGCGATGGAAATTTCGACTCTTGGGTCCTTATTGCTCTGCCTTTGTTAAAGAGTGCTTTGGGAGCCGATTATCCCATCAGTCTCTTTAAGTCGTTCCGGACTATTGAACGGTGTTATGCGCGCCATTGTGTCTAGGGTGGACCGTCGCGCATTAAGGAAACTATTCTGATTCTTAATTTCAGTCTTCAGCCTTTGCCTGTTATGATGGACGGATCGCCTTTTGTACAAGTATAGATTCTCGTTTGAGTGATCTGATTGCATAGCAGGGAACGACCTCTGTCTCCAGTATAAGGAAATCTCCACGAGCCAGTATCCAGCCTCCACACTGGCCACAAGCTCTCTTCCAAGACCTTTCCATAACCGCCCGACCATGAGCCAGGCAGACACCAATATTGCTTGTCACATTTATCTCAGTCTCTCTCAATTATAATTTGTGGCCCTACAGCCCTATGGGTTTTATTCTGCATGGGCTGTCCCGCCCGCGGCGGCAAGCTGGACCCCATGATTGGTCCAACATGAAAACCGCTCACCTCTTACTCTCAGGATCTTCCCAATCCACCCCCAGCTAAGCTTTCTTACTGGGATCACAGCGCGTCTCATATGCAGGTGACGGGCCTCGTCTGTGATGTATCAGCCATCGCCCGCATAGTCGATGTCTGGCCCCCTCACTCCTCACCCACGTCGCACCTGCCGAATCACACCCTGGAGTATAGCGCCCAGCAGCATGACTAGCATGCGATCTCGTTGGCGGACTCCAGAGCCCTCCCTGCTAGGCCTCCAGAATATGATTGCCTAACGATGGAAGCTGGAGTTGATCGAAGGGGAAAGGAGATATAACCAGTGTCCCCGACCGAGCGGATGCATCTCTAACTCTGAGCACAAGCACAACTCCGAGCCTCTGCGCACGTCAGCCATTTTGATCATCAGATCCATATAAACATCCCCTAAAGCCTTCGGTACCCGACCAACCCGGGACAGCACCTGGGACAAATCCACATCATGGGCGTCGCCAAGATCATCGGCAAGGTCATCATCATTCCCATCCTCTTCTGCATCTTCGTCGGATGCGTCATATACTTCCTCATCAAGTATCGACGGGACCGCAAGCGCGAGAAGAAGGAGGATGCGATCCGCGCCCAGCAGTTTCAGCAACAGCAGCAATACGTGCAGTATCAGACGCAGCAGGCGGTGGCGGCGCAGTACGGGCAGTCGCCGTACTACCATCAAGCGACCGCCGACGACTCGACGATGAAGAGGCCCGAGCCGGTGTTCTATCCGGTGCAGGCTCATGCGGGGACGGAGGGGGTTTGACTGAGAAACTGTCAGAAGGTGAGTGGATAAATCTGAGTATAGTGTAACGGAAAAAGGGAAGGGAGGTTGCTGATTCCTTGTGGAATATAGTTTGCTCGTTCGTGGTGGTTTTGATACCTATTTCTTGAATCATAAGTGAAGACCTCGTGGTTGGTTGCATGCTGGGCTGTACGGCACTGGCTTGGATCTGAGGGAGGCAATTCTTTGAGTACATGTTGTTTTTAGTATTGTTCGTTTGCCGATGCTGTACATGACACATGAAATTCTTCACTTTGCGAGATCTATTCGAAGGTCGATGGAGGATTTCTGGTTATAGTGGGTGTCCCTAGCCGCAAGTCTTTTTGATTCAGCCCAGTCTCATCTCTTGTCCCGACCTGCCTATTGACCGATGCTCCGGTCTCTGAGCCCCTCTCAAGGACTAAATCCCCATCTGGCAGAGCACTGTACACTCAAAACCTCAAGCCTCGCCTCTGATCGAGGAACTAGACCAGTAAGTTAGTCTAATTGTCATCAGAGAATCCAACAAACCCCCATATCCAGCCCCGCTCCACCGCGACCGACGCAGTTCCAAGAATACGCACCAACAAACCCCTCTCCCGAAAACCCCGAACCACCAAAGAAAGGTTCACCTATACCACAATGCAGACTGTAATTACTATAGTGTTCCTAGTGGTGACCCCGAATCTACTTAACCCATAGACCCCTTTTGGTGTAGGGAAGACATGACTCAGGCCCCCGTCCCAAATATATTAATTAATCTGACTCTCCGCCCCTCTCACAGAGCCAAAACCTGATACACTCCGGAATGAATCTGAGTCAGGGGCTTTGTTTCTTCTACCGGACCCTGGATATCGGCTCCGATCGAGAGAAACACTCCCTGAAAGACGGGGGCAATCCGGAGATTGATTTTATGGAATTTTGATCTAGTGGTGTTTCGGAGGGTTGGGAAGGGTTGCGGATGTAGTGTAGGAGGCGGACCGAGGGATTGCATGATCGTGGTGTTTCTCGCTGAGGCGGGGGGAATAGATTGATTGATAAGGGGGCTTTTCTTTTTGGGAGAGGTGTTTGTCGGGAATCGGGTTATGTGCCACGGGTTTTGAGGGCATACTTAGTACCAACCTACAATTGTTTGATTTTCTTGGTGAGATGATCGATAACTAGAGTGTGGTGGTGTAGTAAGGTACTGGGGTGGACGCGTCGAGCACGTGTCTCAGACCACACGCCACGTTCTTACCGACGCAGACCAAGGCCTGGCGTTCTTCCCCTCATAAACTTCGCTCCTACAGTACCTAGTACTTCGAAGCGCAGGCCTCAAGTGGACCGGAATCTGTCATAGGTTGACTCGCCAAAGGCGACAATCAAGGCGAAAACTTATATTCAAATCATGATCATTCTTCGTTAATGAAACGCTACAAAGCACAAACCCCAATACACTTTGCGAGGGGTCGGAGGAGACGACTGATCGGTCGAGAATAAAGTTTCTCTCACAACCTTCCACGGATCTCGGCCTCTTCCTGCTCATGGGCAGGCTTGTAGTCCACATAGCAGACACTGTTGTCCTCGAACGGCCCATAGAACCGACTGCGGTCGTACGGTGTGAAGGGGATCCCCTTGTACAGCCTCTCTACCAGGTCCGGGTTGCTCGTGAAGTAGCGGCCATACAGCAGGGCGTCGTAGCGACCGGACTCAAGCACATTCCACGAATTGGTCTGATCCCATCCGCCAGCGGAGAAGAACGGTGTGGAGCCGAAGATTTTCCGGAAGGAGGAGAGGTCGACGTCGGAGAGACCCCAGCTCTGGAGGAAGGTATCTTTCTCGGCCACGGAGAAGATTTGTTCGTATCTCTGTATTCATAACGTAAGAGTTTAGCTGGAGATCTCTGCACGAGAGGGGTCTGCCGCCTTCAGGGAGAGGTAAAGAGAGAGAGGGGATGCTGACCGGCTCAATGAAGCTGACATATGATAGGTTGGGCAGCGCTTGTTTTAGCGATGCGCATAGGAATGTCCAGGTCTCCATGCGCTGCTCGCCGCGCGCCTGGTTGAAGAGGCCGAAAGGCGAGAGACGGATGGCAAGGTTCTCTTCGCCGACCGTCTGTGCGAGCTCATTCATCAGCTCGAGGACGAACTGACAACGCTTCTCGGGACTGCCACCGTACGCATCGGTACGCTTGTTGATGTTCGAGCTCAGAAACTGCTCGGGAAGATATCCATTGCCACCGTGGATCTCGACGCCGTCGAATCCGATCTCCATTGCAGTCTTAGCGGCCTCGCAATAGTCCCGAATGGTCTGCTTGATGTGGGGAACGCTCATTCCGATGGGTGGGTGGTCTGCGTAGCGCACTGGCTCGGTCGAGCCCACCGGGGGGTGCGAATAACATTCTGTGGGCGAGTCCCAGACACTGGCGGAGGGACAGACGGCGGGCGATCCAGTCATCTGAGGGATTGTGGCACGGCCGGCGTGCCAGAGCTGGCAGTAAATGTATCCGCCTTTGGCGTGGACAGCTTCAACGACAGCTTTCCATCCTGCAGCCTGTTTCTTGGTGAAGAGACCGGGAACACCTGGCATGCCATTACTCTGGCGGAGAGGTTAGACATCGATTCGTATGGCGAAAGAGGTAAAAGGTCAGGTCGGATCTAATTACCTCGAGCGATGGGGGAATGCCCTCGGAGATGATCAATCCCCCTGGCGTTGCGCGTTGGCGATAGTACTCGACTATCAATTGTCCGGGATACCAGATCCGATTGGGATTCTCAGGCGTGCTGATCCGGTTCAGAGGCTCGCCCCGGTTGCGCGTCAAAGGGGCATGCACCACTCGGTGGCTGAGTTTGATCTTGCCATTAGCGATGGCCAGGGGCTGGAAGAGCTTGGACTGTTCTCGAAGAAGCTGATCGCCAGTCATGACTGCTATATTTGTGTGCACGGTGGGTTAAGGTTCTGTGCGATGGATGCAGTGGCTGCAGTGGCTGCAGGCAGAGATGAACAGTGGTTCTTGCGAAGGCACAGTTTCTCAGAAAGGGGAGCAGGATTGGGGAAACCATGGACAGCAATGGCCACCGCAGTGGGCTTTTCATCCCACCGGCCGGATCATGGACTTTTCTTCCTCTCGAGGCCCGCTTCCCTCTCCTCTTTGGTTGCTGGTCCGGCCATGGCCCGATGGAGGGGTGTTAAACGGGGACCAACAGGTGCCATTTCCATAACAGGCATGACAGATGGAGCCTGACAGGTTTGGGACCTTTGGGTCGTGTGGGAATATCCAACCAGCGACGAAGAGACGACACGAGAAATTATGGAGAGAGGGAGACACGGGTTGAACCTTGGGCAGTGGAGCGGATTGTCTGCTAGGCCATTGACCCGTGTTTCCGGCTGGCCGAGGAGGGGACGGTGGGTGACTAACGACGATCTGTTTTATTGTTGGCGTCTCCTTGTTGTGCTCCTTGAAGATTGTGATGTTGATGTTTGTGCGGATATGAGAGCTTGGGAAAGTGGAGGAGGAAACAATGTCAATAATGATCTGACATATAGACCCATGTGGTCAACCGTGCAGTCGACGACTGTCAACATCCCTGCCTTGCCCGTTGTACCAGCACCTACCGTCACCCATATGCCTGGTACGTAAACACACAATCACCCATCCACCCCTTTGACCCTGGCAGCGGAAACGCCAACCAACGACCGCCTCACTCCAGCCATTCCCGACTGAGCCGAGGTGAGATCTCCACTTCTCGGCCAGAAGCGAAAGTCAAAAACCAGGCCCGATCGGCTTGGCACGCATTTAGTCGCTTTAGGGCTTTTTCGAGCACGCGTCGGCGTCTCAGCCAAGTCCACCAGATTTTGATGAACTGACCCATTGACACTTGCTGCCTGCTGCGTACTCGGAACGCAGCAAATTTTCCCTTGTGGCACCCCCGAAAGACCGAAACATCTTCCATTCGAGGGTGTATGAAAGGACTTCACTGGCCAGTCCGACCGACGACTGTTCCAGAGGACCCAACTCAACCAAATAATGAACCATCCTAGCGCGGCTGGACGTTCACTCCATGATTGACGCTTGCATAAGTGGTTTGAGTGGCGAAACTCTAGAGATTGTTTATTTGCGCCATGGACGTCGCGTGAATTGCGCCGATGCAGTAGTGTGCAAAGCTATTTGCACCGATTTCCTCAGTAGTGGTGGCGTCGCCAATAGCCCGTCGTCGTCGCGCCGCTTGCATTTCCCCTAAACTGTAACATCGCGGGCTCTCACGGGGCTGAAGGATGAATGATCTCCGGAGGATGAAGAGGAAATTAATCTAAACCAATTAGATTAGCCTGCGGCTGAAAACATCGGAAGTTCGGATATTGATGTCTGATGTGAGTGAAAATTCTGTCCCTGCTAATTTGAGGACACTGGAGATAGGAGATGAGTTAGTCGTATAGTAGAGAGAGTTGAAGGCGTAGCTGGATTGAATGGGTAGACGCTACAGTAGGAACTACTAGGTACCGTGTGTTGCATTCTGGATCAGGTAATTGACAGCGACCACAACAATCGTCATCACGACCTCGTGTTCACGGCGATCTGACCCGTCCCTTTACTTCTACGTACTCCTTCGTTTAGACTACGTACAGGCACTGCATCCGATCCGCTCATTCTCCTCTTTAGATTTCTTGTTCATCTTTTCCCAAACCAGCAATCAAGATGGATATCATTTTCTGCACCTATCACAATCGATCTGCTGTGGAGGCTCTACCTACACGATCTTTCGAATCTCGAGCTCCTTGACCCAGTGACCAACCAGCTGGTTTCAACCGCCCAATCTCCCAGTCTCCCTTTCTCGAATCCTACCCCTGGCATTCTGCCCTGTCAGCTTAAGGTTTTCCTCTACGTTTTCTCAATCGCGACTGAGTGGGTCGATCAAGTCGACGGTTCGACTGCTGTTCACACTGTGACTGGAGGCCATTCAACTCGGCTTCCTTTTCCCATCTTCCGACCCAAACTTGAGCTTCTCTAGACACTCGCCTGGCGCCTATCAGAGTCGCCACGGTGGGCATCATCAGTGCTTGTCCCTGGGAGAAAGACTAGGCGCAATGACACTCGGACGATGGAGCTGGGACTCGCCTATTTATTTATAATACAAATGAGACTGGCTCCCCCACCGAACGTGCGATGGGGTTCTGAATCCTTTTCGTCAATGCTGTGTCGACCTCTGGGGATTCATTCGCTACTATCCCTTTTACCCCAGGCGTCATGACCGTGAACGATCCAAAGGATGTCTTGAACACCATCAACTTCGTCACACAGTGCTTGTGTATCCCTATCGTCAGTGTCTTTGTAATCCTGCGGTTCGCGATTCGTACATACTACAAGCAATGGGTGGGAGTGGAAGATTGTACGTTAAAAGATCTACAGATCACTTGCTCAGATTGTTAACATTTCCCAGGGTCTTGTCTCGCAGCATGGGTACGGCGGACCTGAAAAGCTGGAGATCTTTGTGAATGAGGATTGACTCCTATTAGATTCTGTTTATGGGGTACTGTTCCGTCTCAATTATAGGTGAGCCCTCCAGAGCCCATTACACTGCAATCGACTGACGCAGCATTCAGTGGGAAAATATGGGGGAGGGTACCACATTGATGATGTTTCGACTGCACACCAAGTCCTTTTCCGCAAGGTATTTTGAACTGAGCCTCGATAACTTACGATTTTTGACCTCCATCTCTCAGTTTTGCTATGTCGCCACCGTCCTCTACTGCCCCATGGCCCTGCTGGTCAAAGTCGCTCTCCTCTCCATCTTAACTCGCATCTTCGCTCCGTATCGCACCAAGATTCTCATGATCTACTTCTTTCTGGCCTGTCTGTTTGTCTACTATATTATCGCCGAGATTGTGAAAATCCGGATGTGCGACCCTATCCCAGGATACTGGACGGGTAACCCCAAGGCCAAATGTATGGACCAACAAGCCGCGCTCATCGCCGACTCAGTCATTAGTGTTGTCTCCGACCTGATTATCCTGATCTTGCCTCTTCCTTTGACGTGGTCTTTGCAAATGTCCCGCAGCAAGAAAATGCGAGTCATTGGTATGCTTTCGGCTGGTGGACTGGCCACAGCGTTCAGTCTTTACCGTTTGGTTTTGGTGGTCAGAGATGGCAGCTCAAGAGATATGACCATTGTATTTATTTGTGTCATTCTGTCTGGGTAAGGCTTCGATTCCCGCTCATATCAGCTTTCAATGATTTGAAGCATTCAGCCTAACTGACTGGTAAACAGCAATGCGGAGGGTGGGGTCGCCCTGATATGCGCTTGCCTTCCCACCATCAACATTCTCGTCAACAAGCTCCGCAAGAAGGGCTATTACAGTTCCGACCGTTACGAGCCCACCTCATCCTTGCAACTGAGTAAGATGAAGAACGGGGGCAGTAAGAGGTTTTCTTTGGGCACGTCACGTCGAGCCGATGGACTCGAATCTGCTTCGGATCAAAGTCACCTTATTTCCTTTGCTGGTGGGCCTGATGTTGCCTCCAGTGTGGAAACAGGCGGTATTCATAAGACGGTTGACGTATCACAGACTGTTGAGGTCATGGCAGATAGGGAGCACTAGGTTGGAGTCACTTGGGGGTTACTTTCGTTTTCTTTTCCTATGTTATGGGATATACCACTGGCCGTGCTTAACGAGACTAATATTCTTCTTGCAGTCATGATTCTGGGTGGAGGTTTAGCTAGAACATGTATAAATAGACTACCTAAGCTATAATGATGAGCATATACCTCCATGAACCCTTAGCTGGGCATATAAGCAGGAAAAGCAGAAGACGGGGCAAGAACACCACCAAACCTGAAGAACACAACCAACCCATCGCCAGCTCACATGACTCGCCACTGCAACTACCTGCCTACTCGGTACAAGGTACTCCGTACTTTACCACTATCACTGCTACTTAATGACCACCTTACCCCGTCTGCTAATCATCATCAAACTAGCTCCCCAAAACATCCATGCTAGACCCAATCGTTGACTCAGACATCCCTGCTGCAGGGCTTGCGTGATTCAGTGACACAAGAGCCATGTCTTATCTTGACACTTCCAACCAAGCTTTACCAAGCAAAAACAAGCCTTGTGTGCAATACTAGGTCTCAAACATCCTCACTTCCAGTCAGACAGTCCAGGCGCCAACACCGGGTCACTTAGAGTACCAATCCGTTCCGATTATCTATCTGTCACGCCATGCAAGCATGAACGGGCGTGACGTTACAACTACTTACGGTAGCAACCTTGACCGAGGTTCTGGTGCACGCAACGAGAGCAGACGAGATAGGATACAATCGGCTATCTACCTATGCTGATTTGTCCACCCTGGCCGTGTCTTCTGACTGCCTTGAAACCTCTACATTTAAAATAATGCTAACCTCGTTTTCCCGAAAGGTAGCACACCTCCTTCATCACTTCGACGTGCTCAAATCCTTCTCCAGGGTTGCCAAAGAGCTCTGAGACCGACCCTCAGTCGTGATAGTGAGCCATAGGAAGAAAGGAATAAGCATGTTGAGAGCAGCCTTAAGCATGCGACGTTGTCAGCTAAGCCAGTGACATTACAGACAATATCAGGATAATGCCTAGTTCACTATCTAGATTGACGTGAGTGCACCTCCAGAGAAGACCCCATCTCGCAACATACGCGACATTTATTTTCTTTTTTATTATCCGCCCCCCTTTCCTCCCCTCTATCTATTAAAATGTGGTGGTCGGCAGGGAAATCAGAATAATGTTCTTATCATCCCATTGGACTATGCTGAAGGAATAGTGTTGATTCACCATCAGCCTCGTCAGCACTGCGATACGGTTCGATACTGTCAAACGAATAGGTGACGAGCCAAGCCTTTGTTTCCACTTACCAAGAAACCAAAGTTCTCTTTTATCCGAGTGTACTTCCGGTGAAGTGCTCCGTGCTTTCCTCTGGCGCACCAAAGCTATCTTATTTCCAAAGGTACGCAGCATGATGGAAATTTACCCACACCCAATGGTACTTTCTCCGTTGTCTGAATGTGATTGTCTCTTTCCCAAAGCCTCGCCTTCTTCCCCTCTCCTGACCTGCGCGGTTGCTGCCATCATAGAAGCATCTCCGTCGGGAAACCGTAGCACCAGCCGCATCACAAGCAGGACGAGCCCGATAGACACAGTGGCACGCTTCGTCACCCCCCTAGCAATCAAGCTCATATGCAATCGCAAGCCTATCAATAGGCTCGAACCAGACATTCAACTTATCATCCTCATTAGGACGCTCCAGCGGTCAGCTAGAGCTACAGCTGGGCATGTTGGTGAACATTATTAGCCGCATCTGTGAATTCTCTGTAGAGAGGGGCTATTTGATACTTACGTATCAATCAGAATCACGGTAAAGACTGAGACTCCATTAACCGTGTCTCCGGGCCGGGTCCGGACCTCTGCTCTCCTTTGTTCTCCCTGATCTCCCCGGTTTCTTCCTTTCTCTTGGCAGCGGTGCTTGGCAGATGCCGACCTAAGTCTAGACTAGACTGCAGTCTTTAGGCTGCAATGCAAGCGAGGGTCCGAGGTGGGCGTGGTGAGTGGTGATTCTCATTCAGCAGCCCCCAACACCTCGGCCTGCCGCAGGCCCGCGGAGTCCTTTGTTTTGGTGTTTTGATGTTTTGACGGATGGACCGGGTCACGGTCCGTCCCTTTTTTTTTTCTTCGCAGTGGAGAACCGACCAGTCGACTCAACCGGCATCCACTCTTATTCCGTGCTCTATTAAAGTTCGATTCGTGGCTAGTTACGGACAATTAATTTGTCGTGCTATGAGACAGGCAACGCGTTCTTACTCAACACTTTTTTTTGTCTGGTAGGAACGCCGCCTCTCCCACTACCGATGTGGTAGAGCTCAACATTTATCGCCCAGACAAACAAATGCGAGCGTTATTCGAAGCTTAGGGCCATAAAAACACCACCAAATCTTCAGCCAGCCGCCGAAAATAGAGCCCGGGGTTAGCATGGATAACGAACACCTGGTAGGTTTACCCGGTTAATGACAACATAGAATTATCAATCGCATTGTCCAACATTTGACTAAGAGTACCAGTCAAATCCTACTTCTAGACACCACAGCAAGCCCACCAATAATCCCTTCCTCTTCGAGACCCTTGCCCAGCTCCTTCCCCCGCCTCGCCGAAATATGGATAGACGCCCAGCCAAAGCCAATGAGCCAGCCGAGGAGCCACGCACCACGACTCTGTTTTTCCAAGCATACATACTGAATTGATGATGTTACCTTATTGCATGCTTCCCTATCTTTCTAGCGCAATCGAGGACAAGATATCCAGTCAGTGTCATCACTCTATCTTCTCTGAGCTCTGCAGGAAACCCACGGCCAGACTCTGCAGAACAATCTACTTTCAACCATTCGCGTTAAGAACGATAAGCGCCCATTTCACGCAATTGCATATTTCCCTTCTACCGGACTAGGGTCTCCCCTCTTTCTAATATTGTTGATAAGCTTAACTTACCTTTCGAAACTCGTTCGGGGTTAGCAAACGCGCTAGTACTGGGTTCCTTCTGGATCCCAAAGACAAAAGACGGCGTCGCTGATGGTTGTTTATGACGTTGATGGATCATCACCTGTATGTCCTTCAAGCCTTTGATGTGCTAACTCAGTAGCTGGCTCACCTCAATGGTCCGAGATTGGCGCGGATTGTGAGCCATCGTCTTAGTCGAGGTTTGGAGCCCAGTGGCGTTTAGGACAAAGATACGGCATATTCCTCCACCACCGAGTCAGGTACAGTCCTGTTTCGCCGTCCACTTTCATGCGGTATCGGAGAATTTCCGGGCTGATCAAGCTAGGGCCATAGTGCCCAGGGTTGCTACTCTGTTCTGCTGCTGAATTTCGCCTTCTGATCGGATCGAAACAGGGCAGGGATCGCCGACAATCTGAGTCAAAGCAAAGGATTCTTTGATTCAAGCCAAAAGACCAAACGGAGACACTGAATTAACCGAGTATACATCCTGCCGACATTACTCTCTCCCGACAAAGGTAATATCCGGCGATAACAGCACAGGTCACCCTGCAACACCAGCAATACCAGCAGCATGTTCGGTGTCTTGGTGCTACGCAGGAAGCAAGCCCCCCAAACATCCTTCCGGTCTCGCCGGTTCTATATGCGTGGGGGAGGATATGGGGAGCCTTAGAAAGAAAACGCAAGCAAGTGGCGACTGTACCTGCTCCGGAGGGCGGAAAGGAGAAGAGCTTCTTGGCCCTGTAAGGTATCCGACGATGGAGACAACAGACTGGCATACTGAGCTCTGTCGATCTCTAACACTTAGTATTATACCATGTTCCTCCTCCTTGCCTCCCCCCCACACTATTCCGATGCAATATTCCTCCTGCAGTAAGCCGGCGACATCCCCACCCCTCGAGACGAAGGTGTGTCCAGCGGAGCTCCGGAGCATAACAGCCCTCTCTACTATACCTACCGTAAACTACTCTTTCTCTGAACTTTCACCCTTTATCTAGCCCTTCTTTAGAATGCAATCGGCACACCTGTTCTCAGGTATGCTCAATGAAAAAGAGGGGTGGGGGGTGTCAAGCCAAGGAGAGGGGCAACTGCACGGTAATCGTTAGTCTGTTCTGCGCGTAACTCCTGTACCCACCGCGATAGACAACAGTATCTCTCTTGTGTGTGTATCTCCCTCCTGCCTTGATTGTTCAGGCGCGTACTTCAGCTTTTTTCCAATCTATCAGACACTATCTATCTGTATGCCCAGAAAGAATGACGAATACATGGACTAGAGGAGATCTAGAGGAGGAGTGTGTAGTAAGAGGAAAGAACACACAACAACAGCGTTACATTTTCTGAGACAAGAAACCACTTTCCCTCCCCCCCCCCGCCGGGCCTCAGCCACCGACCGGCTTTGGTCGGAAATGTTTGATAGAACAACAAACATCTCTTTCTTAGACATGAAATACCTATTAGTAGGAGGAAGTGTACTGTGTTCCATCCGGCCGGTAGAGTAGTGTAGCTTCAGATGGTAGGTCAAAGAATGGCGGAAATGCAACACGATTTAGTTCCTTATAGGTCATTCAGGTCTGATGTAGTTAACTGGTGCTGTTATCTAATCTATTGGTTTCTAGCTAGCTAGCCTCGAGAAAAGAAATCTATAGGCTGGGGGGATGGCCGGGGCTTGAAAGTTGATTTCATGGTGCATGGGTTGCATGGGTGCATGGTACCCCCCTCGCCTTTCTACTCATAACTACTCATTCTCTCTAGTCCACTTTCCTATTCCCCCCACTCCCGGTCTTCCTCCCCGCGGCCCCGCTGGGTGTCAATTCGTCGCAAAGCCAGACGCCGAACAAAATCCCGAAAAGCAAAAAGAAAACAGCAAAAAATGAAATAAAGAAGTCATTGCGCCCGGATATAGTATAGCGCCTAGTAGATATAGGGAAAGAGGGAACCAGTTTCCAAAGATGAGAAAAAAAATAAAAAACTGGAAAAGACAGGGCCCTCGGGATCCTTCCGGCTCATGCCGCCGCCGCCAAGTCGTTGTTGACCCTGATGCAGGCTAGGATCATCCGGGTGATGGACGGCGACGATGACATACTGCCACTACTGCCCATCTCGTCCAGGATCAACCACTGCTGCAGCGTACGCGGATGGGGAGGCATAGCGCCGCTCAGGAGGTTCCCCGTCCAGGGCCGCAGGGATTGCGCGCGTGCGACCATCCACTCCTCTTCGCTGCGCGCCAGCCACATCTCTTCCGGAGCCGGTAGGGGCAGTTGCAGTAGTGTTTCAGCTTGGAAGAGGGGGTAAGAGTAGACCACTCCCCCGGTCGAAGAAGAATGACCATGAAGATGATGTGTCCGGGTCGCCAGCGTGTGGATGATGTGCACGAAATAGATGTTTCGGCGCAGGGACTCGCTGAATTTCCAGCGCGTCCAGTTGGATTCTTCTTCGTGAGAGGTCTGGAGAAGACCCCCGTAAACAATGCATAGGCGTTGGACCAGCTGGCAAGGACGTGTTAGGTCAGCACGCGGCACTCTGGCTAGTCGGTTCTGGGAAACGTCAAGGATTCTCAAGTGTACACACCTTGCTAATGGATTGAAGAACTGGGATTGCTGCAACCACCCCTGCTCCGTGGTTGGACGGATCAGGGCCCTGCCTTGCACTAGCCAGATTGGATAGACAGGTATCGTCAACCAAATCGAGTATCTGGTAGATGCAGAGGGTGTGGAGGGGAGTAATGCAGCTCTCCATCCCACGGCGGAAATGGTCGAAATCGCCGGCGCCACCGTGAGCCCTCTCGTAAGATTCCGCACAGGTGACATAAGCTGACAGAATAGCCAGCGTATTTTCGGGAGGCTCTTTCAGCGTTTGCATGGCTTCAGCATGCAACTCGGGATGTAAAAACGGGGAGATCAGCTTCTGCTGCAGTGCAACCCCAGGATACTCTCTCAGCAGGCTGACCATGTCCTGTATCACATCATCGGCACAACTACCGGAGGAATTGCTCCCTTTGGACATAAACCCCTGGCCAAGAAGATTTTCAGACGCTGTCTCGGGATATGCAGTTAAAGGCAAGATCTCATCCTCATCATAAGTCGAGAATCCCTCGCTCCAAGCATATTCCGTATAGGCAGAAGAAAGTGACGCCATCGTGAACCCATTGTTCAGCGAATACGTTTCGCTCGAAAATGTTGCTGGCGTCGGCGGCATCATGGCCGCAGGTGATGATGCGGTAGTTCCATGCTGCGAATGATATTGCAACTGTGATTGGTGACCAAAATAGTCATCGATGAGGCCAGGCAGGTGGTCATTCAATTGATAGGCGTCAGGCTGCGCAGATACATAATCAGAGCCAGCAGGTGATTCGTAGGGCCAGTGATTTTGCGTCGGAAATACGGAGCTGTCACCGTGGCCGTGAGTCAACAAATCCACATTGGTAGAAGTGGCGGGACTCCAAGGAGACCTCGAAGTGTCATCGGGATTAGATGAGGTTTCCAGAGGTGGTGCTGACAGCGCCCACGGCCCATTTCCAGAAGCCAGAGTCAGCGGAATATAGAGAGAGGCGAGGGGTGAAGTGGTGGCCTGGTCAGGGGTTTCCTGAGGCATGACAGACTCGGATGCTGTTACAGGAACGCAGGATGCTGGATAAACGCAGGGCCTTCGACTTTGTAGGCACCGGCTGCAGGAAGGTCGAGTCATAGAGCAACGCAGCTTCTTCTGAGCACAGGCATCACAAGACTTCCGCTTCGACTGACGTTCCTGACCAATGTTCTTGATGCATCGGCGACGGTGCCTATCCCGCAAATCGCCTGTCGTGCTATCAGTAAAAGTAATTCGGATACCATTCCGCCTGTTTGTCACAGTGAAACACAAGACAAAGGATCACGACTTGATCGATAGAGATGTGGGGAGAAGAGAAGGGTAGCCTACGTCGACTGTATGTCTTGTTGCAGATTCCGCACCGGAAGTCCCCGTCAGCTGTAGGCTGTGAGGAGGGTGGCGGGAAACATTGATTGCTACCCAGTTGTCTGTGCTCTTTCTCTTCGGTGGGATGCATGCTTCAAGGTGAAATGAGGTGCCTGGGGATCTAGCCTAGCGTAGGTAATGGTGGGGACTGTAAAATGGGGAGATTAGCTGATTTAAAACCAACGGTGATCATGTCCTGAAGAACTGTGTAGACAAGGTTATCTGTCGCAATTCAGAAGGACCCTCTGAGGGAGGACAGGTGAATAAAGTATTGCCAGTCTGAGATCTCTCTTGGCAGACTATAATTGACTATGCCGATTAGTCGATTCCCTCTCTCGTCTTATCCGACGAAACTTGTTCGAAGCAGAAGCGAATGGATGGAAGGATTGCAATCCCTTCTTTTGCATGTCTTGCACATGCAAGGATAAGAAAAGATACCATAATGCGGACCACTGACGAGACGGAAACCGACCGAAATCCGAGTAAGGTAATTCCAGTCAAGGATTTTAATTATTGCAGATAAATTCTGGCTGTTTTAGGGGGGGCTGAGGCAGGTGGGGGAGAGAGAGAGGAGGAGGGGGGGTGTGGCCTTAGGCCCAGGGAAGTCAGAAGGCAGATTGAAGTCAGTGGATGAATGAATAGATGTACGAGAGCGAGGGACTGTGTGAGTGCCTCAGTGCCTCAGTGCCTCAGTGCCTCAGTGCCTCAGTGCCTCAGTGCCTCAGTGCCTCAGTGCCTCAGTGCCTTAGCGCCTTAGCTTTGTGCGTGCGCTGAGGATAGGCGAGGCGAACCGCAAATGGCGCGACAGCTGCTATACATCCTTTCGATCTGATATTGCTCTGGCTGCGGGTGATTGTCCCTCGTTTAGGGGGTCTCTGCTCCAATCAATCAGTCTCCGTGTCCGGCTCGGGTTCTTTTTCACCAAGAGACTTAATATGTAAGATAAGTCTTGGGAGAAGCCCTCCTACTCAATAATATTAATATATTCAATGTACTGTACTCACGGATGCAGAAACGCCACCCCGACCGGGGATCGTCCCTGCCCAGGCCTGACTAGACTAGTCTGAGTCGTCATGTCTCTCATCAGCACTGAGTAGTAAGTTAGCAGTTGCTGTTATAGGATGGCTTTCCGATCGAATAAGGTTAGTCGAATCTCCAGCCTGGAGCCTGGAGCCTGCCCAATTTGCGTACTTTTCGAGGCCACATCTACAGACTGCAACGGAATAAACTAATCGTGAAAATAATAAGAAATGAATGAAGGATTCCAACTCATGCAAATCCTCAAACTCTCCCCCTTAGCAAAAGGAAGCTAATGCTCCCACTACCCACCTAGCGCTTCCTGCGGGAGCATCCATTGATGTTGACGCTGGTCCATTCTTCATTTCCTCTGGATTTAATCAATACATTCGATCAAAATCAATTGAATTACTCTTGTTGGACTGCAATCCTGCTAGCTTACCTCCGTTTCAGGTTTTACCGTTGGTCACGGCGTATTTGTCCTACCCCCTGCTAGGACATGACGAACCTGAATCCTTCAGGCCAGAACCTAGCACTGTGCTGTCAGTGGCATGGGGGCCCACCAAGCTAATACACTGCATGTTTATTTCCGAATCTTCAGCAGATAATTCTGGTTATCGAGGTGGATGCATCGGGGGAAATGTGGATTCGGGCAGGCAGTACGGGGTAGTAGGAACTGATTAACGATGAGACACCGTAGCACAGCAGAACTCCTTCATCGGCTGCACCGATAGGATTCTGAAGCCATCTGACTTACATGAACCCTGCGTAAGCCACAGATACGAGGCTTATCCCTGGACACACTTTGGTAGACCCCTGATTGGTGGGCAGTGCTCAGGGTTGGTTTGGAAAAGATCGAGAGCCTCACACATGCACCTTGATTAGCCAGAATCGAAAACGTCATCCGTACTCCATCTTCGCTTAAATTGACCTTGGAGTAAATGTCACTGCAACAACAAACTCTGTACACACTTTCTCTCTGGAAGAGGTAAAGAGACAGTCTTAAGTTATTGGACGGAGCTTGAAGGATCGGCGTCTGCCTTGCGAAATTTCGATTGTAGTAGTAAATTCTCTTACCTGCCATTGCTGGCTTAGTGGTCTTTCTAGAGGCCCCCCCCAATTATAGGATTCCAGACTCCAACGTCCGCAGCCACCAAAGTACGGCGTTAACCGACTAATTAAAGGATAAAATCTTACCTCAGCACTTGTACCCACGCGCGGAAGAATCAGGAATCAACGTTTACCCACGCGATGTCGATCTTCAGGCTCAATGCGGATTCGATACCTTGCATATATTCACGGTTAGGGGCCGAGACCGTATATCAATCATGCTATCCGGTATCGTCTTACTGCGTTGTCGCATGGCTGGGCTTTGTGACATCGAATTGATTAGATGTCCAGTCGTTTCCTCGTTCCAAGGGAATCCGGCACTTGGCACAATGGTCTTCAAGAGCCTGAAAATCTTCGTCATTGTAGATGTACAATTCAGAAATAAGTCGAGATAAACCAAACTGGATTTGTGAACTCCGCGGACTATGGCTAGCTCAGTTTCAACCCAATAAGGTACTATACGTGCACTAGGTCGGCTCAAGCCCTATCCGTTTTATTCAGGTCATGTACCGGTACTTTTGGGATGTAAGAACGGTCCTTCTAACATAGAGCACCCACTTTTTGCCTAGTGGGAAGGAGAACAATACCTCCGCATTTGTTGATGATTATGTCCGACAACGCCTTCCAAAGTAGTTTTCGGCCGGCCACTGGAGTAATGCTCCCGCCTGCATCACGGTTAGTGGATACTCCAACAGCGGCGAGTTTACAGCAGGCCCATAGACTAGTGTATGCGCTGAAGCATGTTAGAATTATAATAAGTCCGCAAACGTAGAACCCCCGCACTCACTCGCAACTGCAGGAGAGCTAAAAGCAGACTGGATCAGTCTATCCCATCAATGAGTATCAGTGCTGAGCTGAAGAGACAGTTTTGGTCTGCGGTACACTCCGGGGTCTGCATGGTTTCTAGCGCGGAATGAATGCAGACTTTGGTCTATACCGGAAAGAGTCATTGAAGAATACCCTGTGCAGGTTAGCCAGACAGCCCGATCCAAATACATTGGTCTGGTGTTCATTCGTCTTAAGTGCCGAGATCGTTAGCAAACATTTTGCGACAATCCGCCAAGTAAGGCCAACAATCAACGTCATGGCCATAGCTTAGAACTTGAATAATGTCCACTTACTTGTGACTCAGCTGAAATTGCTAAGTTAATCGATATGCCGAATTCAAGGCCCGTTGGAAGGCCATCCAATAGGGGGACAATGGGGAAAGCTCCCCGTCATGGTCTAAATCAGATGTGATTATGGCGTCTCATTAATCATACGCTAGAATAGGAGTCTCGTGGCTTAGGTACTCACTGCGGCCTGAAACAAATCCGAATATCATTCTCATCGGCTCCACCGCAATGATGCTCAGTAGATGCAAACCGAAACTGCTTTGCTCGGTAAATCCGGGACTGATGCAATGCATGTTTATGCGGAATTCTTCATCAGAATCGAGCATATTCCATAAATCCATCGAAGTTGATGAATCAGTGAGTTACCCAATAGGAGGCATGGACTAGAATTGGCCAAGGACATTATTGGGTCTAATTTCCAACATTGACCGTGCCTTAGTGGAGTGCCCGCGGACTTTCACATTCCGGATCCGCGATAATCACTTGGAGGGGCAGGTCTAGGCAAAGGCGAGGGGGTTTGGGCTCCATAGAACACAATAATTTTTATACACCTCTCATTGGGTCGGGATAGCCTCCAAGCCACCAACTTTTGTTTTCCTTGTTTTCCTTTTTCTTTTCTTTTGCCGAACAGTTACGGGCACTGAAATGGAGTGTTGAACGGGAGAACGTCGAGGCTGCACACTGGTATGTGCCTGGAGATGGAACGGAGGCTAGTTAAAATCCGCGAAGTGAAGCAGACTCTTCCCTTCAATGCCGGGAAGCTTTTCTCCAGGCAGGTTGCCTCATATTTGCTTACTGTGCCGCATTACACCCAGGGATCCCGTATGTGTCTAGGACTCAAGACTGCGAATATAGTCCTTAACATGCCCCACCGACTAAAATATTACTGCCGTAGTGTTGTCCCAGTGCCTGGCCAGCGCCAGCGTGTGTTGGTGGCGCTTCGAGCATTAGGCGCCAGGACCACTCGATGCCAGGTAGGCGGTCCTTCTTCCCAATGTAGAAGAGAGCATCACATTTCCAAGAGGAGTAAATTCCCTACCACGCATTCGTCGATATAGTACTCTATTCGTCTCTGGTGGGGTTCAAGCCTAAGTTGTTTTGTTCGGGTTAATAGGTCGCGGCCAGAGATGCCCCATAACGCTTGCTCTGCAAGAGCACCACTCGTGATTGATCTAAGTGGTGCACAGGGATAAGTTATCGGCGACCAACTCAGTTCTCAGACCGTCTTCAAGCGGCCTCATGGCCTCCATAACATTTGATTAAAGGACTTTGTAACCAGAAGGACTTGATCGGACCGATGACGCGCACTTGATTGAGTAAGTCCAGAAGCGATTAATCCATGGCTGCAAATCCGAATGCCTCAGATAAATACCCAGCATCTCTCACTTCTCCCGGAAGAGAGGCCGGGTAATACTGGTGGCATCGGGAGCTTGGTTCTCAGTCTGTTGATCCTCCTGAGCAGCAAGTCGATCGTGGTCGATGAGGAGAAAGCCAAGATTTAGTGTCCATTAGCAGGTAGAGGAAACAGGCTGCTGCTGTTTTATTTGCCGTTCGAAGCACAACGTGGGCCTGGGCATGAGTAGTCCGGCGGACCCTGCGGCACAGACCGTCAGATGAGAAGTACAATAGAGTTCTTATGCCACCTTGAAGACCCTTGTCTGTCTCACCTACCAGCCAGCCTGCCAAGTCTGGGTGGCCACATTTCGGCTTCAGCTGGCGTAATCATCTGCCTTCTCATTATACAGTGGAGGAAAGAGTGGTGCTCTTCCAAAGCCTTGGGTGACATCTGTCGACCTTGGCGACAAGAAGTCGAGGAGAAGTCACAGCACACCACCTTGGTAGCGAGTTGATCGTTATCTGGTAGGTTCAAATAATTGGTGAACAATTGAAATGACATTGATTATGACAGATAGTGACTCTGTTCCGCGGACCCCGATCGTGCAAAAGATGGGTTACTGTGCTCCGTGTGAATGAGATGAGATGAGATGAGAGAAGAGGAGAGGAGAGGAAATGATGAGCAGCCCAGCTGGAGATGGGCTTCTCCTCCCGAAATGAGAGAGCCTTCAGTGACTGATTTACCCTACCCGCCGCAACAGTAAGCCGGCCCCTCCGACTCCGGAATGATTGTCGGCACTTGCAACCAGCCAGACATTCACTCTATCATCAAAATCTGAAGGCTCCTTCCAACTGTTTCCTGAACTGGACGCTTGTATTCAGACTGTTGAGGAGCTTTACGTGGTTCTGATCCGGGTAAGGTCAAGCTGTCGAAGGGGGCGGCGAGAGGTGTCTTTGGCCCGACCGGCAAACTAGTCCTCCTTGCGAAGCATCCAACAATCCTGCAGTCACTTGGCAAGAGTATGTCATTTCGAAGCGCTCTGTAAGCTAATCAGTGGGTTTTCACCTACAGTCGCACCTGGAGCACTGCAAGCCATGTCAAGCTCAATATCATCAGCCTCACGCTGGACTGTTGTACTTGATTGCCTCAATCTTCTACACGCCATTTCCCACAGTTTAAGCAAATGCTGCCTGTTCGTTCACTGGGCATCCTTGTTGTTGAATATCACATCCTTCTACCCTACTCGAAAACAAAAATAGTCACTGCGCTCGACTACATGCAGCACGAAGCTTCGCTCGAGGACGGTTCAATGGCAAAGTGCCCATCATCGAACGTGACTAGAATGGACGTGCACTATGTTTCCTCACGTCCATTTGGGTCCGATGAAGTTGCAGCTCGCTCCGATCACAAACGGCTATCTGCATCTGATCTCATGACTATACACTATATCCAACCGAGTCAGCAATTCTTCATAAGAACATCAATTGTACTTTGAGTTTTATGCTTTTGTGATTGCACCTGTCACCTTTTTGCGCAAGATCCGACCCCTCAATCAACAAGAGCATACGGACAACACTTTGACCTCCTGGATGTGTTTTGTCGCTCTGCCCTTGGACCGCTGGTTATCAAGCTCAAACCCATTGAAAGACTCTTATAAAAGGCACAGACTGTTCGGTATGGTTCTTCTTGGGTCTTGTGGCACATACTAAATAGATCTAAGTCTAATGTACGCTGCAACGCAGACATCACCCAGCTTTATCCCGCGGTCGCTATTCGAAACCATACGAATGTTCGTTAGACCGGTAGCATACTCAGCGCTTGCACTGAGCTAGGACACTTATTCATTAACCTTTGCTGTGCTATTTATATGTTGTGGCGGTACGGAGATCTCGGAACGCATCCTCGGTTCAAGGTCCGGCTTTGATCGGTGATGGGCGCTGACCGCATATGTCACTAATCCAGTGGCATGGCTGGTAGTATGGAACAAGTCATTCGTCTGGCTTAATGCAGGAGAGCGGGTCAAAGAGTAATCTTATTTGGCATCACCCGGTGCGATTGGGTTCTTTCCAAAGAGTTGCAATGGGCCCTGCTTCTGTCTATAGATGACATCTCTTGAACAGTGAATGTATCCGGTCTGTTCAAACATTGTCATTCGGCGAGGGAGCTGGGAAAGAGTCTATTGTCTTCACATTTCACAGCTCTGTGTATGCGACCTCGGATAGTCCATACAAGACTTCATTCTTATAAGCTCCTTCTGCTCTTGATGCTTTTTCGGCCTTGCCATCGGCCATGATCTTCGAACCGCCATCTAGGGCCCCTGTGCCCCCTACTGATGTCCTTTCTTACAGTTTCTCAGACCCGATCTATGACAGGACTGCCCCTGTAAGGACACCACCTATTATTCTTCTTTTCGTCCGGCTCTAACCTTGGCAGATTTATGTGGATGTCCATGAGCCCTCTCGATCCATTTGCTACGACCAAGCCCGTCGCATCGTCCGCCAGTTGATTGCTGGTCTTCATGCCTGGGGCGTGCGGAAGGGAGACTGCGTCAATATTCATTCATTCAATGATGTACTGAAACCATTGATTGCGCACTGCACACCACTTGAGCATGGCTGAGACTCCACTAGATTTACTACCCTATGCTCGTGCTCGCCATTGTCGGTATAGGAGGCATTTTCACAGGCTCTAACCCGGCTTATACACCTTTGGAGCTCAGGCACCACCTGCAGACCGCGCAGGTTCGCTTTATTATCACCGAGCCTGAGCTCTACAGTCCTATCCGAACAGCTGCGCATGATCTGAATATCTTCTTATCACATGTGCGCATCTTCAACACCAGGGGAGAAACAATTCCCGAAGGGACCGTGTCCTGGACCGATCTGTTTGAGCATGGCAAAAAGGACTGGGAGCGTATCCACGATGGGTCCATAGCGGCTCAGACTACAGCTGTTCGGCTATTTAGCAGCGGAACAACAGGCCTGCCCAAAGCCACTGAAATCACTCACACAAATCTGATTGCGCAACATGAGCTCGTGTTCGAGTTGCATCATCGACCATATTGGGTAATTGGCCTTGTATTGTACTACACCAAACTCGATTCCAAAGTAACATAAGCATATTTGAAATAGGTTTCCCGCGTTGTGCCTACCCCTCTCTTCCACGCTGCCGCCGTGCCTTCCACCCATTTTGGCAGCCTCAAAGCCGGCCACACCAACTACATCATGAGGCGTTTCGATCTCTTACTCTTCCTGGAAACTGTGGAGAAGTACCATGTGACCGACTTGGCGGTTGTTCCGCCCGTTGTCATCGCCATCATCATGAGCCCTCTGTCCTACAAGCGGAGGTACTTGAGGTCTATCCGAACAAGCTCGATCGGCGCTGCGCCCATTGACCAAGGAACACAGAGGCGGCTCCAACCGTTGCTAGGTGACGGGGCACCTTGCACGCAAGTCTGGGGAATGACGGAGACAAGTTGCATCGCAACTACGCTTCCGTATCCAGAGCAGGATTACACGGGATCTGTGGGTCGCCTGATTCCGAACCTGGAAGCTAAGTAGGCATTTCTAACCTTCTCTCCTTCGTCTATGAAACGCCATGGCTCACTCGTGCGTTAAACAGGTTGATAGACCACGCGGGAAACAACATCTCCGCATACAACGTTCGCGGCGAGATATGTGTCCGAGGTCCAACTGTAACACCGGGATACTTCAACAACTCCGCCGCGAACAAAGAATCGTTCGATGAAGACGGATGGTTTCACACTGGTGACATCGGATACTGTGAAGCGGAAACAGAGAAATGGTACATCGTGGATCGAGAGAAAGATTTGATCAAGGTCCGTGGGTTCCAGGTCGCTCCACTGGAGCTAGAAGCTGTGCTGATATCACATCCGCTCATTGTTGATGCGGCTGTCATTGGTATCAAGCATCTGGTCCCAGGGACGGAGTTGCCCCAGGCGTATGTGGTGCGACGACCAAGAGATGGAGATCGGCTCACAGAAGAGAATGTGAAGAGCTATCTCTTGCAGAGACTAGCGAGCTACAAGGCTTTGACCGGAGGAGTCAGATTCGTGGATGCAATACCCAAGAATGCGAGTGGAAAGATTCTAAAGAGGCTGTTGAGGGAACAGAGCCAAAAGGAGGTCGAGGCCGGCTGGAGACCGAGGTTGTGAGGGTGTGTGCTACTGGTACTTGTGTCGCAGGAAGCACTTCAGTCACGAAGCTCATTTAGAGCTCATTTTAATCATAAAGGTCAAAGGAATAACCAGACCACCCTGTAATCTCTGTCCGGTCTTGTACAATTCGCATTCCAGGCGTTCACTCCGAAACTCGCAAGTGGAACAAGTACAGCACCAGGCGGTGTGGTTTTCTGCCACCATTTTACTTGCCGCCCAATGCCCATAGCATCCCGGAGCAACCCGCACTTTCTGCCGTGTTCTCCGCTGTTATGTGCCAGTCTTTGCAGTCACCTCGACTGTGGAACTCGAATATACCTCTTCAATGTCTTCTTCACGCTTCTCGTATAACCCCTTTCAGATGATACTCTTAAGGCGCAATCATTGTCAGCACGACATGGTTGCAAATCTCACCAAATGATATCATCAATCTATATCGGGTCAGTCCGAAAGTGCCGAAATCGGCACTTTCGGATAGTTCCAGATGCTATATCATAACCTCATCTGCCTCAGCACTGATCAACAAAAACTATACACCGTCGCTATGATGAATATATACAAACAGCAGTCCGCGCGACTGAGTCACAGTCTAGCTCGTGGTCATCCCACGGTCGCAGTACTTTATCAAGCCCTCGAGCCACCTGTTATTAACGGTGCCCGCAAGCCTCGCAAGCCTGGTGGTAGAGTAACCTTTCCACTCACTGTTCACTTCCATTGTGAAACTGAAACTGACACCTTGTTGCAGGCTACCAAGACTCAGGCGCAGACATTGCTTACACGCTTCGTAAGCATGGAGTCTGCGTCCTCACTCCCACAGCATCTCCAAATCCTTCAATACAGGAAGGCTGGTGCTTCCCCGACACCGAAGAAGGTATTCTCTCCGCCGTACAGCAAGGTGCTACACACCTCTGGGCCAATACGGTCTTGTTCTCCTCGCATCCACTGCAGGTGTCGAAATCACTGGTTTCCAACGACCCTCTTTATGTCGTCGGACAACCCCCAACGCTGGTGGAGGACTTTGACGACAAAGCCTATCTGAACGAGCAGCTCCGCAAACACGGCTCCTTCACTCTCCCGCAGTCCTGGCTTCTCCGCGCCACGGACAACATTGCCACCATTCTGGACTCTATCCCCCATTATCCCCTCATTGGCAAACCCGTTCGTGGCCGTGGTAGCCACGGCGTGAAGCTTTGTCGCGATCGTGCAGAGCTTGAGGCGCATGTCAACACATTGGTGCAGGAATCCCCTGTGGTTCTGATCGAGGAATTTCTCACCGGCGAGGAGGCGACTATTACGGTCATGCCGCCGTCCGCGGATCATGATTCGCACTGGAGTCTCCCCCCGGTCACGCGATTCAATCATGTCGACGGAGTGGCGCCTTACAGTGGCGCGGTGGCTATTACTGTCAATTCGCGCACGGTGACTGCGGACGAGATGAAGGACGCATCGTATGGTTCCGTGATGCGGCAATGCGAGCAGATTGGGAAGTTAATCGGGGCTACCGCACCCCTACGTATCGATATCAGAAGGTTCCGCGAGGGATCTGAATTCGCGATTTTCGACATTAACATGAAGCCTGTATGTCTCTCTTGTCTACTTTCCAACAATTGAAAGGCTAATCTATGTGGTCTAGAACATGACTGGCCCTGGCCGTCCTGGCCGTGAGGATCAGGCCAGTCTCTGTGCCCTCGCTGCCGCTGCTATCGGATGGGATTACGGAACCCTCCTGCAGCATATTCTCGAAGGCGCAGTATCACTGGACCAGTTTCGGAACTACAAGAACCCATTCTCGCGGTCTTAATATCATGCAATTGTTGCCAGCCAGGCACGAAGCCTCCTTCGCCTCGCCTTATTCTTCTACCTTCGCTTCGTCTACCTTTTGGGACTCTTTCTCTCCTTCGGTTTCTTTCTCTTTCTTGACAGCAACCATCTGTTTTGCCAACTCATCCCATCGATAAACCGCGCCGTCGCCCACATTATACCTATAATAATTATTTGTCCCACCCGGTACTACCGCCTTCCGGAATGTGATATTAATTCTCCCCTGGCTCCCCTGCGCCCCCTTTCGCTTTGGAATACTATGCAACCAATTAGCCTGTGTCTCGCCCCTCATGACGATCATATCCCCGGAGTTGAGCGGGAACTTGAGCGGCTTCCCTGCGTCGACATCACTCCCGGCCACAGGTTTATGCTTGAGCATGAAGTCCCGCTGCCCGCCAAGCGAGATGGACGCGATCGTGGGGTTCGGCCCCAAGAACCGCTCATCGTCCGAGTGATATGAGATGCTGTCATCGCCCGTGGCGTAGTAATTCACCAGGCAGAAGTTGTAGTGGGTTCCGTCGGCGGTGGCGGCCTCGACAGCCTGGCGGAGGACATCGAGACACGGCGGGATGGGGCGCGGGGGATGGTTGTACTTGGTCTTGTCTTTAAGCGTGGTTGGTGGGGCGCAGGTGCGGGCTTCTACGAGAGAGAGTGTGGGATTCTGGGTTTGAGTCAACTCGGACCAGGAGTTGTCGTTGCCGATAGGTTTCGTATCCTGTGAACC
The DNA here is from genome assembly GCF_001890905.1 of Aspergillus aculeatus ATCC 16872. NCBI lineage: Eukaryota > Fungi > Ascomycota > Eurotiomycetes > Eurotiales > Aspergillaceae > Aspergillus > Aspergillus aculeatus. The sequence continues at coordinate 1,273,821 of NW_017962980.1, forward strand.
CGGTATGAAAATGCTTGTCTCGTCCACGCCGAAGACGGTCGTGTAACGTGGCGTGTTGATCAGTGTCTCCGTTGGGCCGCGGCGGATGGTGTACTGCACGCGATAGAAGGGGAGCTCATTCCGGAGGAAGTTGAACAAATTGCGGGCGATCGGCGACGGGATGAACGGCTGGAAATACAGCAGGTCGAGGTGTGGCTGGTTGTTGATGACTTGCGGGGGCCGAACACGCTCGAGATTTGCGATCGGCTTGAAGATATGCGAGGGGAGGTCACGAATAGGCATGGGGTAGTTGGGGTGGTGCGTGCTCGAGACGGGGGTGGGAGATGGCGAGTCGGATGGTGGTGTAGCTTCCGGATCGGGCTTGGGCTTCTTCACCGGGATGGGTTGGAAGAAGGAATTGATTCTTTTGGACATGATATAACTCGGAGTTGAAGCTTAGTCTCGTCAATTGAGTCGCTTTGGGCTATAGCTGAGCTTTCGCAGTCAGGTGAAGACCTAGAAAATTAAGCTCGAGGCGTGAACGCGCGAAGGTAAGATCGCGTCAGTGGGTGATGTCATAGTTCCCAGCTATTGTGGATCGGATCGATCCGAATCGTCTCTAGTAAGGAACTGCGCGGGTCTAGACTCTACACTTTTTTCTGGCGTGAAGTTATGGCGTAACTTTCTTTTCTGGCTGTGTTCTCCTATGTCTCGTTCTCCCTCAACATCACGTTTCATTTTCATTGCATGTTCAAGCTGTTGATACTACGGAGTACTACGTCGCAAATTGATTTGACGATCCTGCGTGATGCCGGGGAGGATCTGCGAACAGTTCACCCTTGCAGCTTGAGGTGGTCAAGTGGCAGGGAGATCGCATTTCGTCTATAATGATACTACTTTGTAGTAAGACCGTAGTTTCTCTTGATTTATACTCGTGGAGACAGTTGCCCGCTAGAGGTGTATGCGCAGGATTGCGCCTGAGATAGCACTAAGATTGCTGGATATCATACCCGGCACCGTGGTACAATATTATATATCATGTATGAGCTCAAACATTGAAACTCGAGTGATTTCTGAGCTGGTTACTCCACCAGCCTACATGTAGGGAGCAGTTTTATTGCCCCCATTCATCATGCACGGGGCGTAAGAAGTGATTTTCAGTCCATGCGCATTTCCTCTATTATGGCCAACCACAGTCAACAAATCACATATTTCCCTATTCATCTCTGTTGTGAGCATCCTGGGATGCCTTCCGCTTGGTCCCCGCTTTGCCGAACATAGCGTCAAGCTTCGTTTGCCCCTTTTCGTGCTTCTCAACCTTGACTTTCTCCAATGCCAGCACCGGAGGCAGTCCCTGGACGCGATGCTTTGCATCCTCCAGCAGCTCGATCTCTCTCTCCCGCTGTTTCTTGACGGTCGGAACCGACCACGAGTTCGATGAGGCCGACTTATACGCGAGCTTATACTTCGAGCCGGTCAGATGGGTCTCGTAGGTATTCGCATCGACTTTCTTGACGTGCTGCCCAGGGTAAGCAATGCCAATGCTGATCTCTACACACCTGGAAGAAAAAGAAACACGCACATACCTGATGTCCCACAATTAGCCAGTGATACTCCGTTCCCACCGGTGCACCGCTTCCCTCCGGCGCTCTTTTTGCCCGTCGCTTGTTCGTCTGGTAATCGATACGCCAGAGGTCCGGCTCCTCCTTCGTCTCCTTCCACGTTCCCTCATCATACTTCCAGGTATGCGAGCCCCCGACGGCCATCCCGGAATACACTTGACCGTTGAACGACTTGAGCGCGTTGTAGGCTGTTCCGCTTCCGCCTGCGTATCCCGCCGCATGCATAGCCAGCTGTTCGCCAGTGCTCCCTGTCTCCTCGGGCATCTCGTCTTCGTCCGCAAGGTCCGGCGCCACTGAGTCATGGTCTTCAGGCTGACGTTCTGTGACTCCCCCGCCGCCTGACGCAGGGTCTTCCACGCAATGAGCGTCATCTGCGACTGCAGCATCCTGCTCGGATCGAGGCGGAGAAGGTAGCTTCTGTGATGACCGGGTATTTCTTTTGACGCGCTTATTCGGCATGTCGCTTACTGGTGGAATATCATAAAAGAAGGACGGATATTCGATAGCTAGGCTGGATACCTAATAGTGGCTAGTTCGAAGTCGAAGTGGTCGTGAAGGAGGAAATGGCGAAGAGCGAAAGTAGGAGCCATGACGTCACAGGTAGCACATGCCGCGAGAGGAGAACTTCCACAGGTTGAATGGTGGTTGTGTTGACCTCAACCCAATCTACCTCTTGTACCACTAACCTTTTTTCCCCCCACGATGGCAACAAGCTTCCTTTTTACAAACATTCCACCTACCTACTCATGACTCGACGTCAATCCGTTGCTAAGAATAGCCTCCGTGATCTGTCCAAGAGCTTGCTAAGCTCTTACGTTGCGCGATGAGTCGTTTCGAGGCAGTACACCTGCAATCTGCTGATCTGAAAATCGTCCCCGCGCTGGACATTGGTTGGACATTGGTTGAATGTGAAGGGAATAATGGAGTTGGGACACGTCTACCACTCTGCGGTGTGCGTGGATTATCTATGATCGCCAGCCCCAGTCAAGCCACAGTTCATCAATGAAAGTTGCAGCCACGGATGGACAAACGTCATCTCCTGTTCTGATGCGAGTGAGTCAGTGACTGGAGGAGGATAAGTTGTTGCCTCGAGAACTGTAGGTAGCGATGATGGCCATTCGGGACGGGCGGGAAGAACCGGTGGGTGGAGTCGTCCTCACAATCCCATGATTAACCTGCCTGCACTCTTCTTTCTCTACACCTGACAGTCGGTCACCCGATGACGATCATTTTTCTTCTTCTTTTCCTTCTCTCTTTCTTCTTTTTTCGCCGTGCTTGAACCTTTTGCACATCCCGAAAGAGGGGCACTCACTGTGGCCCAAGGCAACGGACCAACCCCCTTCCATCCCACGCATCCATCAGCATCATCGGCTTCAATCAGCACCAATGTCTCCCTCTTACACACCTCCCTTTCAGGATGACGGACGAACCGCTTTTCCTCTCACAGAACGTTCCCCGCTTATCCTCATGTATTCTCATCAATCACAGGGTCCGCCAATCCATCAGAATATTGCTTGCGCGGCGGAAGTCGATGTCGCTGCCCTTGCTCTGGCTGATGCGCCACCATACCAGTCCCGACAGTTGATCCCCATCCATGATCACCAACCCCCGCTTGTCCCGGTACAATGACCTATTGAGGAGGCGGGAAAAGCGCGGAATAGTCGACATACCATTTCAAGGGCTGATGGGTCCTACCGTAGAGGACTCATACTCATAAATATGCTCTTTCTTTTCCCCGGACGTCAGCGGCGCCTCGCGCCCTTTATCCGCTGGACATAGATATCTTTCTGACCGAACCCCTTCCCCCTCCGTTGCAAAAACCATACTGCTTCGACATCCCTGTCTGGCGCATAACTGAAACTGTAATCAACGAATCCGCATTCTCGACTACTGCAACATCCGTGCCTTTCTCATCTCCCGTCTCGTTGCTTTTTCTTTAGGGGTTTCTCTTTATCCTCAGACATCCTTTGCCCCTCGATTCCTTTTAAGGGTCCTCCCTCCTCTCCACCTGGAGAGGCTACACGGAAACCATATCCGTTCAGACCTTCTTTCCAGCCCTCCTATTTTTTCTTCTCACACTCATTTTCTTACTCGACCGTGAGAATCTGGATTTTCGGTCAATATCTGCATGCACGTACCTCTATGATCGACCGCTTTCCCCATATTTGAATAAAGTTCTCTCCGCGTCCCTCGTGACCACGCACACGACCTCCGCCCCCAGCCGACTAAGAGCGAAGTAAAAGAGGTCAAAAAGCGAGCTTCCCCAGTTCTCGAAACACGACCGAGGCAAATTTTTTTTTCTTTGGATCATCCTTCAAGGACAAAACTCCCAAACACACTTCTCTACACATATTCACTACATTTAAACACATACACAATATGCGCGACATGCCGTCCCGATTCATCGAGATCCTTGACCCCAGCGATGGCCATCCTCGCATTTCCGACTCCGACGTGCGACTTGAAGATGTTCTCGCCGACCACGAAGCCTTCGTCACCCGACCGCGATCATCTACACAGTCTTCCTCAAAAGCCAGCATAGACAAGGATCGCATAGAGCGGGACAATCTGTCCTCGCCGGGACAGCGGTGGAAACGCCTCAGCAACATCCTTGTCCCTAATCGACGCGCCTCGACTTGAAAGGATGCACTATCCACACCACAATTCCGGCTACAGGCGTTCAATCATTAGCGACAATGACGTCCGCGAGGAGCGGTCCCGGAGACCCTCTCACGCATAACATTACCACTTTACCCTCCTTACGATCTCCACTATGCTACAACACAACAACATGCTGGTGTACATGGCAACACAAACAACCACGCGACGAATCACTAAACGAGACAAGACGAAACGAACTCCTTTTTTTTATTCTACTTTCTCGAATTCATGTTTCGGAGTTTGGAATCTAGACATGGAGTAGATGTCACTACAATTTACTTTATTTCCGGGATGGGACTCTGGTTTTGGGTTTCACTTTAGCGCAGGAGTAGGCACAGGCAAACACAATTAGGGTGTTTCTTTTTAGGGTGAAATCTTCTATTCTTACAAGACGATGGATCGAAGCATGGTTTCAAACAATCTACAAAACTTGGATTTATTTTTGCGAAGCTCCCGGATCATGAACAATCATGACCTGTTCCTTGCCTCTGGGTTCCTTGGTTCGGTGGTTTGGATTGTCCATGTGACTGACAACCCCCACTAGGTTCGGCTCCTTTTCATTTGCCTTCATCTATAAGACCCGACTCATCATTATACCCATCAGCAAGAATTGACTGATGCCCGAAACCCTTCCTTCGCCCCAACCCCAACCCCGAAAATCCAATTCCCCCCACCGCCCACCCATCCTTTGCCCCCACCCAGCCCCCCCATGCGGTGAGTTAAGTATTGAGTAAGTCCATAGACTAGTGAGTGAGTGAGTGAGTGAGTGAGTGAGTGAGTGAGTGAGTGAACAACATGCCCCGAACCAGATCCAAGTTACTACGTATTCCACATCCAGAATAGTTGAAGTTATGGGTTCAATGGAATTCAGTGGTCACAGTCTAGACTACGTAGAACTACGTAGACTCCGTACCACCTCCGCCTTACTGGGTGTGCGAACCCCCCGGCAAGTGGATACATTGACATCATCTTTTGCCGAGTTGTGTTGCCCCGGGCTCGTTAGTGGCGGCTACTCATAGTTAGGCTGGGCTGAGCTTCGCTCGCTACCGAAATGTGGTTCGGGCAATGCTGGGGCCGGACTACATAGTATGTAATATGTAATGGCTCATGGGGTTTAGTTGGTTGGTGAGGTGGTCGGTTGGGAATGCATTGTTGTTGTTGTTGTTGTTGTTGCACGGCAGCAGAGTACATACTGTTGAAGTTACTACTATGCAGGTGTGACTAATTTTTTAACCGCGTCGCGGAGCCTTTCGATTCTAGAGTCAATCTGAATTGATGTGGTTGCAGATCTATGCTAGGCAGGTCGGAACAATGGCTTTGTTTTCGGGGGTTTCGGGGGCGGGGGGGAGGGGGTTGGGTTCTAGACCTACCACTAGCCAGCTACTCAGTAGAAGTCAATAGTAAGCCAGCGGGAGTACGGTAGTTAGTTCAAAGGCTGAACAAGGGCGTTGAACTCAATTGCTTGGGTGTCTGGAAGGCCCGGGGCCCGAGGGCGCTAAGCTAACACTACCGTGGATTTGCACACTCGCTACGGGTCGCGGATCGGCGCCTGCTTTTTTGGAACGTCGCTTATCCTCAGTCCTCACCTCACAGTGGTTCGTGGTTTTGCTTGTTCGGGGAAGAAAATCTGGCGATCGGAGGATCGGATGGTCGGGAGGATGGAAGAAAAATAGAAGGAGGGTTGGTTTGCTTTCGTCTGTATTGGTTGCTCTCCTTAGAAGGTAGCCAGGGTGAGAGTTTAGGTTGACAACACGTGGAGAATTGTTGTCTTCGGCTGTATCTTCTCCGATTCCCGACCGGCGATCTCATCGGTTTTAGGACTGCTTGGATTGGTCTGCTATGTTCTGCCTGGGGATTCTCAAGTTTAGTTGGATGATCTTCATCCTACATGCACATCTACATATGGCACAACCGTTGCCTCTCCGATAAGCCCATTATCCACTGTTCCGGGCAAGCCACCGTAGGCTCTGAAGACATTTGCCGGGTACATGCCGCCTGTCCAGAGCTCATCGAAGATCGAGCGGAGGTAGTTCCACATCACGGACGGAACCTCTACAGTAATCTCGTTGGCGCCGGCGTGAAGGTACGGACTGATGTTGATCTTCGGGGCCTGGTAGTCGAAGGGCGGGACGCGGTGACCGTTCACGTAGACTCGCGCCCCGTTGGTGGCTTTGGGTAGAAGGAGGTATGCGCCTGAGGCGGATGCTGAAGGCGACCATGCCAGGCTGTGGGTGTAGTAGCCTATTCCGGAGGCGTTGGCGATGGCGGGAATGTCGCGCCAGGAGACGAGGGAAGTGAGCCTGTGAGTGGTGTTGTGTTTGAGCGCGATCGTGGAGGCATCGCTGATATTAAGAGGGTGGTTCCAATGCTCGACGGTGAGAGTCCAGTTAGAAAGAGCGATCCTTGGGGCGACGGTGCGGTTAGTGAGTTGAGTGATGGTTTTACCGTTGGAGAGTGGCAGTGATATCTTTGCAAGGCTACTGGACGAAACGTGCAGATGAAGGCTCCCTGCTTGAATATACTCATGCCCAATGATTGAAGGGGGAATGTCGGTGGTACAGAGTGATGTCGCAGACGTCGTGGTATCCCTGAAGACCAGTATGGCGGTCTGGTTTGCAGCAAAGGAGAAGGAAACTATCGTGCGTCCGAATTCTTGTTGATATGCCAAAAGTGGGCTCTCTTTGCCAGTCCACGGATCTAGTGAGTAAGGCTGTTTGGTGGTTGCGACACTTATTCTGCCAGCAGACTTGACCAGGTCCGACAGGATGAAAAGATACTCTGTGCCGTCGCTGTCAGTTCTCCAGGTAGAATACCAGGTCCCATCGGCCTGCACTTTGACCCTGGGCGAGATGCCTAAAGCTGAAATCTTGCTAGCTGCTTGACCAGCAGCGACCGTATAGACATTCTGGGTAGCCTGCAGAGAGGCCAGCTTTGCCCGAGTGGCAGTCTTAGTCCCATCTTCTGTGAAGTAGATGTTGGGCAGCCCATCTGATAAGATTACAGGAAGACCTGCACGGGCATAATCTTTGATATGGCTGATGGCATCAAGAGTGAGGTTGCTCGACCTAGGGATAATCATTGCGCGAAACTCGGGGCCATCCGGTGCCAATGACCCATTCTTCACATAAGCTTGAGGCAAGGCGAAGTTCTCGGGTGACAAGTAGACATAGGTGTAACCTTTTCCTGTTAGAACGCAAAGTCCGCGAATTTGAAAGAGAAAACACATACCATGCTCGATCAGGTCACTCTGGTTATAGAGTGTGCCCAAATACGGATCAGATGCGGAGTCCTTGCTGTAGACGACCAAGTCAACTTTCGGGATACCCTTTCGCTGTGAGTATTGTAACCTCGCAATGTGATTCAAGGCTTCTGAGAATCCGTGGTTCCAGTATGGCTGCTTCTCAGAGTATGAGTCTGAAAACAGATAGTAGAACGCTGTATAGCCTGGCCACGTCGTATTGTAGTAGTCTCCAGAGTAAGATTGTCCATGCAACACGACCTGATTAACGCCCCCTGCAGCCGCTCGATTGACCTGCCACAGAAGCTCTGTGATCGTATGGCTATATGCTTCGGTTATGACAGCGCCAAGCTCGTTCGAGATGACTTTCTTTCCTGCTAAGATTGCAGGACCAGAGAATTGCCGATAACTGTCAACATTGTTCTGGTGCTGCAAGCTCTCGCACTCCGGTGCATTTACATACGGGACATTAGCCAAGACATCAACAGGTAGATTGTAGCCAACCTGAGACGAGTATTGTAGGTTCATCGCGTTGGTCCAGTTCGTGTAGTGCTCCACGTAGGCCCGGTATCCCTCCATTAGAGCACCACGGAAATCATTCACATATCCCTTTCCTTGGTCTGGAGTATCTAGTAGGCACTGTATCGAACCCGGTGCAGCGTTTTGAATGCCAATGTTGTTATTGCCGAAAATGAAGAGTGGTAGATAACGCTTCAGGTCATAGCCATATTTGTCATAAAAGACTTTCGGCAGCGACGGCGTCCACGACATGTTCGAAATCGCCTCGATACTGTCCTCCCAGCCTGTCGACTATCAGCTATGTTCGTCCCTTGGTGTGGCAGGAATGCTTACCATAGTTACCGACCTCGGACAGAAGCTTCTTGATCTCAGCGTCCTCGAGCAAGTAGTCATCGCAGAACCTGGTAACCACCTGTGCTCCCTGCGCGCTGAAGTGATCGACAATGTAGGAACCATTGTCAAAGATTGTCCCGGTCATGTTTGAGTTGACTGGGAGATTTTGCGTGTGTGACAGGTACTGGTAAAATGCAAAAAGCAGATAGGTTTCGCCGTGAGACGAAGGAAGCTCCAGATGAACGGTGCCTTCTGATGATACATTGTCTGTCCAGTCCTGTAGTGTTGCATTCTTGAGCACGTATTGCATATGGTCCTCTACTGCCACGGTGTATAAAGCCGTAACGGTCTGGCCTGTGATGTTCCAAGCCGAAAGGGCTTGAGCAAACAAGTGCCACCAAATCGCCTGTATCCCAGCCTGGAAGCCTGCCGTCATAGGTTCCGTTCGAAGGTATAGCAACTGTGTATGGAGCCTTATGATTCAAGTTCAACATGTTAGTATGCACAAAAGCGCATAATGCCCTTTCTCTTACTTACCAAATCCCACTGAAGCCCCTCATCATCATACCGTGCAGGCACTCCCTGACCCTGGTTAGGGCCGAGGGGAAAGTCCATGGCAAGGCCGGCCTCTTTGTGAGCCTGGAGAGCAGCTTTGAACATCTCGAGGTACGCCGGCGTGCCGAAGCCGTAGGTCACCCAGTCCGCCCCTGGTACCTCGGAGCCATAAGCGTAGAATGGGAGGAACTCAACACCACCAGCACCCAGAGCCCCGGCATCTTTGATATTCTGTTGGACGAGTCCGGGGTCCACACTGGCATCCGGCAGCCAGTAGCGGAAACGAGGACGTGCGCGAGGCGCTGGATTCTGAAACGAACCGAGGTCGTCATAAGGTCCAGTCGTCTTGTGAGCGAGTGCAATGCTCGGTCGTGAGAGCAACGCGGTAATCAGAAGCGAGGCCAAGCGCATTTTTATCAATGGAAAGCTGCGATTGCACACTGTGCTGGTGCTTATGGGTTCTCATGATGAATGTTTCTCTGCTTTATACCTCAGTTCCATCACAGCTCTCACACAGGTTCGAGGCTCGGTTGGCCCTACCCCGAGATGCTCGTTGTGACCCTGTATATTCGGACAGGCCCATGTCATGGACGAATACTTGGAAAGGAAAGAGATAGACAGGCTCAGGATTAGTGAACGCAGGCTCAGCAAAGCATCAAGTCAGAAAGGCAAGAAACCATTGGCGCTGTAGGAAGTCTGCATGAACGATAGTGCTGACGCGATTACATTTTGGGAAAGAAATACGAGAGTAGTCGTATTCGGGCCCAACTAAACCGGTGAGTCGAGCCTAATACGGCAAGCATCGATGTTGAATAGTTCGTTATAGGACTAGTGTTGGATTTCTCTGCATTGCCGCCCAGCTAAAGACCCTGCCTGGGGCGGGGAACTTGCGGGGAGTAATCTATTCTCAGGACCCTGTCTATATTATACCAGTGTGTGATTATTATCCTACCAAAATGCTGCTGCAACATGCGGTGGCAATGTCTCTATGACAATCAATACTAAGCGAATGGCTCTCCGGACCCTGCTTCGTCCGGCCCCAAGCCCACTTTCCCTATGCTTCCACCGGATTCAAGAAGCTCATGCCCTTTCCTAACACCTTCGAGATTGAGCTTTAGTCGCTTGGTCAAATGACATTTGATCTTGCCAGAATCTATCAACTCGGAGAGTTCCTCCAAGATGCGATGATGCGAATCAACATCCACCTTGTGATACGGCTTCGTGCCAAGGAGACACCAGACGAATGTGAGAGATTTGGACATGAACTCGGTTCCATACATCTTCGCTTGACCTTGCACAATCGAACAAACCTTACCGAATGGAGCACAAACCTTGGCACATGTATCCATGTACTGGTCGGTGGAATGTGTGATGAAAATGTACCTGGATGAATGGTCAGCTTATGTCGCATTCAAGTTGAGGCATGCCATACTTCAGAGGGAGGTCAAGGTTCAGATCTGCTACCTGTTTTGAAACGTCCTCCCGGTGGTTGACAACGTGCGTAGCACCTATCTCTTTGGCGAAACTGATCGTCTCCGGTCGCGAGGCTGTCGTGATGACCACCGGTACTTCAAGCAGCACGCGTGCAATTTGAATTGCCACAGCACCGACTCCACCAGCGCCGTTAATGATCAAGATTGCTGTTCGCTCGCCTTTCTTGATTCCCAGCCTCTCCACCAGCGCTTCATAAGCCGTGATATATGTCAGAGGCATGACAGCGGCTTCGATGAAGTCCAGACGCTTCGGCTTGTGTCCCACACTCCTTTCATCCACCAATTGATATTCTGCGTTGGAACCCTGCCTGATAGGACTTCCAGAATAGAAGACCTCATCTCCGACCTTGAAGTAGGAGCACTCAGAGCCGACTGCTTCCACAACACCTGCAGCGTCATATCCGGTGATTTGAAACGGTCGGGGAACATTATCATAGTAGTCTGGCGGTTCGTCAGTGAAATAAACCTACCCTGGGTCACAAAACGGGTATGGGCTTGCCTGGGTAATCATCGTAAGTTCCGTTTCTCACTTTCGTATCCACTGGATTTACGGATACTCCTTTGACCCTGATCGATTGCTCTTAGTCCTTGTGTGCATCAACAGACAAATTGCTCGTACCGAACCAACAAATCCCGAGGCCATAGCTCGGAAGGCTTCGGGATTTCCCTTGCCTGGAGATGATCGATAGGACCATAATCTTCAATGCCGATCGCTTTCATTATGACTGAAGTTGTCAAGCCTTCTTGGTCCGAGGAGTTTGTTGCCAAAAGACATAGCAGTCATCGCGGATTGAATTTATAACCTCTTTGGTGAGGTTACGTCACCGGCACGTCAAAAGACTATATGCGCCGTCAAAATAATCAGTGACTTTGTGCTTCAGACATGTTGATGCTAGCCTGTACAAGTACCATTAGCTCTCGTTGAGCGATCCGGTAATAACACGACCTGGAGTCATGCATTGGTGCGAAAAGAAGCCAATTCTCGAAGTTACAGTCATATCCCTAGAGAGACATCGCGGAGTTTAATGATAGCTGTCATCTCACATCCCCAAGACATCAAACAGAAGCTTAGTTCCGAACAGTCAGCGTCTGTCGAAGAAATAAGCGTTCGCATGCTTGAGGATCGCCCTCTTCCCGTTCTCTGCATACACAAACAAGATCAGCATGATTCCTTATCGCGAGAACTAATGCATCCCTGCAGCAGCCTTATCGATAAGACAAGGCGGACAGCTAAGCGGTGAACAGTTTTGCCCGGCATGATAAACAAAACCCACTCCCAATCGGGACAGCCAGGTACCGATCGCCCCGCCACAAGACAAGCATCCAAAAACAATCAACGCGCAAGCAGACCTCAGTATAAGGGCAGGGATACGATCAACTATTTAAGTACAGTACACCCCGAGTAACTCGGCATTGAGCGACAGACTTGAGATCAAAGTCCTCCATTGAACAGCCTTCCCTTTGCAAGAGACCATCTCATCCTCCGAGCACTGCTTCCAACCAACAAGATGTCAACGACGCCCGGCGCAAAGTCCCGCTCCATAACCCCGACAGTCTTCGAGCAGCAACGGGCAGAACTCGTAAGAGAAATCGCCGTGGTAAGCCCTCCTCCTCTCATCCCAAAATTTCTCGGTACGATGAGCGTCTCATTGCGTCGTTGGTCGGCCCTTTCTCATTCGCCGAAGCGAAAACCCCTCCCCCCAAAAAATACCTCACTGAAACTAAACTCACATGGGGATGGTGGCTAGGGCATGGAGCAAGTTCTCCAGAATATGAATCGGCTCAATCGGAACTTGGAGAGCATCATCTCTGTAGGTCTCACCGCTCCCCCAACCCCACCCTTTCTTCACTTCATGGAGGATGTGGTTCTATTGGCTTCCATGCAAGGATCAAAGACGGATCGCTAATCTATCCTTGCGTAGGTGGGGAATGAGTTTGGCTCCGTCGAGGCCCTGTGGTCGCGGTTTGAGAATTTCATGGGCCAGCCGGCTGAGGGGACGGAGGCTCCGGATCGGCGGAACGAGGGGGGGCAGCAGCAGGAGGAGAAGGAGGCGCAGAGTGAGCTTCGCGATGAGGAGATGAAGGATGCTGAGGCTTGATTGCTGTTTTGGGAGGTGGAGGTATAAGGTTTGTTGCCTACGATATCTGGCTAAAAATCCGGCGTTTTGAGTATGGCGTGAATCTGTTTTGGCTTGGTCGAGGGAGCTTGTCTACTTATTTTTTTGGTCACAGGTTATCCTGTTCTTTTCCAAAGAGCTGAATGAGTTACTGGATGATTTCCCAGCAATTTTTTGGGGATGGTGTTCGGATTCAGTTACATGGGATGTCGCTTGCGCCAAAAAGAAAACACCCGTCCCATGCATAACGAATAGAGGCCATATGGCCGTGCTCATAACAGACATAAAGCATTCAAGGAATAGAAAGAAGGGAACAGGAGCGTGAGATGATTGAGACAGCCGTAGTTTATGGGAAAGGTCATAAAGGCCAAGCAGGTATAACAACGTAAGAGGCGATTGGATAAACAGAAAGCCGCCGGCAAATTTCAAGAAACAAATACGAGCCCAAGTGGACTGAGAACCAACATCAAAAAGTCAAGCGGAGGGTGCCAAACATGGCCGGGCTCCATCTCGCTTTGCTATTTCGTATCACATGTGAAAAGAGTCGGTGAAGCCGTCAAAGCAACCAGGCTTGTGTGTGGCATGAGCGTGAAAGGGGAAATGAAATGCTGGGATGGTAAGGGTGTATGGGAATATACCAGTTGAGGAGCCAGTAAAGAGATAAAGCGAGCCAACCAGTTACAAGATTTTGCAGCTCCGCTTCTTGACCTTCTTTCCGCCGCCGCCGCCGCCGCCCCCGACTCGGGGTTTGCTGCCAGCGCTGGACGTCTGACGGTCATTGCAGTCTTGTTCTTCGGCGGAGACCACAATATCGACTGCAAGCCCGAATACACCGTCAACACCGCGCATCTCCTTGCTACTGCATTCCACGTACGAGGCATTCATACGACGCGCCACTGCTTCGCCTTGTTCGGGCGTTACCGGCGTCAGTCCTTGGGTTTTAAGCAGCTCAATGCATGTTCTCTTATTGCGCAGATCCGACTTCAGGCCCACTAGTATGAGCGGGGTAGTTGGACAGAAATGCAAGACTTCAGGATACCACTATGTATATTGTCAGAGGCTTCCACTAATTGCAGACGGTGGGCCAGAGTCAAGCATACCTTATCCATCACATTCTCTAGCGAGGCGGGGCAATCGATAGCAAAGCAAACAAACAGGAGATCTGTCTCTGGATACGACAATGGACGTAGACGATCATATTCTTCCTGGCCAGCAGTGTCCCACAGAGCGAGCTCGACTGTCTTTCCGGAAGCCCGATGGGTTGTTTGCGTGATGTAGTTCTCGAACACCGTAGGAACATATTTCTGAGCCGGGGGGGTCAGTTGGGATCGGAAGAATCGAGCCGCCGCAGAGACCGTCAGGCACTTACCTCCGGGAAATAACCTTGCGAATAACTTATCAAGAGACAGGTTTTTCCGCAGCCGCCATCGCCCACCACCACAAACTTTTTGGAATATGCCGGAGGCTGCGTAATATTCGTGGCTTCTGACATCCTTCCGCTGGAAACACTGGTGTTTGTGCTGACGGTGCCGTTGCTGACTCTGACGCTCTGGCTGCGCGTCCGGCTTTGTCGCGGATTCATGGACTGAGGAGGAGTTGCGAGTGAATGACGACGCGAGGGTGCATAAGCTTGGTCATCATACATGGTACCTGACATGATGTCGGAATAGGAAAATTGATGGAATGTAGGTATCCAGTCGTTCCGGAAGGGAGGGGGGGGGGCAAAGTGTCGGTCAGGAAATGCTTCCAGGCAATTATCACTATTAAAGATCCACCTGGTTGCCCGATTGCAAAGCCAAGAGGTTTGAAATATGGTAGGTAGTTATGGAATTTCCCTTATTGTGAGAATGAGGCTCCAAAGTCGACACGTCGCTGCGAGGTTGCTGCACGAAGGAGGAGATCGATTATAGTGGTGGAGGCGGAGGTGGAGGTGGAGGAGGAGGAGGAGGGGTGGTTGGGAAAGAGAACGTGAAAGACAATACGCGAAACCAGCACGAAGAAGTTCAAAAAGGGAGGAAGGGATGTCAGGCTTCGAGATCGAATCCTCTAATACGGGGACCGATGGTCGAAGAGCCATTGATGGGGCGGGCTGCTTTTGCTGCTAGTGCCGGTGCTGCTACGAGGCCCCATTGCGGCTGACATGAAACCGCCAGACCGATGTTTACCGGCCGATGAGCTGCCATGGCAACGCGGCGGGACAAATGACGCACCGTTTCCGCTGTCAAGTAGTTCCCTACTTCTGAGGAAGTCCAGGACAGTTTCAGCTCATCTCTTGTCCCCTGTGAGTTTTTTTTTCTTGACATGGTGGGTGCTTCATCTTCAATGTTTATTTTTAGCAGATTCGTCACATCTCATCCAGTTCCTTGAATTGGTGGACTCTGACTGGGCTAGAACCAAGGCTCCATCCCATCCAAGCTGTGTCTCTCCCATGTGGTCCCGTACAGTACGTAGTACTGTACCTAGGGTACTCTGGTTCTTGCCAACTCCTTTGTCCTTCAAATCACTTCCGATCTTTAGATCGGGTTTAGTTCCTAGTGCCAGGGCTGACTCCGATCTGTTGGTTGATTAGATGGGATGGCGTCTGTCAGCTCGGTTCCTTGCGTAATTGCCTCACCCCGTAACCGTTGTGACAGTTTCCGACCAAGAGTAGGACTGGAATCAATCACTTGTGACGTAACTTGGTCCCGGCTGCTGTCTCATACTTGGAGCCTTGAATTCTGCCCAGTGCTCCTCAGTAGGCCACGCTTTCTGTGTGAGGGGGGACGGAGTTTCCAAGAAGTCTCATCACACATGATATATATATCATGGATATCTTGATCCTTCACGGGCTGTTCGCACGACCCGACTTTGATATGGGGGTTCAAACATGATTAGTAGATGTCTGTCTATCCATCAAGTATTTATGGAGACTTCAAAGGTCCATTATGCAAGTAAAACGGTCTGACACGTGACTTTGCAGCACGTCCCTGGCCATTTGGGGCTCTTCCTGGAGATTCGAATTGGCGGCGGGCGCATTGACCGCCAAATCCCGCCAACACGATTCTGATAAGTGACTGTTCGCGTCCGCGGGACAAGTAGTCTAATCTAGTCGTAATAATACCTCCAGGCTGGCTCTGATTTCTCTCCTTAATCGACGTTAAAATTGTGTCTAACCGCCCTCCCCACCTTCCTCGCCCCGACCACTCAAGGCATTATCTCTATATTTTGTCTTATTCGAGTCTCTCGGAAGCCTTAATGATCACCCAAGGCGGTCGGAGAACCTAAGGGAATCTGTCCGCCAGGAAACGGAAAAAAAACCACATGGAGGGAATCGCAATCATCTCATCACTTTGATAGCTTTACACGCTTGCCTGCTTGGGCACCAGCCATCGCAAATGGCTCACAGCAAAAATGGCCAGCCAGACGCTGGTCTGAGAAGTCTCAATCATTGTATGTTTGTGCAGTACTTGTCCTATCAAAAGTCAGTCTCTTTGTCCAACACTAACAGTGGCTTGACCTGTGCTTTTGAGTAGATCGCAACCAGCTTCCTCTTTGGCGTTACTGGCCACGACAAAAATTGCTTCCATTGATTCGATTCGAAACACCATATCTCGCCTGGTGCCAGGAGAAAACCCGAACTCCGACTCTGGATTCATACTTTGCGTTCACGGCCAACCTAGGAACACACACCTTCTTCATGGTTTTCCTCCCAATTCTATTCTGGTGCGGTTATGCAAGCTTGGGACGTGGGTACGTGCTCTCGATTGGATGTTACGACCGATTATTTCGGCGCCGGGGGACTCTGCGCCTGATAGCTACGTATCGCTAACATACTTGGCTCTCGTTTAGGATGGTGCATCTATTGGCCTCCGGTGTATTCTTTAGTGGCTTCATCAAGGACCTCCTGTGTCTACCTCGGCCTTTATCTCCACCCCTCCAGCGCATAACAATGTCCGGCTCTGCGGCTCTGGAGTATGGATTTCCTTCCACTCACTCTACGAATGCCGTTTCGGTCGCAGTCTATGTTCTCTCCCTCCTCAATTCTCCGGATTGTACTCTTAGCTCTAGTATGAACTTGGCACTTCAGGCTTTGACATATGTCTATGTCAGCTCCATTGTTCTGGGCCGCCTGTATTGCGGGATGCATGGATTCTGCGACGTGGTCACCGGTTGCCTGTTAGGTGGCTTCCTTGCCTATTTGCAGTACACATATGGGCCTACCATCGACGATTATATCCTTGCTGCTACAGGGAAAGGTGTCACACTAGTTATTCTGTTGATCTTGGCCCTGGTCCGTGTGCACCCAGAGCCTGCGGATGACTGCCCATGCTTTGATGATAGCGTGGCTTTTGCGGGAGTGACACTCGGTGCTCAAATCGCTTATTGGCACTTGGCACGCTCGAAGATGGGGTGGTATGAGTCGGCAGCAGGTCCTGCGCCCAAGTTTGAATTGGTGGAGATGACAAAAACTGCTCTTCGGCTGGTCCTGGGAATCCTATTACTCTTCGTTTGGCGGGCAGTGACAAAACCCTTCATGCTTCGGATTCTTCCACCTGTTTTCCGGGGTCTTGAAAAGCTAGGGCTGATCCTTCCTCGGAGGTTCTTCACCAATGCTTCGTAAGTTGTTTTTTTTTCGCTCAGGAGGAGGAAACGGACTACCTTTTCAAACAGACAGCTAACCGGTTGACTTGATAGGCAATACTCCCGTGTTCCAGCGCATCTGAAGGATCATGAAGTTCTCCCAAATTTATCCGAGATTCCATCATTCCTCACCACAATACGCCATCCGAGACGACGAGCAATATCCGTTGGTCCTCAATCAGAGGCTGATGCCTATGAAGCATTGGCATATCGTGAGAAGCGCAGGCGGGAGAGTCTCTCCAACGGCCATAAGGCTACCCCTGCCACCGAGGTTGGTCAGGCTGGTTCCTCCGCCAGAGAGGCTCAGCCACCGAAGCTGTCAAGACGGCCATCCAAGCTCAATGACTATGAGCACATGATGGGCACGGGAGCTCTAGGTCTTGCGACGTCTCCTGACAATGCTAGCCAAGCGGACTCATCCACTGTCCCCTTTCCCGATTTCGATGCTGGATTCGAGGCCGATGAAGAGGAACTCTTCGCGCAGATCAAACGCCCGCGTGTACGCTATGATGTAGAGGTAGTCACAAAGCTGGTGGTGTATTCTGGTAGGTCCTGCCAAGATCCCTTTGAATTATCGCACCCGCGACTTCGCTTTGGCTAAGTGTGCTGACAATTTCTGGATCGAAAGGGATTGCTTGGATAGTTATGGAGGGAGCCCCCCTCTTGTTCTCGCAAATTGGCCTTGCGGCCTATTAGCACGATGATCATGGGTGTAGTCCCGGTTTGACTGTGTCTCCTGGTTCAGTCCAGCACGTCGGACTTTACACGCCCGCGATGTAACATAGCTGACATTTCTGTTACTGTATATACGATTTTGTTTTCTCTCTTCTTTCTTTACCTGAGGCATCTCCAAGCACCTTCCGAAGCAAGCAAGGCCTATCCAAGCACCTCTCCGAATAAGCAAAGCCGTGTTAACAGCTTCTGTTGCTTTTCCGCAGACTCCCATATGAAATCAAACTACCTAACATGATTAGAACTGTATTTAGATACAGACTTTTCAGTTTTATTTATAATTATAGAAGGCTTTGGAATTAAGTTGAGTCACCTTTTCATCAGTATTTTTAACATACAAAAACAACCTCTTTTCTGGTCCACTTCGTGGTGGCGGACCGCTTCTACGTGACTGACTCTACTAAGAAGTACCTAGGTAGCGCTTCGCAAACTGGAGGATTTTGGACCACTGATTTTTCCGGTTCGATCCTTAACTTATCCTGAAGATAAAGGGTCATAATCGCGTTGGCAGGTTGTCGATCTTACAATAGTAGCCAGTTTACTTTGTACTCGTTGGTAACTTCGAGAGAACTTGATTAAGAGGCTGCTAAGTGTGGCCGTTCTGATCACCAAGACTCGAGTATAAAAGTCGAGTAGGCACGGAGGTATATCCTCACGTGATCTTTCCCCGGAGGGAGGGTCAGGCTTCCGGCGCTAAGCCTCTCTAAGGTTGAGCATAAAATGGCGGGCGGGCGGGCGTCGTCGGGGTACGTCCGTATTATTAGTTAGCTAGCTAGCTCGGTCTTCCCAATAACTTCATATCGCGGCTGTACTGATTCATTCACTCCTCGCTCTTTCTACCTGCCCCAGTTGCGCCCACCACATTCACTGGACCCCACGTCTTCCAATGTAACACCAATTTGCACCGCGACCTCAGTGAATATTTCGGCAACAGTGTTCCTGCCATGGCGATGATCGTGTTGTGATTGCGCCTTCCCTTTTTTTTGTTTCTGTTTCTCTTCTTCCTTCCTCCCTCCCACCCACCTCTCCTTCTACCTCTCTTCGTTTCTCTCCACTTCCTCTTTACACAACACAACACCTCACATAATCGTACTCACGTCACTGCTTCTATCACCGAACTCACATCACTGCTTTCATCACCGAACTTACATCTCACGGCTTTCTTCACTGAACTCACATCTCACTGCTTTCTTCACCGAACTCACACAACTCACAATCATATCACTCTGCTGACATTACAATGTCTGGCCCTCTCGATCCATTCGCTGAATTGTGGCAGCACGAGGTAAGCTCATCCGCCCCAAGGATAGAATCATAATTTCAGGACTAACCGATTCCTAGCGCGAACAGATGGCTCGGCTGAACCCTCCCACTAGGCGTCTTCCTCCCAGTTTGTCCGATATCAACATCTCCGCTCAGTCAAACTTCATGCGTGATAACACCTCACTTCTCGCCAATGGGCCTCGACCCAAGTTGGGCAATATCCATCGTCCCAGCCGGAGCGACCCTGACTGGTTCCCAACAACAAGCCGGTACGACAATCCTGATTCACCTCTATTTCGTCCCACTGGACCAGAATCAGCTGGACCTTCAAGGAATGCATTTGCTCCACGTCCATTCGGTGTTGATGAAACCAGCACTTCACAACATGCACTCGCTCCGCGACGCTTTGGTCTCAATGAACCCAGCACTTCGCAAAATATACTCGCTCCACGTCCATTCGGACTCAATAAACCCAGCACTTCGCAAAATGCGTTTGCTCCACAAAGCTTTGGTCTTAATGAACCTAGCACTTCGAAACATGCGTTCGCTCCGCGACGCTTTGGTCTCAATGAGCCTAGCACATCGTTTGTTCCACGTCCATTTGCACTCGCTGAGCCTAGCACTTCGCAAACTGTATTCGCTCCACGTCCATCTGGACTCAATGAACCCAGCACTTTGTTTGCTCCACGTCCATTTGCACTCGATGAACCCAGAAATTCGCGAAATGCGTTCGCTCCACGTCCATTTGGTCTCAATGCACCCAGCACTTCGCGAAATGGATTCGCTTCACGTCCCTTTGGTCTCACTGGTGGACCTAGCACTCTGGACAATACCTTTTATCACAGTCGGCCAAGAGTCCACCTTCACCCTATGCCTGGCACAGAAGAAGAGAAGCTTAAGAAGCTTGAGGCCACATTTTTGGCCGGCAAAGGGCAGGATTCCTCGAGTACCGCGACTCGCAAGAGACCACTAGAGATATCTGATGAAGATGATGAATGTCCTTATAGACCGCAACAATCTCAAAATACTCCGTACGGTCTAACAATTGCCAAGTCATGCCCACCTCCTGAGCAGAAGGAGGCAACGGACATGCATACTTTGGTTTCAGATACGGCACGTATCGAACATCCCTCGCATGAATTTACTCTGCATGTTCCTGCTACTCCCCAAGTCCATCCACCCGGCAGTTGGCCGGAAACAACCCAAGCCGCAACACGGTTTGCCGACCTCACTGACAACTATGTACCGGAGCAAGCTCTTGAATCTGCTTCAAGCTGGGCTGGGTTGACAGCGCGCTTGACGCGTGTCGTTGGTAACAACATGACCACGCGTGCTAACAACACCGCTAGAGCTGTGCGTGGTGTTGGTAACCACATCACCCAGCGTGCTACCAAAACCGCTAGAGTTGTGCGTGTTGTTGGTCATGATATAGGTCAGCGTGCTACCATCACCGCCCGACGAGCTGTGAATGTTGTTGGAACATTCAAACGTCGCATTCAGCAAGTACTTCACAGAGATACAAATGAGCATGATCTTGAAGATCACCGAAGAGGGCCACCTGCCGATTCCGATATGCCGTTGCTTGACGCGGCTTCTGTTGTTGTTGATGATGCTTTGAGTTCTGATGTGATGGATGCCACTCCTGAGCCGCTCCATCCTGTTGAAATGCCGTCGCCGGCGGACGGTATTTTCGAACTTGTCGAGATTGACTTTAGTGGTTTCAACTTTTGGTCTAGCCGTTCCAATTCCTCAGATACACCCAGCTCTGGTTCGGCCACCAAGCCCAAGTCTCTGAAACGTGCCGCACCCGAATCCGAAGACGCCTTCCACCCTCCCAAGAAATCCAAGAACCGAGCTCCGATGGCCTTCTCTCCCCCTCGTACCCGCGACTCATTTGTGCGAAAAATGTTTCCACCTGCTCTCGTGGGGAGTCTTGCAGTCGCAGAGGCAATGAAAGCCCATTTTGCAGGAAATCCCATGCCACTCAAGCGCATCAACTACAGGAGAGGAGCATATCATCTCCAACCCATTCGCGTTCCTTCCACCGAGGTGAAGGAGACTGCTACCCAAAGACCCAAGATCGCACAGTCTCAAGAAGTGAAAACGAAAAGTATTTTGAAGACCAGCAGTAACGCTGTGGCCTCATCTTCGAAGTCTTCTGTGGTCGATGCGACTACCGTCAGCCTTCCTGATGCCAATCATGAAAAGCATACGCCAAAGCCTAAGCCCTCCCGCAAAGTTCACTTTCCTAACTCGCCTGTGACAGGCGAGCGTATCATAACACCTCGCAATGCGCCTCCTGCCCCACGGACACCGTCACCGTCACCGCCAAGGGCACGAATTGGACATCTCCAGCATCTTCTCGATGCGCATGCGAGAAATATCCTTTCCAGCGAAGAAGACACCGATGCTAAAGCTATTACCTATGAAGAGCAAAAGGAGAACATCGCTCCTCTGGCTCCTGATACCACGTCCCGCGATTTGATGAGTACTGAAGTTACGTCCCACGATATGTTGAGCACTGAGATTACGTCCCGCGATATGTTGAGCAATGAGTACATGAGAATTGAAGACACGAATATCGAACATGTGAATACCAATCAGACGACTGCTGATGAAGTGGTCAGCCATGAAGGTAGATCTGTTATTGCACAGGAAAGCAACACGCTCTCGCAGGATCCCTCTACACAAGAGGCAGAGCAACACCCCATGGGTCGAGCACTTTCTGCGGTAAGCATGTTCTATCCTACCCCTTCCCCTATCCCGGTTGGCAGGACTGAGTCTCTTCTTGCCAAAAGCTGGAGAGCGACCGTGGCGGAAAACGAGGAAAAAGAGGGGGAAAGAAGAAGGCACAGCCAGCAACGCCCACCCGCAAGAATCCTCCTCGAGCGGCCCGCAGTGCGACCCCTAAGCGCTAAGTGGATCAAACGTCTTGAAGACACCATGGCTGGGCCACCATCAAGGAAGGTCGCCACTACACTTTCGGGAGAGACATTGACGACACGAGATCTGGCAACCTGCTATACACCGTTGGAGTGGCTGAATGACGAAGTGATCAACGCGTACATGGCATTAATTATCGACTACTTGCGAAGAACCAACAACAACTCTGGGCGGCATGACAAGCCGCGATACCACGCATTCAATTCTTTTTTCTTTTCCAATTTGCGAGACAAGGGATACGAGTCTGTCCGCAGGTGGGCGACACGGGCCAAGATTGGAGGCAAGACCCTCCTCAACGTCGACACGGTGTTTGTGCCTATCCATGACAAATCTCACTGGACACTCATCGTGGTCAAGCCGTGCGATCGCACCATCGAACACTTCGATTCCCTGGGGGGGCTCAATAAGCGCCATGTAAATCTCATCAAAACATGGCTGGGGGGGGAACTGGGGGAGGGATTTGTGGAGGCGGAGTGGAAGGTGCTGCCGTCCCTGTCTCCCCGGCAAGACAACGGGTCCGACTGTGGTGTCTTCCTCCTGTCGACGGCGAAAGCCGTCGCCATCAACCTGGAGCCCCAATCCTATGGGGCTCCGGACTCCCCACTACTGCGACAGAAAATAGTGGGGGAGTTGATGAATGGAGGCCTGGACGGGGACTTCAATCCCGTCCAGGGCCGGGGGGTCATGCTGTGAGTGGTCGCGGTCAGCACTTCGACTGGCCACTTGGGGCGGGGATGGCGGCACCAGGGGGGGGAAACAAACAAACAAAAAACAAAAAAAAAAGAAAAGAAAGAAAGTGTGAATAGGGATGGGCAAGCATGTATGGTTAGTGTTCGTCATATTATGAGGTCTTGGTTGCATTGGGTTGGAGTCATGTTTGTGAAGCGAGTTGTTAGCGTCTGTTGACTGTTTGTGTTTTGTACGGATACCCCGTCAGTTGAAGCCTGAGCTCCTGACATGCGTTTGTTTCTGAGTGTGGAGAGCATGGAAAGAAATGGGGATGCTTGATGTAAATAGCAGGGCTGTGTTCCCCGTGTGTCGCTCATATTACCTCGGGCGACCACCTCTACAATGACACTATCTCAAGTCTACTTTCTCTTCCAAATCAAGGTGCACAGTAAAGCATGTTCTTCAGTCTCGGTAAGAATAAGGCTATACAGCTATGAAAGAGCGCCCAGGGATGCTTTCATTGATCTACCCAACAAGGTCTCTGACAGTGGGTCGATGGACCAACTGACAACGGTCCTCTCGTCTCACGACCATCCTCTTGATGATAGCGTAGTTCCTCCACCCGCGACTGACTAAAGCCCATGGCCGCGAGATTCAGATCTGGTCGATAACGATGATGATGACGATGTTGCTTTCTACTACGCCAGCCGGGAACATCATCCCCCTCCTTGCCACCCTCGTCACTTTCCTTCTGCTGTTCCAAGGACGACCATGACGCCACCGACTGCGAGGAAGGAAAGGCAGAGGCGTCGACAGCAGCAGCAGCAGCAGCAGAAGAAGAGAGATTATAGACCAGCTCCATCCACTCAATCCCGAGGTAGACCGACTCGCCGACGCGCAGGTCCCCCGTCCACTCCCCACCGTTACTCCACAGGTTGACGACGATGATGCTAGGCCGGTCCGGCACGCGATACCGCTTGACGGTCTGCAAGGTGTCATCCGCATACCACCGCGACTCCGTCCGCAACCAGTCCAACCGATGCGTCGTCCACTCCGTCCACGGCCGCGTCAGGTTCACCACCGCGCTCGCCCCCGGGATGATCCGGTCGTGCTCCGCGTCGTAGTCAGGCTGGTTGGCGTAGTGGATGGTGTAAGGGCTGTCGGCCGTCAGGATCTCGATGTCCGATTCGCAGATCGCCGAGCGGTACGTGAAGATGCCCGCACAGGTGCCGCTGGGAACGGTCCTTTGATCTGGGCGTAAGGGGAGGGGGAGCGGGGTGCTGGGTGGCGGGTATGCGAAGTTGGGTTTGTGTTTTGGTTCGGGGTGGAATGGATTGTGGTGCGCGGTGTCCCGCGACATCAGGCGCATGTAGAGCCGGAGCGAGCAGTGGTCGATTAGACCGATTTGCGATTCGATCTCCGCGGTGGAGGCGTGGTCTGTGAAGCGCGTCGTGCGGAGGACGAGGAAGCTTTTGCTTGCGCTTGCGCTTGCGCTTGGGGGTTGGTTTTGAGGAGGATGAGGGTTGGCTGAGGGCAGGGGGTGCATGAGGAAGACGTTGGATTCGGAGTTCGTCATGGAGATTGGGGAGAGGAGCGGGTCGGCGGCGCGGTGCCAGGTTTGGACGTGCCAGTCTTTGCTGAAGGGGGTTTGCGTGAGGAGGTCGTGCGTTGTGTATTGGGTGTCGGTGTTGTTGGTCTTTTGGGTGGTTGTGGATGAGGATGAGGGTGGGTGGAATTGCGATGCGTTGCGAAAGTCCCACAGTTTGTAATGCGTGAAGTAGCCCGGGTCGGGGCCGGAGATGAGGTAGCAGTCGCATTGCTGGGGGTCGATCGGGGTGTTGTTTTTAGATGTCGATGCTGTGGTCCAGCGTACGTTGCTTAGTGTTGTTATCAGGGAAAGACTGGCGTGGATGGAGGTCAAGGAGAGTCTCATGGTGGCGGTGGATGTGGAGGAATAGGAAGGATGCTGAAGGAGTGACTGTGTGGGGTAAGTATAGAGCTGCAGACTGCAGACTGCAGATTGTCTGGCGACGGGGTTGTTTCGTGGCCTTTTGGATTGAGATCTATGCGGTTATGATGGACATGCTTGTATATACTCGGACAAAACTTCCGAAGGCAGGCGCGGAGCGTTGGTGCAGTGACTTGCCGCATGCTCGGAGGATTATGATGTAGTTATAAGCTTGTAAACAGCCACTGTGGGGGAGCCAGATGGTTGCAACACTTAGAAGGAACATACCGCGATATTGGTGGCATTTGTTGGTAGGTCGGCCATGGAGTTTATAAAGAGGCCCAGTTTGTATGGAGGATTACGCCCCCTCGGAACTACAGCTGCACCCCCCAACGTTTGCATGCGTGTTTCCGTCGCTGCAATGGCCGGTGGGACTGTAAGAACCTAGACTAAGTTATTGGTTAGACTATAGATGCGTTATATAGCTCGTGTCTACTAAGGTTAGTGGTCTATGACCACCGACAGGTATACTTCAAGCCAGAGCATCCACACTATACCACCGGCAATAATCCCCTATGATGAACAACCATTACGAGTTAGTTACTCGGTTCACCTGCGGCCTCCTCCCTTGGCCAGAGGCATTGTTAAAGCGCCCTCAGCGGGCTTAGTAGGGCTCGTACCCACGCTTTTTTGACCTTATGTTCTGAGTAGCCGTAGGCCTAATCAAGCACGAATCAATATAGCTGTTGAACCTAGAGCCTGATTATCTAAATTCGTGGATGTAGTTACGTAGCTACTGGTAGACCTGCTTATATAGCTGTTAGAGGTACTATTTATACGGCTGTTTGACGTTGTTCAGATATCTTTCCAAGCACCAATTTAAATGTACTGTAGATATAGCTACGACCTGACACTACAGCGAGAGGGGGGGTCTTGTACTATCATCTGACGAAGCGCAAATCATGTGACTACTTTTTAGGGACACTAAATCAGGTTGCTTAATGTTGTACGGAGTTTCAGCTAATTAGTTAATCAGTGTTCGTCATCCTTGCTCAGGCCCTTATAGAGTTGCGAAGCGCTCTTCGCAAATAACCAGTGTCGGTATAGAACGGGAATGATACAGTATGAAGTCAGTATGGGAACGGCGTAGGGCCTGTGGTTGCACTAAGCAGCGGTAGATACGAGAGGCAGCACAGGGCTGAGCAACCAATCTGCAAGCGGATACCCCCTCCAAGGCGGCGTGGCAAACATCAGTTTTCCCCCCAGTGATTGGCAGCAGGCAGCAGGAGGCAGTCAGCTGCAGCTTGTAGGGCCTGCCAAGCTCCCGACCTTCCCGTTCCTTTGGTATTGTCACCCTCCGTACCATAAGTTACCGTTCACGGTGTATGGCCATCATGACGGTTTTTATCTTAAATCCCAGCCAGAGACACACCAATTTGATCTGGTAGATGCGAGAATGTCATCTAGTATGACTGCAACTGACTCAGGATATAACTGATCGGTATCATAAATTCCCCATCCAATGATTGTGATCAGTTGGTTCGTTGGTGACGAGGTTGAAGGAACGAGGGGTCAGGCGCTAGACTGGGTTGGGAGAATCAGCCGGCGGGTGCCACGAAAAACCAAGCAGAGTAAGCCAACCAAGGGGGGCTGCGTTGCAAGATCAGTCCTACAATCAGTCCTAGTAGTCCTACAGTCCTACTCCTTCTCTCGCCTCGCCTCACTCATCCCGTCTCCCTTTCTTCTTTCATCATCACCTCCCAAACCCACCCACCACCATATTCGTCATCATACCCTGTGATTTTTATCTTCACAACCCTCCAAAAAAGGCAACAAAAATGGACCTCTTGTGAATATTGGATCGGAAAGAGACCCAGAGCACCTCGAAAACCCACACATCATCGCCCACCATTAACCAGTTGTCACGGTCGGCTCCCGACCGTTCCTTGAATCTGCCATGACTACCACCCTGGAACGTAGTCTTTCTCGCACCTCGAGCATGTCGATACCGGTCTCGAGCCCGAGGTTATCTCTCGTACATGAATCCACACCCCCAATACTCTCCGACCCCACCCTGTCTCATATTCACGACCGCTTGACTTATCTCGACTCTCGCCTTTTGGAACTTCGATCCAGTGTCTTGACCAAGGATGGCTACGTCGACAGGCGGAACCGTGAAGACGAACATATCCGACGCGAATTCGAAGCCAACCGATCCGTCTCGAATCGGATCGATCTGAACGTTGTCGCCCTGAAAACCGACGTCGACCAGTTGAAGTCGGGGATCTCGCAGCTCAAATCCAGCATCGGCCAGACCGGTAATGAGACCGTCTTCCTCCGCAGTGATGTCGACCGTTTGTCCAAGAACGTGGATCAGATCCAGTCAGATGTCGAACATCTGCAAACCGATGTCTGTGGATGCCGCGTCGAAGTCAGCAAGCTGCACGCTACGATCAGTCAACTGCGTACCGATTTGATCACTCTCCAACATGAGACGTCACGCCATCTGACGTCCGTCTTCAATCGGTTCTCTCTCATCGAGTCCCGTATGAAGCATTCGGAGCGGGTTCGGTTCAACTCGCTGGCCCATACCACTCACGCCCCGATCACGCCTGTTCCGGTGGTAGAAGACGACGGATCATTACAATGGCCCGAATACTTTCCTCGTACTGTATGGCGGTTCTGGTGTCTCAAGAAAAGAAGTAGGAGTAAGTGCGATTGGCAGGTGAATTCCCCGCACTCATCTAACAGTGTTTCTAGTCAACCGCTTGGTTCAACTGGCCGATTTCTACCAGCTTGGAGGGTATGAATATTGGGGCCGTATGCACCAGACGGAGCCTGTGTACGCCACTGCAACCGACAGTGACTCGAGTGACTCGAGTGACTATCCGTCCACTCTTACACGCGCGGAGGCTGTTCGTCTGTATCCTGAGGCTGCGCATCAGGCGCTGGCAGCAACGCTGGGGCTGGTTTATTACAAAATCCGCAACGAAGTTGGCGAAGGGCTGACTCTCCACATTCGTCCTCCGAAGCGGCAGCAAGAAGAAGTTGCTTCGGCAGCTTCCAGTGCGAAGGAGAAGCCGGTGAAGATGCCTCGCCGACCGAACAACATGTCGCCGACCACCTTGAAGCGGCTTATTGATGGCCCATCCTTGGAGGCCAAGTCTTTAACGTCTGAGGAATCAGACAAACTGGGATGGAACGCTCACTCGGAAGTCTCCGATGATACTATGAGCAAGCTCAGAGGCATCGTGTCGGAGGAAGTCGGTACCTTGCTTCGAGCGCTGGAGCGCGGTCGGATTAAGCTCAGGTCTACGCGCCCTGAGCAACGGTCGAATGTCTCGCCCTCGGAGTTCAGGTCCAGCTTCCGCCACGGCAAGATCGCTGATGACGAACGAACCATTCCCGACACTGTTGCTACGGAGGTTGTCTCCGTCTCTTCAGGTGTTCCCGAGAAGGTGGAAGAGCCTGAGCTTCCCGATACTGCATCTGATGCTACCAGTCCATTGACTGGGATTGAGACCTGAGGGGCTCATCACAGCTACGAACAGTATCAGCAGGTTCAACTCTTCAGCCACACTTTTACAGCCTGTACCCATAGGCTCTACCTTGATGACCGTCCATTGGACACTGGTTTTCTCCCGAGATAACACACTGCAGTTGTGATTATCTCGATGGATTCCACACACGTTTGTACCATGGAGTACGCGCAGATTGCTTGCTCTGAGGCTTGACCCCTTTCTCAACGTCTCGGGTGTCGTGGCCTATGGGTAGAGGGTGTGTGGTATTGTTGATTAGCCATTCGATCTTCAAGGAGATCTTTGGTCTCGAAGGGTCGATGCCCACAAAGAATGTTGATTCACCCATCAACATTCAACGCTAGATAGGAGTGGGAACGGCCCAGCTCCTTTGATTCACCTTGTTGAATCTGGGTACTACGTCTGCCAGAACAAGCGCCCTACTCGGTGGACCAAGCGGGCCGTGTAACCGGCCTAGTAGCAGTAGCCATGTTGCTACGAGTGGCTGAGCGTCAGCCCGATCCTTGGCTAGATTTGTATTGTACCCCCTCCCTACCTTGACCAGGTTTCTGGAAGGTGTACAGTCTGCGCAAGCAGGCTTGGAGTGCCCTAAGGATTGCTACAGCGTAACCTCATGACAAGTTCGATCGTTTTATTTGGCATCATTGGCTGGAGTTATCGACCATCGGACAGGCCTTCACCTGGCCGCAGCATTGAACGGCGTTTTCGGATTTCATTGGGAATGATTGCTTATAGATACCCATGCTCTGTATTGTGTTTTTTAGCGATACTCGTTTTCGATTCATTGAGCAATCAACTGTTCTCTTGATTAACAAAGACCTAGGCTCGATCTGCTCCGAACGGACTGAGCTGGGTGTGCTACCAGACGATTCTACAACGATCGATCCTCCTATTAGAGGGTGCTCGCGGTCGATCGTCCCAACCCAGATAAATTCCGTACAATCCTGCAATTGTGGATCAAGCTAACAAGCAGTAA
Organism: Aspergillus aculeatus ATCC 16872; assembly: GCF_001890905.1. Lineage (NCBI taxonomy): Eukaryota > Fungi > Ascomycota > Eurotiomycetes > Eurotiales > Aspergillaceae > Aspergillus > Aspergillus aculeatus. The sequence goes on from NW_017962980.1 coordinate 1,303,028, forward strand.
ACATGCAGATAGATTCTTAAAAACGCTCATAATATGAAAAACCATGGCTAGGTAAATGTATCCCAATCCTCGTCTATGACAATTCCCCCGGTTTCCTGTCATCCTATCATAGATCTGTGTCACCCAAGCGTCGTCGGCTCGAATAGATCTTTCTTGAGCACTTCCAAGACCTTTTTCTCGTCGACATTCCCCAAGTCGATACCGGCAGGGGCCTGTTGCTCGACCTCCGACTCCGCCGGACTCGCGCTGTTCTCTTCCACCGGCGCGTGGGTGCGAATATACTCGTCTTCCAGTAGATACCGGGCGTCGGATCCCTGCGCGCGTAACGCATCGGGCGAGTCCGGTAGTACATAGATAGTAGGGAATTCGATGACCGTGTGGTCGTGCAGGGCGGCGGTGAGAGTCATGCTGGGGGCGAGCGGGATCAGGACGGGATGTTTGGTCGCTGTCCGCGGCCGGTGGAGGTAAAAGTATACGTTTCGATGGGGGAGGATCGCGTGCGTTTCTTCTTGTTCGGAGGAGGTGGTAGTGGGTGGGTGTGGTTCGTCGATTGTGGTTGGTGCTGTTGATTCTGCAGTAGTGCTGGATTCGGTGGTTGTAGTATTAACAGAGGGGATATCCTCAGGTTGCTGAGCGACGTTCTCCGTTGTTGAAGAAGGCAGTTCCTGTTGTTGCGCTTGGCCCTGATCTTCTCCCTGCTCTTGGTTCTGTGTCTGTGTCTCCGTCTGCTCCTGTTCCTTTTCCTTCTCGCGTTCTTCCCTACTGAGAGGAAAGGCTCGATCATAGGAGATGGAAATCGGAACCGAATCCCTGCAGTTCCTCGTGCGCTTCTCCCCGGTCTCCCCTATCCACTCCACCGTCCACACCAAGCATTGCTGTCTGTAAACCATTGTAGAAAGTCAGCCATCATCCATCCACCGCAGCTCCCAGCCAAACAAACAATATAAGAGTAAAAGCGACGGGGACGGGAACGTACTTAGCAAACCACCTCGACCCATTCTCCTTATTCCGACTCATTCCCCTCGGCGCCCGAATAACCTTCACGCCTGCATTTCTCACTTCCCGCAAGAACGCCGATTCCCCTTTCGCAGGGCCACCAGCACCAGCACCAGCACCAGCAGCACCAGCACCAGCACCAGCAGCAACAGCAGCAGCAACAGCAGCACCCCTCTTCCTCTTCCCCCCAGCGCCCCCAGCGCCCCCACCAACCTCCCCTCCCTCCCCCTCCACCCCCTTGCCTGTTCCCGTGCTAGAAGGCGAATCATCCAACCCCACGACCGCCAAATCCCTCACAAATCCGGTAGCATCCCCATCGACCCGGATCCCGCGGTTCTCGGCGTCGCGCCCGGCCCGCTCGATCGACCGCTCGATCCCGGTGATGAAGTTGAAGTCGCGGTCGAAGGCCGTCTCCGTGGCCAGCTCGCTGCGCCGCAGGTAGGCCGCGGGGTCACGCACCCCGCTGCACTGCGACCAGAGCTTGTGGCGCCGCGTGCAGGGCAGCGAGCAGGTGCGCGTGTTGCATCGGGGGCAGCGGTATTTGGGGGGTTGAAGGTGACTGTATTTTTCATCCAATTGATTTAGTGTTAGGATCTTGGGGGTTTGGGCTTGGGTGGGTGTATGGATCGGGGGCTTACCAGATTGTGCAGAGGTCTGTTAGGAGGGAGTCCTCTTGTGAGGAGGGCATTTTTACTCTTGGGGGTGGGTTTAGTGTTTGGATCTGTGGTTTTTGTTGATGGCGTTTGGGGGGATGGGGTATGGGGTATATAGTTCAGTATTTGTGTCAAGTGCAAAGTCAGGGTATGATTTGGCTGAGAACAAGCCTGTAAGAGAAAATAAGAGTAGCTGAGGTAGAATGAATGCCAAAGTGTTGATCGAGGCGCGGAGAGAAAAAAACTGATAAGTTGGAGATTAAGCCATTGGATCCTTATCGCCCCGGGCTTATCGTGCAGGGCTTTTAATGCCTGAGGCAGGAGCTTCATGGAGCAGCCATCGCAATCACTAATCAACCAACATGACTTATGCTACGGTACAACTGCTACGTGCTCCCTGGCTAGCCTTCTGCACTTCTAGCAGGTGGCTGTAACGCTGACAATAGCTCCATTATTCAATCAATCGCCGGATCTCGACAGCCATGCTCGCAATGATGCGATTAGTGATCCGACCCAGTGATTTCTAATCTCGGCGTTTGCAACTCCCCGATCCAAATGACGACATGAGGAGAATGCGGAGTATGCTTAGCGAAGTTAGAGTATATCTTCGACTCATATCCAGACTCAGATTCTTTTCCTGTTCTCTCGATATATCTTCGACTCAGTTCTTGACAAACCAGGACCCAAACCCAAATCCAAACCCAAAAGATGGCCGCTGCTAAACCTTTCGCCATCGTCGCCGGCGTTGGCCCTGGAACAGTACGGTTCCTCCCACACCTTTACAAACGGTTCCGATGTACAGACTAACAACAAGATAACGTGCAGGGCGCCTCCATTGCCCGCCGCTTTGCCAAAGCCTACTCCGTCGTCGTGCTCGCCCGCAACCCCGCCAACTACGAGTCCGTCGTCGACGAGATCAACTCCGCCGGCGGCCAAGCCACGGGCTTCAGCGCCGACCTTTCCGACACCCAGAACGTCAAATCCACCTTCGAGCAGATCACGAAGCAGTTCACCGGCTCCCCGCTCGCCGCGGCCGTGTTCAACGTCGGAGGTGGCTTCGTGCGCAAGCCGTTCCTCGAGCTGACGGCCGAGGAGTTCTCGTCCGGGTTCGAGTCGCAGGGGTTAGTAGATAAACCCTCTTCCTTCCCTCCCAACCCGAGACTCCAAGCTTAGAACCGCACCTTTCTTTTTGTGGACGCATGGCTAACATCTACAACAGCAAAGGAGCCTTCAACTTCGCCAAGGAGACCCTCCCGCTGCTCCTCCAGGCCACGAATCTCCAGCACCCGCCGACCCTCATCTTCACGGGGGCCACGGCCAGCGTGAAGGGCTCGGCGAACTTCTCCTCCTTCGCGGCGGGCAAGTTCGCCCTGCGCGCGCTGGCGCAGTCGCTGGCCCGCGAGTTCGGGCCCAAGGGCGTGCACGTCTCGCATGTGATCGTCGATGGGGTGATTGATATCCCGCGCACGAAGGCGTGGACGTTCGAGCATGAGGATGCAAAGTTGGATCCTGAGGCGGTGAGTAGCCATTCTCTTTTCGTGACTCGAAGAATCTGAGAAATCGGTGGTTAATATTTGACTTTCTGTACAGATCGCCGAGTCGTATTGGCACTTGCATAGTCAGCCACGCACGACGTTTGGGTTTGAGCTGGATCTCCGACCCTATGTTGAGAAGTGGTAGGTCTGAGGCTTTGCTTGCAAGGTGAAATGGAAGATAGCTCGTTTGGCTAGGTAAATTGAAGTCTGCAAGGGTTGGCTCAAATGCCTAATTCTAGTACTTCATTAATGGTATAGTAGGGGGCAGGGTTTGAAGTCAGTATGTTGATCATTCATAATACCAGTGTAAATCAAAAATCTGAGTTTGCATATTTTAGTAGCTCTATGGACCTCGAGCAAGCTGCGTAGGGTCTCTTGCCATGTTGTAAGATCAAAAGAGAGAGAGAGAGAGGAGTTCGTGGTAACTACTGAGTATAACGTCAGATCAGACATAAGCAAGCACAAGCTGACTAACACGCAAGCACAAGAAGCAGTAGCTGACCTCACCACAAAGCTATAGCTTTCTCCTCTTCCGTCACCACCGTTCTCCGCACCTCTCTCTCACTACTCAGCTTCATCTAATATTCCCAAACGACACAAGTTCCCAAACTCACTCAAAACTCACACAAATCCCACAAAGAAACTTACCTCACTCAAACCACCGCAGAAACACCCCCAGAAAATGAGCGACCACAACCCTCCGGTCCCACCGGCGGGGACCGAACCCCAGCACCAGCAATTCCCGCCGAACCGACTGAGCCCGCCGCGGCTCCTGCGGCTCCCCAACGGCACGACGACCAAACAATACCTGGAGCACGCCTTCAAGCCCCTACGCGTGGACGAATCGCTGATCCGCAACCCGAACCCCTTCACCCTGTACATCGGCCTCTGGGGCCGGACGAACTACGTCGCCAAGACGGAGATGGGCGCCTACCGCCGCCTCGAGAACATCCGGCGGCACACGGGGCGGTCCCCCACGCAGCCGGAGATGGACGCGATGCTGGAGATGATGGCGCAGAGCGCCCGCCGCAGCAGTCTGGGGATTCCGCTGGGCGCGCTCGCGGGCCTGGCGCATCAGGCCTACGTGCTGCGCTACTCGGCGGACTGGGAGACCTACTTCGCGCCGCAGGTTCAGGAAAATTCCGCCGGGAAGAGAGTGTTGACGCTCGAGGGGTTCAAGCGGGGCTGGCAGATGATGGGCGACGCTGGGGCGATGGGCGGCGGGCGCCCCATGGCCGCGGCACGGTTGTTCAAGGTCGCTGTCTGGACGCTGGTGGCGGATTTCGTGGCCAGTTCGTGGGCAACCTTCGGCGAGATCTCCATGTGGAGGGGCGATGCGCGGCTCGAGGGCGTCAGGGAGGAGATGGAGCGGTCGAAGCACGCTGTGCGCTTGAGTACTTCGCCTGGGGCGATGGCGGTCTCCGGCGGGGATACCTCGGAGGAGGGTCAGAGGAGGCGGGAGATTTCGGCGGCTTATGCGCTGGTTACCGCTGGGGAGCTGGCGGAGGGGCCGAGGGAGGTGGATGGTGCTGGTGCTGGCGATGATGGGTCGCCCGTGGCCCACGGGATGGAGGAGGATTATGGTTTCAATAGCGGTGGTGGTGATGAGCATGGTTCTAGGACGAACTCCTACAGTGAGGTTACACCACGCGCGAGGGCTTGGAATACGAGAACGCAGCAGCAGCGGCAGACTCCCTCCTCCTCCAGTGGTGGTGACTTTTTCGACGACGACGACGACGATGCTAGTCCCATTGCGTTGGAGCATCGCAGACCCGCGGGCGGAAGTGCGTGGGACCGGCTGCGGATGAACGCCGCGCGACCGCAGTCCAGGCCGCAGCAGGCTGAATGGTCTCGGGCCGAGCGTGAGAGCGAGAATGAGAGCCACAGTGAGCGCGAGAGGGCTCAGGCGGACTTCGACCGCATGCTCGAGGCTGAACGGAACGCCGGGTCGGATTCGGGGAGGAGAAGTGGCAGATGGAGCAGTTGGTAGTTAGAGAGGCTTGTGCTCCGAGATCGTGAACTGTCTTCAAGCGCTTTTTATCCTTACGAGTCCTGGCTACCCTACCAGGTGCATGTGTAACTTAAGTATTCTTCTGTATGTATACGACCGAAACATTTCATCTCACCTTCAGATGCCATCTACTCTGTCTAGTCGCATTATTATTTGACCTCCTTCAGAAGAAAGCTGCTGTGATCACACGGCATGGTAAGCCACAGAGAGACTCGCATCAATTGAAATTCTGGAAAGGACTTTCCTGAGATACGGGATAGTGGTTAAGGAATGTAGAGAAATAAAGAAAAGTAATCGAAGTGATAGAACGAGTAAATTAGGATACACCATTTCGGTGACGTGATCAGACATAGCACATTCAACCTGGTTATCAGAGGCAACGATACATCAAAAATAATACATTCCCAGAAACGGGATGGCGGAAGGTTGTGCTGTATATTAGATGAAAATCACAGAACAAGAAGCAAAGGCAAAAGCAGATAAATCAATTCGTTAGTCATAAGGGTTCAACTACCGTGATCATCGAACCAAAGCATGAGCCAGGTGATGGTATAGGTTGCTCTATAGTCGACCATCCATCACCTGCACGCTTTCATAAGGGATGTGGATCTCCGCAGACACCCAGGGCTCGCTGCCCTTGTTATGCCCCACCCGTGTCAAGTTGCGGATCTTCGTGCTTAAGCTCTCATTCACGCTGCGGCCTCGTCGATGCTCAAAGGACATGCGGCGGCGTTCCAAGCCGGGACGGACATCAGTGCTCAGTGCCGGGGCGGCAGTCATCGCGCGGGGGAGAAGCCGTCCAAAGTCCTCGTTATCGAACGCGATATCAATGGTGCCCGAGGACTGGCGTGGAGAGGCCAAAGGAGGAATTGGTGGCGGCGGAGGTGGCGGCGGATTTAAATGTTGAAGCTGCGGCAAAATGGGAGGGTTTTCGGCCTGCTGCATCAAAAGTCCATTCTCGATGGTCTCTTCGATGCTCACTGTGACAGGCGAACCGCCATAGCCATTTCCACTATTCTCTCGCTGATGACCCTTACCCCGTGACCGACTTGTCGAGCGGCTTCGGGGTAGCCTCGGGTTGAATCGTGGATGCATTGGTAAGTCAGTGGGCACTAGGCCAGACGGCTGGCTTTCTGGGACCGGGACGGACATCGAACGGCCAATTCTCTCTGCATCTCCTTGATATCTTGCGTCGCTCAGAAGCATAGTACTATCGGGCATGGGAGGAACTGCTACAGTCTCCTCGTAACCATTGTACTTGGGGTGACGCATAGCACGAGGAGTCGCTGGCAAGCCATAGGGCACGTTCGACTTAGATGAGACCGACTCGGAACTGCCTGGACCCTCCGGCGACCCTTTACTAGCAGTAGTCCTGTGTCGACCTGGAGTGTGAGGTGTGAATGACGATGACACTGAGAATGGTGGGCTGTCCAGAGCAGTGCGGGCGGATTGTAATTCTCCGGGAAATGGAATATTCGGCGCAGATGGATTGCGTGCCAGTGACAGCCGACGTGCCTCAAGTTCAGCAGCTGCAAGTTGCTTTCTCCTCTGCTCTACGAGAGCGGCTTGATTGTGAGCCATCGGAGGCGCCTCGCGTGCTAAGTCGGCCACAAAGTCCTTGATCTCTTGACTGCTATCATCAGCGTACATGCCGCCATTAAACTTCCCGTCCTGTAGCATCACAACAGGGCCTTGATCTGTATTAAGGGTGACTTCCATCTCAAGATGGCTGCGAGAGTCTGCTCTAGGACGTCTTGCTTCGTCTCCTTTCATGCCTGTGTTCTTGTTCGGACGCCGGCTGCCACTTCGCTGGCGAGTCCGCAAACGCTCCCTATCACTCGCCACGAGTCTCATAGCGTCATCTGGAGTCATTGTAGGAAGTGGAAGCGGCGACGAAGGAGATCTCATGCTTGATCCTTGGCGGTCCATGCTACGTCCACGCTGCGAGTGTTCCGTGTTGGTACGGCTGGCGGTATTGCGGCTTGCTGAACGATTTTGGCGGCGTTCGGAAGAGTTACGAGAGCGTGGCTTCCGCACTCTGCTAGCACTGCGCGTTCGAGACGATGGTTTGTTCGCGGTGTTCGCATTGATCCGTGCCAGCTCTTCAGGTGACATTGGAACTGGAGAAGATGGCGAACGCTTGGCAGGTTGTATGTACCTTTTTTCGTGTCGCCCACGGGTCTCTTGAGATTCGTTCCTGGATCGGTACCTCCGACTGGAAGCTTGACTGACCGCATCATCCGTATTTCTTCGTCCTCGCCCAGGATCATTCACAATTGGAGTCTGATACTTATGCGAATGATAGCTCGCTTCACCCAAACTACTGATATACTGATCAATACTCCGACTGCTCACGCTCGGGCTTCTGGTGGAGCTAAAGCTGTTCAATGTCGATGCTGGACTTCTAAAGTTGGCCAGCAGGTTCGGTTGTTCTTGTACATCAGCCTGAGAGGAGCTTCCCAGATGGAGCTGCAAGCCCTCTGGCTTCCGTTCTCGGGTACTTGCCCTACTGTCAGAGCGCTCCTTCAGCGCCTCGAAGACACCGGCAGCTGGAGAAGGAAGGCCTTTAATTCCTGCGAATTGGTCAGTTGCTGCCTGAACAGCAGTTTGAGGGCTGGGTTTGTATTCTTCCGGATCGTATCGGGCAGATGACAGTAAGCCGAGACCGTCGCCATCTTCGTCGTCTTGTTGTTCCTGTGCTTGGATTTCCTCGTTCTCCGAAGCCGACCCATAGTCCATAGCAAGCTTATTGTTATACACGGCTGAGGTGAATGTCGGTGGATGAACGTCAATCGGCGTTTCCCCTATGGAAGGAAGGCGGCGCCTGTTAAACGCAGGGGTGTTTGTCCGTCCGTTCATTGCATTGTTCAAGCTCTGAATATTATTGAGCTTGTAAGAGCCAAAGCCGCCTGGCGATAGAGCCGATTCCACCACGGCCGATTCCGCTATAGGCGTGACTCCAGGAGCGTTTGTTGGCGTTCGATCATCTGACTTCAGCCCGGGGAAGTTGTATTTGTGGTTCGGCTGCGAGTCAAATGATGTGATCAGCTTGAGAGCTGGCGCTTTCAGAGCTTGCCTGGTATTGGTAGCTGCAAGTCTCGCTTGCGAGCCTGGGACCATCAGATTGGATGAGTTGTTCGCATATGGTGGCTCGGGTGACTTCATCTGCGGTCTCTGGGTTATCACCTCGGTGAACGATGCCGCCTGTTGAGCCGCAGGAGAGGTCCATGGCTCCGATGGTTCAACACCAGTACACATGAAACACCGAATTGCCAGCTGCTGTTGTGAATGAGATACCACGTGTTCACCCCATCGACGGACAAGATATGACTGGCGTTGCCAGTCCGTGGGCATGGCCAGACATGTCATAAGTATTGCTTCCAAATAGTAATTTTGAGAAACGTAGACCTCAATTGCGTCGTTCCGATCTCCCAGTCCTAGCAATACGGTGGCCGCTGTGTGAATATCGCCGATCTCCAGAAGCTTCTGGACGAAGGCTTGCCCAAATTTATTTGATTGGGATTCTCCGGACATCTGGCTGAAAGCGAGAAGCATCCAGTCGGTAATTGTCGCAGGCCCGGAACCGATCATCGAAACCATGTGGTCAGTGTCGGACTCCCCAAGCCATTGAGCTAACAGAACGGCATTATGGCTCGTTGGAGGGTGATGGCTAACTATTAGAAATGTCAGTTAACTCACGGCAGTACTCGAAAGTCTCCTGAACCTACGTTCGTCTCGAATCAATCCTTCAATGTCACCGTCAAAGCCAAAAACAACGCTCAACATCTGTTGGCGTAGATCATCTGGAGTCAGGCGAGATTCATCAAGTGGCTGGTGATGTCCGTAGGGCACATCATTCAGGCGTGCGCGCGTAAAGGGGAATAAGTCGCTGGGTCTATCTGCAGGGCTGAGTTGGACCTCATTTCTCAGACGCGAGCCTCCAGCATGAGAGCTTTTAACTGAGGACATTGAAACAGACGAGGCGTAAGCATATGAAGCTCCAGACGCCTGGGGGGTATCTCGTCCGGATGCAGATGTCAATGAAAAAGACGTCCCAGTTACTCCTGACCTGCTCTGTGGCGAGAATGTGCCCACTCTATATTTTCCCGAAGATGCCTTGGAACTGACCGAATTCGCATGGCTGCGAGAAGAGACCGGACTGCTCAATTCCGCACGTTGCTGCCGAACAGTCTCAATCCCGTTCATGTCGAATGGAGTTCTTCTCGAATTGAATGCGTTTGCAGACTCTTTTATCGTAGGTGGATCCTCAAGAGTCCGTAGCTTCGCTTGCTCTTGGGGTAAGGACATGACATTGGCCGGGAGATGTTGTACGTTGGCCACCATTGCTGGTGCTTCGACATCGTACTGCTGCACAGTGAATTGCGGCCCTAGCGTGAAAAGTGTCGCCGTTGGACCGTAGTTTGCAAACCCGCGAGGGTTGTCGATCGTAGGAACTGGCTCGTATGTGACATGTTTCGTCCTGACATCCCATGCCCATGTCTCTCTGTGATTTGGGCCATTAGCTATCGAGAGTTTGCCAGATGTAGGCCAGATGGGGTACACCTACCCATCAAGATATTGTACAATTCTTCCGTTCTTTGACCAAGCCATCCATTTTGGCTCTGATGGTGGCGAGCCATCTGACCGCTTCAACACCCTGATGACTCGAGGAGGTTCTTTTCCTGGCGGCTTGGCAACGCTCCACACCCTTAAATCACCATTTGCCGATAGTGTCGCTAGCATATCAGATTTCTGCTTGGAGGAAGAGGCATGCCAGGCCAAGGAGAGTATGGATGACGGTCCTCGGGAGGTGGCCATAGTATGTAAAATTGTGAACGTCGGGTGGAGGGTAGCGATCATTATAGAGCCATTCTGGTAACTATAAGAAGGTCTGTCAGCTTTGAATACGGACAGATACTTGGTTTGACGGGTACCCTATTGCGTATGTTCGACAGTCTGTGGCTGGTGCAAGAGAGGTTATAGGATCGAAGATGGTGCGACAGGAAATGTGCTCCGAGGTAGACGGTTCAAAAATGATGACATCTCCCTTTTCATTTCCTTGAAACGGTGTTAGTCGTCTCGTTTCCAGACCGCATGAGAAGTCGTATACCTACCGAAAGCGACGTTCCCATTTCGCATCCAGGTGGCCACTTTGAGTTGTTCGAACGATGCAAACCTTGCAATCACTGTCCCTGTAAAAATATCCCAAACAATTGCAGTTTTACCGACATCATAACTGAGCACTAGTCTCCCAGCACCACGCTCACTGACATTGTCAACCGAAATGAACTCAATATCCTCCTGGTGGTTTTCAAAGCGTCTCTCGAGTGCCAAGGTATCATGGTGAAGACAGGAAATCACGGAGCCTTGGGCGTATAGGAAAAGCGACGCCGTTGATGCACAGGGTTCAAACCGAGAAGTCGATGCTTGCGGTGGTGGGATCATGGTCGGCGCTGGTGGTTTCATTGCCGAGGATCTCAAGTCTGTAGTCATTCCTGTATTCCATGACAAGTCGACCATTTCCGAAGAGCACACTTGTGAGTCAAGCTTGTCCTTCCGAATGTGGCTTCCTACCCTGCTCGGCCAGTTCTCGTGCGTAGCGAAACGGTGGGGGGGCAATAGCAGTCGTTTCTCGAAAGATAATGTTCGCGATCTGACGCAGAGTAGGCTCGGGAGTGAGCGCACGAGAGCAGACTAAGTGATTGACACTCAGATTATCATGCTCACAAATGCTGATACTCTTGTTCTGCGAGACAGTATGAAGTATGGATTGGGTGTTGGCCTGGCCCACAAGAATGGCTTTCGCACGCCTCCGAGCGTTTAGCGGAATAGAAACACAGAACTAATGTTGATGAATAAGGATATAAAGAAATGGCCGGAAAAAAGCCACAAAAGAATCTTCAGAACAAGGCCGTGGACAAAGGTATGGAGAATACTGATGGGGCGATCAAGAGTTGGGGGAGGATTAGAGATTCTTGCAGCCCGGAAATGATCAAATTGAACCTGGTAAGATATGCGGACGCAGACAATAGCACAGAAGGAACAATGCAGTGAGAAAGAGCGTGTGAACTAAGCAGGCTACCACGTTTGGAACATACACCATGCACGAGGTTTGAAAGAGGCTTTGTGACAAGTCGACAGGGGCTGAAGTTTTGTTTAAAAAAAGACGTTCCCTGGCCAGGAGAATCCGGGGTTTACAACAGAGTAGTCCAAGAGAAAGTTGAAAAAGCACAAATTGTACACCTCGTTTTGTAAATTATTAATCTCGGATGGCGCCAGCCTCTATCTCCGCGCCGTGTGTATCTAGACGTGCCTTTAGGGTCTGAGACGTCGCAGAGGTAACGGCCACAGTCGCTCAGAATATCGAGACTTCAAGCAATGGAAATTAGCGCCAAGGGGAGTTGACGGCGCTTCCGAGGACCAGGATGTCACCAGCATGAGAGAGGAGGGGATCGTTCTGGGACATAATTAGCGGACGATGGTCAAGAAGACCCATCGAGCGGCATTAAAAGCTGTCGGTGGCCCTCGCATGGCACACCAACTAGTATGCAGCAACGGCACAAGAGAAGCATGGGACAGCCAGTCGACCTAGCAGAGTCCGATCGCTGTCCTAGTGAGATTTCATTGCGATACTATCGGTAAGTTCTCGGTGGAGCAGCAGGATAGCCAGTTACCGTAGTACCTAGGGACCTGATCTAACCATCAAGATGAGGCGCAGGTTCTGGAGAGGGAGGGAAGAGAGTTTGGGACTATCGGAATCAAGTTGAAGTCCGCAGGTCCAATTATTGCACGGAAATGGGGAGTGAGTGTAAGACTCTCGTCCTAACTAGGGAAACTGAGCGGGAGTGAGATAGAGCATGCCAGTCAACGGTGAGTTCTGCATGGCTCGCGGCGGCTGTCAGGGACCTTGACGGGCGGATCAAACTCGGGGGAGCCCCGCATGATTGGTCCGCCCGGTGCAGAAGGCGTTTCTTCAAGCCTAAGCTGCTGCAGGCCTCATCACTCCCACACACCAATCACCCGCCCTGAAAGCTCCGTTGTCGCTGGTCAGTAAGCAGGGCGGCGCGTAAAAGGCCATCCTGGCATCTGAATGGTTGCTCGTTGCAGCAAAGCCCAGCGACTCTGTGCCAATTGTAGGATGTTGCTCCCGAGGAAAGGGTCATTGCCAGCATCAGGCGATATGCTGGTGGTTATCGAATCACGTTCTACCCATGACAATGTACACGTTACCTGAGGAGACCAAGGTTAGACCTAGGAACGCTAGGACTCAAGTACAGACTTTCCTGGCAAGACAAGGTCTGTGCTTCGAAGGTTGGGGGGATTTATTTGGACGAATGCAGCGATAATGAGATATTTGCATATGGCCAATGAACTCCATGTCGGGCTTGATCCCGACCAACATGCACGGTTGGTCACTTGCAATGTTAAGGCAGACCGAGCCGTGTATGCCTATCACCGGAGCGAACTGCGACTGTAACACGGGAAAGAAAACCGTCCTCGACATTGCCGGTAACTATGGCATCGCACGGTGGTATGGGAATTGAAAGCCACTGTGATTGTGCCACCTCAATATCACCTTCACGCGATCTCGAGCGATATGACATGGAACTAGGACGATGACGTACGGCGTGGACGAGTCTTTCATAGTGGGACATTGATAGTGGCGGGAGAAATGTGATGTGACTAGCAGTGTGACTAGTGTCGTGACTGGCTTTCTTAGCGTCTGTGAGAAATCCCCAATGATTGCGGGGTTGGATGAGGCGCTCGGTCCACTGTCTTAGATGTTTAGAGAGGCGGTATAGCTGCCATCGAGAGTGTGTAGAAGCTGACTTTCTATAGGCGGGAAAGTGAGTATTGTTTATATCGAAGTATGCTGAACTAGAAGCGGATGCTGCAGCCTGTATGACTTGACCATGGAGCGGCACGAAAGAATTGGCTAGATAGTGACGGGATGTAGATATTGCTTAGGATTGGACTGAAGAGGACAACGCAGTCAGTTGGTTGATTAAAAAATGGTCCATGACTGACGAGTCGATAGTGTACAAACTTCATACTACTCTGTACTGTGCATTCAGGTAGGTAGACCGGGCAGTTACTATTCTAGCTATTCTAGGCCGGGCCTAAGCGGGGCGCGATAAGGCGGAGGGTGAGCACACACGCTAATCTATTCTTGAAAATCACATGACCATACACAATTCTGCCAGTGCTTTCCTCCGCGGCGAAAAATCGGCCCGTGATATGAATTTCCGCCATCTCCAAAATCTTTTGGGCCTCTACTAAATCATCTTAAGGAATAATTAAGTTTCAAGGAACAGTACGATATAGCCTGTTCTTCTCTTCGATCGATTCCAGAAATCTGGCTCTATCACTACCACATATTTCACTAAACAAACATCACGATGGGTGTGCAAAAGAAGACTCGCAAGTTTGCGCAGGTCGGTCCGCGCCCGGAATCCCCGAAGAGAGTTCAATACTGACCTCCCACTGCCAAACAGATGAAGCGCACCATCAAAGCCCGCGATGAGCGCCTGAAACCCGATAACAAGAAGCAGGAGAAGCCCAAGGAGAACGAGTTGACCCGTCACATCCCCGTCGCGCCCTCGAACATGTTCTTCGCCGCCAACACTGCTCTCGGCCCTCCCTACCACGTTCTCGTCGATACCAACTTCGTCTCGCACGCCATCCGGGCGAAGCAAGATCTCCTTACCTCTATGATGGATCTGTGAGTTTGTGTGAATCCCAGTTGGTGGCAATAGGGATGATGCTAAGACTTGTGGAACCAAAGGTTATATGCGAAATGTATCCCGACATTTTCGGATTGCACGATTGCCGAATTGGAGAAACTGGGGGAGAAGTACCGGCTGGCGCTCCGGACCGCCAAAGATCCCAGATGGGCTAGGGTGAAGTGCTCCCACAAGGGCACGTATGCAGATGACTGTATCGTGGATCGGGTGAGTGGAGACTTTTTTGTGGCAGTGTGTCATAGCGCGCTAATTGTCGCTGACTCTAGGTGTCGAAACATCGCATTTACATCGTGGCGACCAACGATAAGGATCTGTGTCGTCGTTTGCGCAAGATTCCGGGTGTGCCGATCATGAAGGTCGCAAGAGGGAAGTTCACGATCGAGAAGCTGCCCGACTCTTTGGACTAAATGCGCCTACCCATTCTGAAAGGGTCCGGATTGGACGACAGATGTTATTTCTTCTTGATACCACTTCATCGCACGATACTGCACGACTACACGACTCGAGTACGGATCTTCACACCGTGCCCAGGGCACTTCCTCGTCTAACGAGATGGCACCTTGTCTGGCAGACCAGGTTGGCCACCACTCGACTCCATGCATGAATTCAGTCTGCAGGATACGACGAGACACGCCATACGAAGCTTGCGAGTCACGTCACACAATCATAACGATACCCGGGGGATGATATTTTGTGGGGCATGCATGGTAGATAATTGAGGGTGGCTTGATAGCCTTGTCAAACCAGAACCTAAATAGAAGATCAGAGCACAATGAAGCTTCGACGCATATACCGGCATATACCAGCCATTGGAAACCTCGGTAGTAGTATGCATAGCTCGTATTATGAGTCACCAGGCTCGTTTCATAACTAAGCACCCAGCTCCAGCATGCGGGGAAACAAACAGCCTTATCTATACCGATAACCCCACTCGACTCCATCAACAACAACCGCTACAACCGCCACCATCTTGAACCTCAAAACCACCCCCCAAGCACACCAATTCCCATAAAACTCCTTTCCCAGCGCAGCCAGAAACACAATGACGACCCCCCCAGAACCCGAAACAATCGTCATAATTGGGTACGTCCCCATCTCCTCCTTCCCCTCATCCCCTCCCACACACAAACTCACCAACCAACCCACTAAACCCCAAGCATTCCACTATCAGAGCCGGCGTACTAGGCCTCAGCACAGCCCTATACCTCCAATCCCAATCCCAATCCCACAGCACCTCCTCCAACACGAAAATCCTCCTCCTCGCCCGCGACTTCCCGCACACCACCTCCCTAAACTACACCTCCCCCTGGGCGGGCGCACACTACCGCCCCGTCCCCGGCACCTCGCCGCAACATCGCCGCGAAGCCCTCCAAGCCCGCCGCACCTACACCCACCTCAAGACCCTGGCCGCCACGCAACCCGGCGCGGGCGTCGCGCGCTGCCCCGCGGTGGAGCATCTCGAGCAGCCGCCGCCCGAGTACCTCGAACCAGAAAGTATACAAGCTGCGTATGCCAACGTGGACGGGTTCCGGCGCTTGTCGGGGCACGAACTGCCGGAGGGGGTGCGGTGGGGGGTCGAGTATGAGACCGTCGTCATAAATCCGCCGGTGTATTGTCAGTGGATGCTTGAGGAGTTTGTGCTACGCGGGGGGGAAGTGAGGGAGTATACGGTGGGGGATGTGCGGGAGGCGTTTTTTGTTGGGGCGGGAAGGCAAAGGAAAAGGAGGGTGAGGACGGTGGTGAATTGTTCGGGGTTGGGGTTGGGGGCGGATGAGAAGGCTTTTATTATTCGAGGTATGAAGCCCGATAACACTACTTACCTAGGGGGCATCTCCCTTCCCGGCTTTTGTTGTTGTGGTGGTGGTGGTGGTGGTGGAAGCTCTACTTGGATCTATCTATGCTGCTGACACTCCCCCCCAAATGTCTAGGACAAACCTGTTTAGTTCGGAACCCATGCGCCGTGACGATGACCCGCCAGAATAGTGATGGGTCGTGGTCATTCTGTATCCCCCGGCCGCTGGGAGGCGGCACGATCATTGGGGGCACCAAGCAGCCGCATGACTGGGATCCGTACCCGTCACCGGACACGCGAGCCCGGATCCTGGCGAATGCGGCCAAGTGGTTCCCTTTTGCGGAGGGGAGTGAGGGGAAGTTTGATGTCATTCGAGATATTGTGGGGCGGCGGCCAGCCAGAGAGGGTGGCATGCGGATTGAGGTCGAACGGCTGGAGGCCGGCGATGGGGAGCGCAACGTTGTCCATGCGTATGGGGCTGGTGGACGCGGCTTTGAGATCTCGTGGGGTGTAGCTGAGGATGTGTTTAAGCTCATGGCGGAGCATGGTCTGGTCCAGCAGAAGGCCCTGCTGTAGGTTACTGATCAAATTCGTGGCATAAGCACTTATGATCGCGACAACAGGAAGCCCTGAATTCTGTGGCTTGAAATTTGTGTACATTATAATTAAAACTCCCTTCTCCACCAAACTGTTTTGTATTGACAAATAAACTCGAAGAACAGTTCCGCATGTGAGAGGAAGGAAAAAGACATAAGCTGCCAAAGAACGCCCTCGTCCTCTATGAAGAAAACCAGTATGCCAGAGCATTAGTCCCAGTATCAGAAACTTCCAGGCGGTTGCTGAAGCACCTCACAACTTAATAGCAGTAATCGACTCTTCAGAAACCTGGAAGAGGTGGCAGAGGCGCGAAAAGACTGGGCTTGCCACTGCAGATGTCCCTATGATCAGCTGGCATAGACAGGTTCTGCAAGTGGTCCGGTGCTTCAATGATCACGGCCATGAGACGTGTTTCAACATGGAATTCGATATGGCAATGGAACATCCAGATACGTAAAGGCTGCCAAAGTTAGCTTAAGGGAAAGAATGCGCGATGCCTGGGTACTTATCTGGATTCATCGCCTTGAAACGAAGGACAGCATGACCCTTGGGTTCGACCATAAGAGTGTCTCGTCGCGATGGAACTGCCGAGATATTGCCATAGCCGTTGAACGCACCACCGCTCGGGTATGTACGTTGAAGGATCTGGAAGTCATGTCCATGTAAATGCCAAGGGTGCAGGTTGTTGTGATTGTTGTTGATTACAAGCTCCACAATGTCACCATACTCAACCACATATTGATTGATGGAACCATATATCGATGGGTCCAAAGACTCTTCACTGCCGGCAGCCATGGCTGTATACAGGGTAGGCTCCTTGGGGGTTTCGTATGTGTTGCCGTTGATAGTGTAAGTGGGAACACCGTCCACCTGGGCATAGTTGAAGTCCAAAACGATTTGTCGGGAAACTGGCTCAAGCAGCGGGAGGCCATCTATCGGTGTGAGCGTTACGTCGTCCAAGAACTCCAGACTTGCGTTATGAATCTGAATATCTGGGGATGGTAAGAAGGGCGCGTCTTCGTTGTACATCAACCATGCAGTGCCGTTGGCATTGTATCCTTCAGGCATCTTGCGGTTCTCTCGGATAAACATCTCGTCGATATCAAGGCCGTCCCAGATTGCATAGTTCCTGCTTGTATCGTTCTTTGTTGTTAGAAGTAGGTCGAGGCGCTGCCCAACAGTCATTCGAAGATATTGAGGCGTCGCGAGTTTCGGTTCCACGAGAATTCCATCGGCTCGGACGACAGTCAGATCGTGGTCCTCAACAATGAACGCATGTCCGGCCCAATTCCCCATGCAGACAACGTGAATGAGATAGGTCTTGTTGGGCTTGACCGGAATCTTGGTTCCGACTGCATCATTGAACAGGACCGCATCTGGCAACGGCTCTAGTCCAGCCGGCCCGTCCGCCGGATAGACGTAATCTTCGGTGAGCTGAGGCATTTGTCTGTTGTACCAATCCGAAAGTGTAACAGTGATCTCCTCGTCGTAATGGAAAGGTAACGGCGCCGTGTCGTGAACAACAATCGGTCCTCGGATTCCATCGGGATACTGGCCTTCTTGGTGGGAGTGATACCAGTACGTTCCGGTTTGATTGACCTGTTTCGTGTGTCAGTAACGCCACCAGAATAATCATGTTAGAGTAGAGCTCATTACCGGAATAACGTATCGCATGCGCTGCTTTGGTTTGATCGGGCATTGAGTTATGTCAGGCACACCGTCCATAAAGGTATTGTAGTTCTGATGAAATCCATGCCAATGGATTCCAGTGGATTGGTTTCCGAGGGCATTGTAGACATCTACCACCAAGTTGTCCCCAAT
This sequence comes from Aspergillus aculeatus ATCC 16872, assembly GCF_001890905.1. Classification (NCBI taxonomy): domain Eukaryota; kingdom Fungi; phylum Ascomycota; class Eurotiomycetes; order Eurotiales; family Aspergillaceae; genus Aspergillus; species Aspergillus aculeatus. The sequence goes on from NW_017962980.1 coordinate 1,321,177, forward strand.
ATGGACGTCAATCTGTGGGCACGGCCATTGACCGTTGATTCCGATGATGGGTCGCTCAACACCATTTGGTGCTGCGTTGACCCATGTGATATTCCAGTCGAGATACACGTTCTTGCCAAATGCTTCTTGTACGAGCCCCGTCAGGCCCAGAAGCAAGAAGGTTCGGAACATGGCCACAACCATGAGTTTATCATCCACGAAGAATGAGTGTGATGAGCGAGGAGTGCTGAGTATATACGATTAAAACTTGAAACTAGAAAATGAAGGACGAAAGTAAGCTAGGATAGAAAATCATTCGAGGACGTAAGTGTATGCATATCAATACGCACACTGACCCGTCTCGGCTCGGTGTCCATCCAAACAAACACATACCTGAATAGACCGTGATTAAAAATCGAAAAGTCGAGCCGAGCACAAACGAGGCACTCCTACCTAGCACTCGAAAATTCTTGTAAAACACCGTAGAATGCTGACATGCAAATTTCGTTACTGCAAGGGGCAAGGTTAGGGACCATCCACCACCACAGCTCCAGCCAGCCAAGGAAATTGGCCCCCCATGTAGATTCCTTCCTAATGCACCCTTACAAAGAATTTCCGAGTCGTGGCCGCGTAGAGCGTTGGTGGATTAAACTTTTCTCATACACCGAATGATTGATGCCTAGTGGCGGACAGGCTGAGTATGAAGGAGTCGAGACAATGGGTTCTCGCGAATGACAATGTGAGAAACCACTGTTCCACAGCTCATTTCACATGGCATTTTCACGACATTCGGACTATTCAGCGGAGGTTTCGGACAGTCAGATCAATTCACCAACCCGAGGCCGATCTCCTAATATATAACTGGGATTTGATTGATTGACTGAGACATGGGCCTTCCAATCGCACGAAGCAGCGACTGGCTCCACTCGGCAGCTCAGGTTCTATCTGCAGGGGACCATACGGAAGGCCCGTAGAAAGAGTAGTTCGGACGAGTATACTCGTATAGAAGCATAAGCAAGATGATCTTGGAAGTGGCAATGGCCAAGAGAGGTAATCGATATTGTCTTAAGTTGCTGGGACGAGGTCCCGGTCTGGATCGATGCTTTCCAAGAATAGCGGAATGGATGACCACAAAGCCACCAATTTCAGACCATTGTCCATTCTGGCAAAGTGATGATGTCAAATTCTAAGCATTGAGCTTGATTTTGGGTTGTCATATCCGGGTTGTCTTTCAGTCGTCCGTCCGTGGGCTCAAAGTGGCACGTTTGCTGGATGTACGAGTAAGACAGGCAGTGCACATCAAGGTCCAAGAACAACTCCAATCCAGATTGACTTAGTCTCATCAAAAGAGAGTAGGTTCCTGAAAGGGGTTAAGGTCGTTCCCATCCAAGGGGTAATGTGATGATTGAGTTAGCCGTATGAGGCAAGGAAGTTGTCAGGGCCGGGATGGAAACGACGGTCGAGTTGAACGATATTCCATGCGGTGGATAGAGTTCCCGTGGAGCGAGCTTAATTTCTACCTTGGTTGACTTGAAATACGACCAAATCCCCTGCTTACAATTTCTTTAATGCCCCAAATCTCCCTATTATGAAGTCCTTACTTCAAGCATGATAGACAGTATATGACCACTCACACTTGGTACACATACTGAATTCTAATTCAACTCTGCTAGGCCGTCCTTACAAGCACGGAATAGCTCGCATTGGCATCTTCGCTTCCCCTGGCGAAGTAAGAAGGGACTGGTTCGATGGTATCCTTACAGTCGGCACGAAGTATTTGTGCACGAGGCAAACTCGACCGTACTTGGCCTTTGCATCCTCAATTCCTGGAACACAATCCCCTAGACAGGCTTTGATTCCTTGCCGGTATGTTAACCTGGCATATGTGACTAGACCCTTGTATATCCCATTGTCGGCTTGTGCTTTTCTTGGATCCTACTGCTTTATTATCAAAGACATGTACCATCATCCATTACATAACCTCTCCAACAGTTGCCTCTCAGTAATCCGAGCTCTTCTCGATTATGCTGCTTAACTGGTCAGGAGCTCACCGCATTGGCAGCCATTTCATGCTCCAAGCTCGCCATCACCAACGGCGCCGCCCCGAACACACTGTTATATGACAGCGGCTGGGTAGTGTAGTACTAGCATGTAATCAGTATTTCATCCAACCATATCCGTACAGCAGTCACGGAGTCTCGAAATGTGTGGGGAAGGGTGAAAACATACCTCATATGTCGGATCTTCTAACGTGCAGACCCCAACTGTGCCATTTACACTCAACGTGCCGCTATCGTCCCGGACCACTCGATTCTCGAGCAGCCAACTATAGCACTTCTCCGCCGTCTGCTTGTAATCTTTTCCGCTCTCGGGGTGAACACCCGTCAGATAGCCTAGCCGCACACCCTTGAGAATGGAGTAGGTGAAAATGGCCGATCCACTCGTCTCGATATAATTGCCTTGCTCCCCTCCATGCTCCATCACCTGCCACCAACACCCCGTGGTCTCGTCTACATCGTTGATGATCGTGTTTGCCAGATTGTAATACTTCTTGTAAGCGTCATCTCGTTGCGTCTGATTCAGAAGGCCAGGGAATTCATCTGCATTATGGAGAAGCTCCACGAGTCCCATGTGGTACCATCCGAGGGCGCGATCCCAGACGTATGGGCTTGCCCCAGTAGTCTTATTCGCCCACGGGGCTGACTTGGAGGCGTCGTAGCCATGCGCCATCAGGCCAGTGTCGTGGTGACAATGGTCCTTAAATTGATTGAGGTCTTTGCTGAGGTTCTCAGCCAGGGTGGCGTTGGTGGGCTCGAAGCGGTTCTTGTACACGGTAGTAAAGGCGCCCAAGGGATAGGTCTCATCCAGATAGCTGAGGTTCGGCCGGGCGTTATAGTACCAGAAGCCGCCTGTCTTTTAATTAGTTGATGGGTCGAAGTGGGCCAGCCAGGTACGTTGTCTCACCCTCTGAGTTGCGTTTCCTGCCGTCGTATGCCTTTCTCAGAGCATCAAGGCCTTGCTTGTAACTTTCGTCACCGGACTTCTCATATCTGTAGCCGTCATAGTGTTGTGTCAGATCAATGGTCAGGGTTCTAACAAGAATGAACCGCAGGTTCAACACTCACTGGTAGTACAGCCCGTTAGCCGTGGCAAATATGTCCATGGGAGCTTCAATATCGCCAGTCACGTTCAACACTGTCGGCAGAATACTATCGGTAGCCTCTTTCAGATATGCATCCCAGTCCTCCTTTGCGCATGATGCAGCATCGTAGTACTCCTTGAGATGGATAACGCTAAGTTGGAACAGTCCAAGCTTCAAGGAGAGTGCGATATCATTTTCAGTGTCAGCGTTCAACAGCGCATCTTTGCGAGCGATGACACTATCGGCCAACCATGCTGAGTATGGGCGTACTCCGTTCTCGCATGTTTGTCCCGCCGCTGCCACCATGGAGAGGTGACTTGCGAGCCCTGGGAGCACAAATGTGCTCAAAGCTTTCATGCGAACCATATTGTGAGATGTTGTTGAAAGAGCAAAAGCCGGGAAAGCAGGCCTGCCGGTCTGAGAAGCCTCTTAAGTGATAGATGCAGTTCAGATGGATTGTGTTGTTGGCATGTGCTAGATGGGGGATATCGGCTGTCGATCAGTCAATAGTCCGGAGTAGCAAGGACTGAAACCTGCAGTAAGACATTGAACATCGACTCTCGCTCAAGGTGAGCAGTAGATCCTCGTAACTCCATCATGAAGCGCAGGGGGGAGTGGCAGGGATGTCACATTCTCAAGTGAGACAATTAGGCAAGGTTTCCTGCCAGGCGTGAGGGAGCCTGGGGCAGCAAAGAAACATAGGCGCCATCACGGGACCGGATTCTAACAAAGAAATAACTGCTGATTTCCTCCCTTTGGCTGTCAAATCCGACGAAATACGTTCAGCATTGTGGCTACTTGAGGTACCTACCTTAGGTTAAGACAGATTGTATGAGAAATCTATAGATCCGCTTTCAAGAGCTTCCCCATCATGGCAGGCCATACTGGGCGCTTCTAGGCCAGAATAAAGTAGAAATAGTTCCCAGATCAAATCCAATCGACAGTTGTCATCTATATACAATACTGTCTCAAGTGATCCGAGTAATGCTAACATCCGACGCTGACAGCCAGACATATGCATTGCTACTCACCTCGTTCCCAAGGGAGGAGAGTACTTCGGAGGGGGAACTTTAACTGCCTGCGGCTCTTCGTAGCGTGGTGGACTGAAGCCATTGAGTCCCGTGTTCGATACTGGCTTTTCCTCTCGTCTCTTTCGCCGCTTAATGTAATAGAGCGCTCCGAGGACAACTATAAGTCCGACACCAATCACAACACCAACCACGATACCGGCAATGGCCCCTGTGCCTAACTTCTTAGAGTGTCTTTTCGAACTGCAGTTTACATAGCCTTTTGAGCCATTTTTGACCTTCATGATGGTTTCCTTCACGGATTGACAATCCAAGGAGAGGCTGCTATGGACGCTGAAGCTGGAAAGGGATTTCAGCTTAGGAAATTTCACACTTCATCCAACGCAGTTAGCTGAGGGTAAGTTCCTGTACATGCTGGCAAACTCCGTTTAGACCCACCTTGAGATTGCTCCGTACAAGTCAATAGACGACGCCTCTTCGAAAGGAAGGTCAATGGGTAGCGAATCACCAGCATCGACCCGGAAATATCCACTCATGTTCCGCAATTCCGGCATGGAAAGACTAGTATCCTCGGGAGAAGCATTGGTTAGCCTGCATCAACCTCAAGCTCTCGATAGAGGCAGAAACCCTCACCTGGAGATGTTCCCTCCCAAAATCATGTACGTAGGCGCATTATTGAGACGCGGAAAAGTCATGTTGATAGCTGATGCATTGGATGAGGCGCGCCGGAAGCCAGCAAATCTAGCTTCTTCCTTGATGGTTGTGAGGTTCGGCACTGCTAGTCTACACAAGCTGCTGTCAATGTTCAATTCTGGCGTATGACACGAGAGTGAAGGCAGACAGGCGCACCCTGATAAACTTCCAGCGATTTCTATGCTACCCACCGATTGAAGCGAAGGAAGAGATATATATAATGGCGTGGTTGAAGACTGGTTTTTCTCGCATCTATCCTTATTGCAGATAGAAAAGTATCCAGAGACACTCCGAAGTGAGTCTAAGCGCACACTGCATTGGATGCACCAGCACACAATCAATATCGTCTCAAAATTGCGTAAAGACAGCCCGAGCTCACCTGGAAACATCGCCAAAGATCTCCGCATATCTGACAGTTTCCAATGATCGCAGATCAACGTTCTGCACATAATCCATTCTTAGCGCCCATCCGGCCGTCCTCAGCTTCGGCGCGGACAAATTTGCCAAAGTCGAAATACCCAAGAGGTACATATCACTCCCCATATACTCGAGATCTGGAAGGCTGATCGACGTCGGTGCAGGTACCGCGGGGGTCCCCTCCCATCCATATCCGATCTGTCCAGTGATGTTGCGAACGTTGGGTAGGTAGAAGGAGCCGGTATAGCTTGTCGCGATCACGATGCTTCCATTGATCGTTGTGCAATTTTTCGCGATGGCGTCCAGGACAGATTGATCGGTCGCATTGTAGGAGTATCCGTACTCACCCAAAGGCGGGAGGCATACTTGAGCCACGGCTAGTATGACAGATCAGCATGAGTCAAGATACTGGGCGCAAAAAGAGACGAAGGCATTGCTACTTACTGATTGGGAGCAAACCAAATATTAAGGCCAGTAGAAGCCTATCTAGAAAGCGAATACTCATCTGCGCGAGAAAGACTGCAGAAGTAGTCTCTCAAAACTGAGACGATGAAGAGATAGGTCAAGGGAAAAGGAGGGTGAGAGACACATGCGCCATGGGGGTCTGACAGATCAAGAAAATGTCAGTCTCGTCAGACACTCCGACAATCAGCCCAGTTAACAAATAATTCCCCAAAATGGGCAATGTTATTCTTATGCAACGTCGAAGCGCACAAGGTCATTGGCGGATGCTCACAAGCCAAGAGCCATGGCTCATTAATAGCTGGATTGAACGAGACAGGGTCCAGCTTCTCCATCCTCTCATGTTATCTTGACAATAACTCGAGTATAGTTTTTCCGTTTCGTTGAGCGAGCTCGGCTCGAATTCAGGGTAGGCAAATCGACAAAATATTCAATATATATCTCGGCAGCTGTTTCATGACATAGATAGGGTTGAGGCCCGTAAGAGAACCTCCGATTCGGCCGTGGGAGTGGGGGAAGTGGAAAGGAACTAGAGACCGGACGGGGAGCGTGCGAGCCTGGGGTCAACACCACAACTCCTCTTTCCGCAAGTGGTACTAATACTTGATGTTTCTACTGGAAGTGACAACAAAAGGCCAAAGACAACGCTGACTTGTGTTGAGAGAAAACTGTACGTACAAATATGGCATTCTAAATCATGTCAGTCATCCTCTCACCGCAGACACATTGATCTATCTCAATCCTGTGTAATCTCCGCTGCCTTGACGGTCCTCCTGATCAATGCTTTAAGCATTGAATCGACCTCGACACCCTTCGCAGCGTATCCAGATGGGAGGAGCCAAAGGCGACACGAAAATCCGTTCACGTTAACCGTAAGAGCCATCAAACCCAGTTGCGGAGGTCAATACAAACGCTCATGTAGCATTTCCACAACTCAAGAGCATTGCATCCACCAGCCATCAACACGATCAACATCTCGGGCCCGGACAGATGGCCCGGTACGCCGATTGCAACGTGGGAGGTCCGCAGCCCAAACACCCAAGTAAGTTTTTTTTACTTGGGAGCCTCGCACCAACTCACTCAACCCTCACCTTCTTGTGCGATCTGTGCATCATTCGAGACCGGCACGGGTTCACCGTTGAGCTTGGCCAGGCGCTCCTCTTCCTTCTGCTCGCGGATCCTCTCCGTCTCCCGCCGCAGATCATCCAAATTCCAGACTCCATCGGCCTCATCCTCACTCTCACTCTCACTATCATCAGCGCGCCAGTTGCCGCTTTCGAACAATGTACGTCCAGTGGCTTCCTTGGCCTTCTGAGCTTGCTCTTCAGCCGCCTTCTTGTCCAAGCGCTCCTTCTTCCACTTAGCGAACGTCTCGGGCGTTACAGGTGTTAAATCGCCAGTGAGCTTGTGGCGTTCGGACTCCAACCAATCCTCCAGTGTCAAGGTGTTAAGCGGCGACTTGTCCATCAAAGCCTTCTCTGCCGCCTTCTGCTCCTTGGTCTTCAGGACGAATCTAGCCAGGTTGTCAGCTGCGCGTACAGTACTGCGGACCGGAGGAATGCAACGTACCCTGGTGGCAAGCTGTGCTTGTACATGCACTTGTCGCCTCCATTGGGGCAGGTCCAGAACCAACCATACTTCTGGTTCTCGACCGCTTCGATAAAGTATTTGCAGACCTTGTCTGTCGTGGTCCGGGGGTTTCCGTGCTTGCTCATAACGACCTTGCGCAATTTCTCCTCGTCCCAATCCTCCATGTTGTCCTTCTTCTTGGCCTCTTCCTCCGCAGACTTGCCGTCTCGAGAATCGGTGTACAAGTCTCTCTTGGCGGCCTTGCGCTCGAGACTCAAGTCGTGACTGAATTTACACTTGCGGCCCTTCTCACAGTTGCCCTGCTTGTAGAAAACGCAAACAACCGTCTTCGGATCGACACCGAAAGGAACCTTCTGGACCTGTACAGGTTTGAACAGCTCGGCAGCCTCCTTTCTGGCTTGCTCGGCAGCCTTCTTCTCGGCCTCACGGCGAAGCTTCTCGGCCTCCTTCTTCTTTTCATCGGCATTCTTGTTGGAAGCCGCTTGCGCATTGAGTTGGGCGATCTGTCGTTTGGCGGAACCACCTTTTTTCTGCAAGGGAAGATACCGGTCAGCGAATTGGTCTTTTTCCTTTCTTTTTTCTTCTGGACGATAGGTAGGCGCAACAAGGCGAAGGTTTTCATGAAAAGACTTCACGTACGTTTTTCATACCGAAGGTCTGCAAAGGGATCGCTAAAGTTAGCCTTACGACGGACGTAATGAGCATTAAGCCACGAGGGTTCAAACCTTGTCCTCGACGGTGGCCTTCTTCTTCTTAGGCTGATCAGCTTTCTTGGGAGGCATGATGGGCGGTGTTTATCTTATTGCGCTTCTTTCTGAAAACGAAGAGGAGAAGATATAAAGCGGTTGCTCAGATAGAGACGTATGCGCCCTCGAATATAAAATTGGAAAGTTGGAAGGGAACTTCCACAGACAAGCCGAAACTGAAGCGGGCTGACGAAATGGGTACAGTCCGCTAAGCGGAGGGAGGGGGAGTAAAAATTACAATAGACAAGACAAAAAGATGTCTCTGAATGAGAGTCGGCCTGACGTCGAAACCGGGTCAGACAAAAAAAAATCACAACGCCGTGGCTGGGAAGGATAAGAATCAACAACCGAGATGGAGGTTCAAAGGAACAAGAAGAAAGGCCGTGTGGTGTGCAGTCGTGGTGGTTGCAGGTTCCTCCACATTTTCAAGGTGTGGGTTTCCAAGTGTGGCGGAACAACTTCACATAATCTGCCTCTCCGCCAATTGAGTTGAATAGCCAAACTGCGGGCGAACCCTCACCGGCGCATTGATTGTCGGATTTGACCACCAAAAATCTCTTCACATGGCCGGCATTGAGCTGATCTACTATGCTCAGAACAAGACAAGGATATGTTAACAGCAGTTGTCCCTGGCCGGTCGATGTCCCCGACTACTGTTTGTTCTACGGTCGCAAAGCCACATCTGAAGGAGGGGCGCCATGGCGCTATTGACATCATCGAAGAAAAAATTAAGCATGCTGTAGGGCTATACGGGAAAATCACGGAGGGGAAGGTCTTCCTATTAGCAAAAGCGTCGTTGGCTATTTCGTCATCTCATACCAATGAAGGGAAAATAATGAACTATTCGCTTCCTTTCCAACTTGTCCTTCTCTTCTGTGCCTCTCTGGGCAGGCTAATAAAGCTAGCTAAACCTGTCGTTCGACTTTGTGCCAGTTAGACACACTATGAGTCGATCAAGTCATTATACGATAGACCGAGCGTGATGGGCTCAATGATGCTAACTGTGATAAGTGCTCTCGTTTATGCCTCCATTCTCCACATCCGTAAGTCGCAATGCGCGTCTCGCGAGTATTTCTCGTATTTAAGCGACCTCCTGGATCTTGGCATCCTTGTTATCGCCGGCCTCCTCGAGTTCCGGCATCTCCTCATCCTAGTGGTCGTGTTAGCAAGCGCACATACATGGTCGAGAAGGATAATATTCAGCATACCTCATCTTCGCCCTCGCCTGCATCAGCCTCAGCGCCGCCGAGACCGGAAAGGCCACCAAGCTTGGAGAAATCAATGTTGCCAAGGCCACCGTCCATGCCTCCTTCCATGCCATTGAAGCCGCTGGCGTAGTCATCTTCGGGGGCCTCATCCTGCTCGTCCTCGTCGACCCACTAGCTCCAAGTCAGCCTTGACGATTTCCCAATCGAGAAGGTATGAATAGGGTCACAATACCTTGTCAAAGTCGGTCTTGAGGAAGTGAACCTTCTGAGTCGTCTTCAGCAGACGGGGCCAGTATTCCTCCTTGAGCTCCTTCTTGCGCAACACCAACTCGACCTCACGGTCACTGTGGTTTGTCTTCGAGTTCTCAGGGTCGATCTCGGCGTAAAGGTCGAGAGAGACTTGGTATTTTACGCCCTTCTTAGACTCGCCGGAGAAAGAGACATTGGTGGGGTTGATGCTGAGGCTAGCGGCGTCGCGAGCAACATCGGGAGCCTTGATGCTCACGTAAAGGTAGTTGCGCTCGGCCTCAGTGGCCGAGGAGCGCTGGGCCCATGTAACTGAAAAGAAATTGTCAGTACATCGTGACTGCGAGATAAAGAGCTATCGAGGAAATTGAAGGGTGTTGGGTTGGTCTCGAGTCAAGCTCGAGCCGGGGCGATTTATGACAACCGGCCACCGTGCGAGTCACGAAAACCAAGAGCGGGGAAGGTAGGAATGAGGGACGGAGCACAAGAAACACACCTTCGGGGTGAACCTGAGTTAGAGACATTATGAAAGATGGGGAGATAAGAGATATGCAAGGTTGAAATGTAAGAGAAAAGATGGATCGGATTGGGAAAGTCGAGAAGAGAGAGATTGAGTGAAAGGTGGATTCGTCTAGGTAGGAGAGCAGAGCAGAGCAGAGCAGAGCAGCAGCCGTAGCAGGTGAAATCCAGCCCGCTTGCCTCTAAGCTGACGATCGGCTCAATATGGTGCTAGAAAGTACTGGAACTCTCCCGCCCGCAGGGAGTTTGTTAGGTTTGCAACCTTCTCCGGGGCTCCTATGGATGGTTAATTATGGCCTGAGGCGTCCGATGCATTTATCTCGGCGACGTCACCGCATTCGGGGATGACTCAGCCGGATCTCGCCCGTAATTATCCCTCACAAGCCTGGCTTGACTGAGTGCGGCAGTGCCAGGCACTCCAGAAGCAATGCGAACGACGACAACATTCGACCAGACAAATATAATCTTATAGGTGACTGCTGTTGCTTTTGGCAGTGACACTCTCTATGAATTGAATCTTGTCTTTTTTCCCCTGCAGCCTGACCCGGCGAGACTCGCAAAAAAATCTCCCTCCTATAACCCCGCCCTGCTGCCAAGGTCTCCGGATAAGCCTTCGAGTTCCTCCCGATAGACGGGTGTTCCACTCTTGCTCAACTCAGAAGCCTCGGCCATCAACATACACTTGCAGTACACCTTCACAGCATCCACTCAGCTGCGGCAACCTTAAAGATATTTCAGGATGGAGACCCTTAAGGCTGTCTTCTTCGGCCCCGATCCTCAGGCACAGGTATTGTCACATGCAGGTGTTTACTGGTCGTTCCATCCTGACCCATGTTCTTGATTTAGATGAGAAAATGCAACCAGCTCATCCGTGCCAATACCCGTCAATTAGACCGTGACATCTCCCAGCTCAAGATACTGGAAAGCAAAACACGACAGCACATCGTAAGTGCATCTCGACGAGCCCAACGCAACCCCTCCCAGGCGAAGCAGGCCAATATGGAAGCCAAGACCTTTGCGCGAGAACTTGTTCGGATTCGAAAGCAGTCGACCCGGCTACACACTAGCCGAGCTCAGCTGCAAAGCGTCCACATGCAGGTCAATGAGGCATTTTCGGTGCGCAAGATCCAAGGGAGTCTGAAGAAGTCAACGGGAATCATGAAGGATGTCAACACCCTCGTTCGTATGCCGGAACTGACGGCCACAATGCGACAATTGTCAACTGAACTGGTACGCGCCGGGATCATTGAGGAAATGGTGGATGATGCGATTCCGAATAATGAATTGCTCGAAGACGAGGAGGACGAAGCTGAGGAGGAAGTGGACAAAGTCTTGCAGGAGATTCTCCAGGGCAAATTGTCCCAGGTGGAGGGTGTCAGGCCCGAACAGCCTTTGGAGGAAGCTCCGGAGCCCGAGGACGAGCTCGAGGACCAAGAAGCGACTCTTGCACAAATGAGAGGAAGACTGGAAGCCCTGAAGAGCTGAAGAGACAACGCGAACTTACTCATCATGGTTTAGGATGGCTTAATGCATGCGCCTGCTCGTTATTTCTCTCTCTTACATACTTGCAACCAGTCTTAGATGGCGTTCGATTGGACAGGGCGCGCCAGGCGTTTAATTCTTGATCTCTGCTTTATTCGTTCTGATTTTGGGGGCAGGCCCCGGCTCCTGGAGCTTCGACTACATTGCGTTGTCTTACTATACCGCGCAACACTATGGTCCGATTGATTGGCAATGTGTGTTGTATACAAATATTACGAGATTATCCATTTGCATTATCATCGGGCCGTTGCTTCTCTTAGTCTGGTGCTTGGGCAGCAGTAACTTTGGCATAATCAGAGTCTGAACATAATTCAAGTGCTTTCCCTTAGTCTTATTAAGTCTATTTCCTGATAGATAGGTAGTGAGTGAGTCCTCCAGCCTCAGAATACTGTAGAGAATTCTATTCCAATGAAGCCTGAGTTGTACCTTGAATGGGTGTCGACGGGCGGGAAGCTGGCACTGAACGGGCCTGTGGTGAATCTGTTGAAATGTCGCAACAATCCCCAAATGCGGGTAGCTCGAAAGACCTGACCGGGACTAGGGTGACTCAGCCTCCTCCCCTCCGCCCTTGCTTATCTTCTCCATTCATCCGCCGCCTGTGTTTCCCTTTCTTCATCCATCCATCCCCCATCCGTCTACCTCACTTCTATCATCTTCATCATCCCGCATTATCGCGTCCACTTGTGCGTGGTGTAAACTCTTCTACAGTTAATCTTCACTGTCGACTTATACTGTTCAGCTCGTCCTCCAGCTTCTGGACAAACCTTAATCAGAGCAATCGCCTTCGCTTCCTCAAAGTCGCGAACTCAGTGGCGTATCACCCGCGACTTGCGAAAGCTATCGATCGATCTCTCATTCTTTCTTCGACAGACCCCCAATCAACTACAATCATGTCTGGCAAGTTGGACAAGTCTCTCGACGAGATTCTCGTCAGCCGCCGCCAGGGTGCTCGTCGTCGCGACCGCCGTTCGGCCCCTAAGGCCGCCGCTGCTTCTGTTCCAGTCGGTGGAGTCAAGAAGACCACCAAGACTGCTAAGCCTGCCGGCAAAGTCGCTCAGAATGGACACCCCGTCTCGCGTGAAAGTAAAATCATGGTCAGCGGCTTGGTATGTTTGAATCAAAATCTCTTGCAGAAGCCAAAAGCTAACTCCCCCTCCAGCCTGCCGATGTGAACGAGGCCAATATCAAGGTATGTTGATCGAAAGGCCTTTGCCTTGGGTTTCTATCGCCATGTTTCTTTTCCGAAACCTTCGATGCGCAACGGCTTCACTCGCGTTTCGATCCTTGCCACCGTCATGCATATATCGTCGTCGTGGACTGTGGACATCCGCACGGGCAGCAGTCTCCTTTGACGCTTTCGGCGCAGATATCTGCCTTCGCGCTTCGAAAGCCTATCAAAGTCGAGCTCTGCCGTAGTCTTGCAAATGGCGCATCCAATCCAGAGCGGAGCTCTCTCAGTGTCCCGCCTGGATTGTCGAAGCCGCAGACTATGCTATGGATTATCCTTCGAAGCATGCCTTCACTTTCTTTCCTCGCTCGGTCAAGCTCGAATGAAACCTCTAGTCGGGATTCCCAGGCATCAGCGAGCGCATTGGCATGCCAGCAGTACATCCCACACAACGCCTCAGAAGCGAGTTGTGGTCGAGCGTCATACCATACCACGTGTTTATCGAGCGATGCTATCGTGTTTAGCTGGGGCACGATACATTCTACTTGGGACATTGTGAGAGTATCTATGGCTTGCATTTCTTGAACCGGGGTATTATCGAGGGCATCCGGGGGATCCTGAGTACACGTTTGCCGCCTTTCTGGGATCTCGCATTTCGGGGGACTCATGTGGGACATGCATGCTGGATGGATTTTCCTGTCAACCCTTTGAGGAGCCTTTTACCAGGCATCTGATGACATTATATCTTGTGAGGTTGAAATGAGTGGAGGGGCATGCTGGCCAGGGTTACAATGTTGAATGGAGATTCTACGGTGGACGAGCGAACGGCTGCTCACAGCACCGTACTCGGGAAGAGATGCAGAAGAACTATCCATGCTGACAACTAACTGCCGCTATGTGCTCGCTGATGCTTCTTGATGTCGATGTCGCTTCTGAGGCCGTTATCATGCGTCTTTCGAATTGTGTTCATGCCGATGCTTTCGCAGTTCTGCAACTGAACTTCTTGATTCGATATACTAATTCGATTTTTCCTGGTGCTATAGGAATACTTCACAAAGTCTGCAGGTCCCGTGAAGCGAGTTATGCTCACCTACAACCAGAACGGTACTAGCCGTGGAATCGCATCCATCGTCTTCAGCAAGCCCGACACAGCTGCGAAGGCTGCCAAGGACTTGAATGGCCTTCTAGTCGATGGTAGACCCATGAAGGTCAGTCTTGTTATCGCTCATCGTTATCGTTCTGCTCAATCTCAAGGCACTGACACATAACAGATTGAGGTTGTCGTTGATGCCTCCCACGCGCCCGATGTTGCTGCTCCCAAGCCCCTTGGTGACCGTGTCGCGTAAGTAATCATTCTTTCTGTTCGTTTTTGGTGGTGACTAAGTGTCAATGTGTCCAGTCAAACCAAGCCCAAGCCCAAGCCTGCTACTGCCAACAAGGCCGCTACTAATGCCCAGGGACGTGGTCGCCGTGGTGTTCGTAAGAACGGGCGCACTTCCAACCGCCCCAAGCCCAAGACCGTCGAGGAGCTTGATGCCGAGATGGTTGACTACTTCGCTACCACTGATAACACCGGCCCTGCTGAGGGTAACGCTCAGACGAACGGAGCCCCTCAGCAGCAACAGGCTGCCGCTGGTGAGGACCTTGGCATGGCTGAGATCTCTGTAAGTTCCTTTTTCTCCTCTCGGCTTCTGCACAACCATCGACTAATCACGTGTTCTAGTAAATGATCCACGATACATTTTCATCTGTGAAAACGATGTGAAGATGTCGTTTAAATCCTTCGCCACCTGGCCACACTCTTTGCGCACTCGGGGTCTGCCGGTTGGATTCGAGTCGAATTCCCCTTAACACTTTCATCCCTTTCCTCTTTTTTCCTCCACTTTTTCTGCATTTCGGACTCATGTTGCTCGCGGTTTGCTTTTCTTCGCCTTCACTCCCCCTCATCTTATCCCTGTGTCCCTTTTATTTTTACTTTGTTTTGCCCGTTACGTTCAGGACTTTTCGGTGGTGGGAAGATCGGGTCTGTTATCTGTATCTAATAAAGAAACTTGTGGTCTCAATGCATCTCCTCGCAAGTTCTTTTACTCTGTACTCTTTAGAATCATCGTGCGGGCAGTTTCCTTGGTATCTTCAACCTACACTGTACTGTACAATAGTGCCTTCCTTGTATCGCGGAGTTTTGCGAAGGATACCATCGAGAAGATACCTATCCAAATGGAAGCAGATACATTAAACTACCAAGATCAATGCAAGTATATACGTGAACGAAGAGAAACCCGCGTATCCTTTACTATACACAGGCCAATCATCCCTCCATTTCCCCATCCCCACCCACGGCTTTACTTTACTTACAGACAAATCTCAGCTCCAGGTCCCGTTCGCGGGCCCGAAATACCCAGCGGCCGGCATCTCCTTCCACGGGACCCCGTCCCCGTCTGCCGTGTTGAGGTAGACAGTATTGCCCCACCAGTCGGGGAACACGGCGCCCGGGTAGGAGATGCAGAAGAAGATAACGATGCCGCTGAGGGCGAGGCCGGTGTCCAGCGCCGCGGCGAGGATGTAGTTGTACTTGGTCCACCAGGCGAAGAAGCGGCGTTTGATGAGGTGGTTGAAGATGAAGTTGACGAGGGCCCAGCTGGAGTAGTTGATTCCGGTTGCTGTGGGGGTGGGAGAGTAGATGATTAGTGTAGGACAAGAAAGGAGGGGAGTAGGGAAAGGGGGGGAGGTGATGAGTGGGTAACTTGGAGTTCGGGGGACTGAGGAGAGAAAGGGGAGACTAACCTGGTGGGACGTTGTAGGTGCCCACGAAAATGAGGGGCCAGTTGACCAGCTTCCAGAAGCGGTTGCGGGTGTACTTATACAAGACGTATGTGACCAGCGGGGCGATGGCCCCAATCCAGAAGAAATGCAGCAAGGATGAATAGATCTTGCCGACGGAGTAGAGACGACGCGGGCCGACGAGACCCCAGATCACTGAGGAAGAGTAGACGGTGCGGCCGTTGGGGCAGGTGAATCCGTCCGCTTGATCGGAGGAACAGATATCCTTGATGTTGCCGAGCATCCAGATGGTGACGCCAGCTTGTGTCAAGGCCCCGAGGATGGTGGCTAGTCCTTGGGCCATGAAGAGGGTTCGGGGGGGGATTTTTAGATAGTGGCCCAGTTTCATGTCCATGGCGAAGTAGACGCCTTGACCTACCACATCGGTGCTCAGAATTTTGAACAGCATGTTGGCAAGGGGCTTGCCCTCGAACATGTAGCCGCCGACAAACTCAGCCAGGACATTTAGTTGATTGGCGTCTACGTTAGTGATGCCCTGTATGATGCCACAGGGGATCATGTAGATTGCTGGGACGATGAGAGCAAGAAACACGCCATACACGGGGAGCTTCGTATGGTAGACTTCAACCACGACGATCGCGATAGCTGTGATCACCGCGATGATGGCTGCGTACCAGTACCATGGGGTGTTCTTGTAGTTCTTCATCAGACGGGCATGGATGTCCAGCTTGTTCTTTCCTTTGAGGGCAGCCCAGATCTCTTTGCTATGCCAAACTCCGATGTGAGTCAGGACTGCGGTGATGGATGCAAATGACAGTCCGTAGACAAAGGCGTACGTGGCTGGGAGATACGGAGGAGAATAGTTCTTGTATGCCTCAACATCCAGTGTGTTTTGTGAGCTGATAACGCGGGTAGTGTTGTATTCGGCACCCGTTCTGTCGTAGACGTCGGCTGTCATGAGAGGAAGGTAAGCTGTATACCAAGTGTTAGAGTAGTAGATGCCCGGCACAACGATCCAAAAGAACACCGCAAATCCAGCAAAGACGTTGATTGCAGCCCAGGCTGGCGAAAGCAGAGGGTTGGTGTTGTATGCGACCTGGCTCCAGTCGAAGGTGATAGGGCTCAGTCCCAGGCCGGTTTGCATGCCGAACAGCTGGTTCACAATCTTGTTCCGAGGTGCAATCCAACACACCCAGGTGAAGTATGAGAGAGCAGTGAACATGAGCCCGGGGAAAAAGTACCATACGAAGCCAGCTGCGGTGACATAGAGGAAGAACCGGAGACGGGAGATCTTCCAGCCATTGGCGACGCTATTTGCACGCGAATGAAGCGTTTCGAGCATCGCGCAATTCGATAAAACCTGTGGCCACACGATTCTCGCTGGCTCGACGAGCCATGGAGCAGCGAGTCCAGCGACCCCAAATCCCAGGAGTTGTGCGCAAAGGACGACCAGGACCGAGAAGCCAGCTGATAGACCAAAATTATAGAACTGGGAGCTAGAAGCCTGAATAATGTTGGTAGAATCCGCACTCCCATAGCCGAACGAGACATTGCTCATGATCACAATCAGTGCGTGCTCCTTGATATTGAACAGGCGGTCTGGATTGAGAGAGAAGCTGCCCAAGGGTCCGAGACTTATAGTCCACATAGGCAAGACTTTAGCCAGGAAGACCCCACAGGGATAAGCCAGCAGCTCTGCCACCAAGGATACGATATGTACCGACGGATAACGTAGCGAGAAAAATTGGTTGATGCCAGAGCCCACCATTGTGAAGATGAAGCCAAGGAGCCACATTCGGAATGTGCTGACGGGCATACTTGGGTCGTCTGTCTCAGGTACAACCGCGCGCACTGTTTGATACTCATATTAGATATCGCCCAACCTGACATATGATGTCTTGGGTCATTCACAAACCCTCGGGGAATGGTGAGTGGTCCGACTCATAGTCGTAGACTTCCTTGTCTGCCAAGTCACCCTCCTTTGTATGCAATTCATTGAGGCGACCTTGCTCCACCTCCAGGTCGGCTGTGCTGTAAGGTGACTTGGAGGATTTCTCAATCTCGATCAGGTCCTCGGTTGCCATCTTGGGGGACGAAAGGCTGTGGCCAGCAACTTGGTGACGGGGAAGGGAAGACGAGGGAGAAAAGCAGCCATGGCAGCAGGGCCACAAACAAGATTTGGCGGTCTTTAAGAAACTTCAACCATAGTCGCCTTAGCCTGCTTCTTATCGCCACATCTGCTGACACTTGCTAGTCGACTAGTGTCTAGCCCAGGGTGTAACCGACCGATAGGCATGGGTGTAGTCTATCTGGTGCAGATAACAGCCGTGCTAGCCCTATGCTAAGAGATAGGGGTGGCGGCGATGGGCTGATTGGCGGTTTGGAGCATTGCATAATAAGAATACTGAGATAGTCCAAAGTACTCAGAAATGACAAGAGAGTTAAAGTTATACACCGTGCTAATCATCACTGTGGCGGCAGAAAGAGGAAGAGAGTTGTAGACATGTCTCTTGGAGGATGCCGAAAGGAAGAAGTGCGGTCTGATAACAAAACGCGGGGAAAAGTCTCGATTGGGTTGAGAACGCGGGACACAGCAGATGCAGAGATAAGTTACGGAGTACGAATAGACAACCACGTAATCACGATTACTCCCTACTTTCTTCTAGCAAAAGCATCAAACGCATTCTATATCACTTACAGTCCGGTTATTCAAAGAAAGGAGATACGATGCGAATTGAATTATCATGATGAATTTGGTGCAAGACAACCCACCTTCCCACAGGCAGCGATGACCCCAAGCTAACAGTGTCTCTAATCCAGATCTCTTAGTGACAAATAGACTATCTCGAGAATCTAAAGCCTCTCTTGGACCTCAGATAGCACAACACAGCGCCAACAACGTATTCTCCTGCTGGATGGGGGAACCAGTTCACGTGTCATACCACCCTGGGACTGCCATAGAAGCACTCACTGAGCCCCTTCAACTGACGGCTACTGCGGAGGCTGGATTTGATATCGTGCCAGAAGTGAGTATAGAGCATTGTGTACAGGGAGACCTGAGTAGGTAATACGAATGCAGCCATGGCGACCTCGTACGTCCCTGACGTTGTCGTGGACCCAATGGATCGGATATCTCTGCGAGTAGTGAGTCAAATGTTCTCTTTCAACGAGAATAGATGCAGAGAAAGACATTACGTACGCCGGTGGTGCTATCAGCGATCCAAAGCAAGGTCAGCTCTTCCAAGTCCCGGAACTCGTGCAGCAGACTCTCCAGGACCGTCTGCCAGAGCCCAGCGGCAAAGCGAACAGTTCTCAAGTCCAGGATGCGCAGAGAGTTTCTGTTGGTGAGAAGGAAGCTCTGCAGGTCCTGGCTCGAGATGTCCACCACGCCTGACAATTTGAGCACCTCCAGCTTCATGTTATTACCCTCTTGTCCCAGACGTTGGAACAAGGCGTCGACTCCTTCGCCTCCACCACAGTCCAATTCTAGTTTCTTCAGGTTGGGCGCCTGGTCGATGAGCTCGTGAACGAAGTCAGCCAGAAGAGCGTCTTCCACCTGCGCAAGTAGGCACAGCTCGGTAATGGTGGACCAGCAAAGGCTGAAGCGAACAACATGAAAGGTGTGGGGGCAGAATCTCCTGGGGTCGATGATCCCTGCCGAATGTTTGTCAAAGTCCGGGTAGGAGCAGCTGAATGACTCGACGGGTCTTGTCATGCACGGGATGAGATGCAGCACGAGTGTCACTGCATCACTGGGACTGAGACAGTCGGACCAGGTACCCGATTCGGGCTGATTGGACAACGAGATATGGAACGAATGGCAATTCGGGAACTTCTTCAAGACAGCCCTCAATTTCAAGAAACCATTGGAAGAATGGAGGAAGTTGAGATACTCATTCTCCAAGATGTCACGGTACCATATGAACCCGTAGCCCAAAGTGCTCCCAGCAGCGCTGCCGATGGATATCTTCCTGACATGCTGGTTCAAGCCACAGGTCTCGGCGAGTTCATCCATGGCAAGCAGACTTAACTTTGATAGGTCTGTGTGTAGCGTGTGAAGCCCAATCCGTCCGAATTGATACTTGGTTGCGCGTTCGAGGGTCGAGCATGTCAAGCGCAACGCGCACAAAGCAGGCTTGTCCATGAAGGAAGCGATTAGGTCCATCAGTTCTGTAGGCAGTTCGCAGAGCTGATGCTTCTGTTTGTCTTCAAACGCGTTGTGAATCCTAGGATCTGTGTTTCAGGTAATCGATGAAGAGTCATGAGCCACCATGCATATCTTCTTCGAGGGGACGGACTTACCATTGGCTAAAAAGGGCGACATAAGTTTGCGAAGCCGCATGTTGAGGTCTTTGAAGGATTTTCTCCCCTTTGTGACCACTGTTAAGTATTCGTTCTAGTCACTACCTTTGTCAGTGATGGGTGGTTGTAGAGGTGATATTAGTGGTATTAGAGAAAGAGATGAGAAGCAACGTGCATCAAAAACCTATGAGGTGTTCGCAGGCTTGCCTTTTAGGAACCGTACTGTGGAGGATTGAACCTTTATCGATGCCAGGTATGACCTCGATGAAACTGTTGTTAGGGTGTTAGGAAGTGACGCGGGGAAGAGAGGAATCATATCACAGTTGACAATCTAAGATAGACCTACCTTCTCAGTATGGGAGTGTGGTGCACACGGCTTGGTGAATGAAGACGTTACGTAGGAGCCGCCTCAAGCTAATTCCTTTCACTTCACACTCCGAGGGTTGATATCAAATTCATTGCGAGAGATGTATGAGGATGAAAAGTTCAGTCCCGCTGAAAAACTGCATAAAAATTCTTATCCTATGTGCTACTCTATCACTTTCCCTGCTGGCTCGCAAGCCACGCTTCGTGGGCTTTCTTTTGACGCTCCCAGTCTTTCCTCAACTTCTTGCCCCGGCTCTTCGCGAGCGGTTCGCCAGCAGCATCCTTGGTCGGCATACCCTCCTCATCCCAGGCGCTGAATTCGCTAGTCTTGAACATCTCGAGGTGACTAAGCTTTCCCTTCTCAAGCTTTTCTTGAGCAAGGCGTTCCTTCTTCTCCTTTTCTTGCTGCTTCTGCAAAGCCTTGCGCGCCTGCTCTTCACGAGCCTGCAGCAGGTCTTTGGTGACAGGGCGGACGAGAGCCGGCTTGTTCTCACGGTCCTCAAGGTAAATGCCAAGGTTGAAAAGGTCCACATCACGCAAACGGTCACAGAGGGAAAGAATCTCCTTCGAAGAGCTCTTGGAGTCCTCAAGGCTTAACGATGCGAGCTGGGAGCTGAAAGACTCCAGAGCTTGGGAGTATGGCTTGGCGGCTTCGGTTGTGTCTGCATCTTTCACTGCTGCTGCACCGATGATCTCCTTGACCTTGTCTGATGTGATCTGGTTTCCGGACATGGCAGCCTGGCGCAAAGAGTCACGCATGGCGGAAAGCGGGTACAAGTACTGCTTTGCCACCTCAGGGACATCGGTACCCTCCCAGCCGATTTCACACTTGTCCACCGGGGTAGCCCCGTTCAGACCGAAAATGGTCACAATCCGTGTCACCCACTTGGCAGTGGATTCAATGGCCTGAGGCTCCAGCGTCTGGATATCAAGCGAGTTGAAAGTGGTAATCAGTTCAGAGATAGCAGCCATAACTCTAGGGGTATCAAAGGAATCGCAGAAGTGTTCATCGACCTTGTCTTGGGTGGACTTGAGGGCCTGTGTCAATGTTTCGGTAGATGCCGCATCGGTGGCGGAAGTCTGGTATGTGGAAGGATCCTTGACTTTAACAAAGAAGTTGTTGACCTTCTCTTCCCATGACGAGGCGCTCTTGACCAGCTCATCCGTGATCTCGACTCCGTCGCGCCAGCCACCCAGCAGGAAAACGATTCTCAGACTGCGAGCAGTGTAATCGCCTCGCTTAAGCGCGTCACTGATGGTAGTGAAGTTCTTCAAGGATTTGGACATCTTAGAGCCTGCAATGGAAAGGTGGCCCATGTGCAAGAAGTAGTTGACCCACTGGTGCTTGTGCTCGTGCCAGTAGGCTTCACTCTGAGCAAGCTCGTTGTCATGGTGAGGGAAAGCAAGGTCAATACCACCCGAGTGAATATCGATCTGGCTTCCTAAGCAGCTCGATGCCATAGCAGAGCACTCGATATGCCACCCGGGTCTTCCTTGACCCCACTTGCTGGACCAACTAGGCTCACCAGGTCGAGACGACTTCCAGAGAGCGAAGTCGTCGGGCGACTTCTTCTCGGTTGCCCGGGACAGGGCACCTTCGCCGTCTCTCTGCAGAGGTTGGTTGTTTCTATTCCACGGCTCCAGTCGGGCATAGTGGTTGCCGGCATCTTCGAACGCTTTGATGTCGAAGTAAACAGAGCCGTCCGAGGCCACATACCCAAACTTATTCGAAACAATCTTCTCGACAAAGTCCGCAATCTGTGGGCCATACTCGGTAACTCTTGTGATCTCATCGGGATCGAGAACGTTCAGGTCTCTCATATCGCGCATAAAGTGGTCTTCGTATTTCTTCGTGAGCTTCGTGAAGATTTCGTACGCATCGCCGGGAATCGTGGATCCTTGGGTGATGTCAAGGTAGTAGCAGAACACATCCTGTGTGGCATCGTAGAAAGCCTGGCTCGGTGTCTCGGGCTTCTTCGCGGCATCCGCAATGGCTGAAGATGACGCCGTCGCGGTCTTAACGTGCATCTTGATCTTGGTCTCCGCATCTCCCGGCCTCTTATCTGCCTCCAGCGAGCCGCCCTTGAGGACCACTCCATAAGCCTTGTCGACTTCCGCAGTAAAATCTTCAGGCTTCGTGTCCGGGTTGATCAGAGGGAGGTTCTTCTTGATGTAGGCGCTGTATGCCGATCGGGCAGTCTCGAGGACTTCGGGTGTGATATTCGGATGTTCCGTGATATACTTGTTGAATAGATGCTGTTGTCTACCGCGAAGGATGATCTGTGGCCATCAGTCACGCCAGTCCTTCAAGCATCCTTCCTAACGCGGTGGCTCATACCTTGTCGTCAACATCGGTGATGTTCATAACAAATTGCACATCATAGTTGAAGTAGTCCTTAAGGATACGCCGTAGGATATCGGTGCTGACATAGTTTCGCGCGTGGCCGAGGTGCGCATCGTCGTAAACAGTTGGGCCGCAAGCATACCACTTGACCTTACGTCCTTCGGGATCCAAGGGCACGAAAGGAGTCTTGGATCTGGTCAAAGAGTTCCATACTTTGAGAGGAGGGAGACGGGCGTCGGGGCGCGCGGGCGGCTGCTGCCACGGAGGTTGCTGGCGACTTTCCATCCTGAACGACCGACTGAAACGCCGTAAGAAGAACTGGGGATTGACAACGAGGGGTATTCGTGATGGTGGCATAATATAATCGCTGGAAGATTTTAGCACCTCGCTGGATTATGCGCTCCAAACTCTCTCACCGCCGACCACCCCGCTCTGCGCTAGTACAAATCGGGCAGATTGACTCATCAAGGCACGCCTGCCTCAAAGAGTAATATACATGTGATGCCAGCCCGGATCTGCCATCACTCACGCCCTATCCAAGAATACAATTATCAATGACTCAAAGCCAACTTCTAGAGCGAGTCAGCTCATATGCAAAACAGGGAGACACGAGACATCATCACCTTTGTACCACCCGGTTTGAATGACTGCAAAGCCGCCACCAATCACACTCATCCATGAAGGAATGAACCCAGCACTTATGACTGAGGCTGTGAGCAACAGACATTGACTCGAACATGGAGTATTCCCAAGGACAGTTTAACGGACCAATGAATTATAGTCATGTCATACTGAGGCTCAATCGAATCACTCTGGACGCTGGAAAACAGATAGTTCGGTCGATGAGATGAGTTCCGTCCATTGAACAGGATCTGTGTCACCCTCGACTGACGGAAAACAATGCTCACTGTCTGTCAGACATGTATGGATGCGGACACAGATAGATGCACGTAAGCCAGCCGGCATTGCGTTGGTCATAACGTGGGCACCAATGACTTGTAAATGTCTAAGACATGCTTGCGTCCATCTGGGGCGGCTAGATTCAGCATTGCTCCGAGATACGGTAGCAATTTCCGATATCCTTGGTACCTCATCATCTGGATGGATCCCAGCCTCAGCAACTACTGGTTGACCGGTGATACCGAACGAGCACCTATGCCTCAAGTCTCTTTCCCTTTTCTCCACATTACTGTTTTGCGTCTATTGGCAATCGACGCCTGGTCCTTGGAAGCACAGCATTGCATCCACAAACTGTCGGCACAGTCATCAGGGCTCGCTTAAGGATGGTTCTTAAGCTTGTCACAGACATGGGGGCCACTTTTGAAACCATGGCAGCACGACACTCGAGAGTATGATTCACGCTCTTAGAGCAAAAGCATGCCGCTCTCGTGTAGTCTACGAGACAATCATCTGGATGGTAGCTTCAAATCATATTACAGAAGATACTATCTCACTCGACGCTGTCTGCGAAAATCGGCAAGGCCTGACTGTCAGAAGACGACAGTTATATACAGATTTAAATACGCACCGCACTGCCTTCTCATCCTCGCACACTCAGAAAGGCGAGACTCCGTAAACTCCCAGCACCTTCCCTGCATCAGCATCTCTCTCTCCCTTGACCACCGTAGCCACTCTTTGACCTCCTTCTGAGGGCTCCGCAGCATTTCTCTTCCGCAGAGACTCGGGATCGCCGGTCAAATTCGTGGCACACAACCCTGGGTCCGCTCCAAACACTTTAAATCCCTCAGCCTTCAACCGTGCCCAGTACAAGACCATCATCATGTTCAATGCAGCCTTGCTCGAGCGATATTCAATCCCCCGCGGGCTATAGTATGGGGACTCGAGATCAGCAGCATGGGTGATTGACCCGGTGCTTGAACTGACAAAGATGAGTCGCTTCTCGGACGACCGTCGCAGCAGGTCTAGAAATGCCTCCGTGGTGCTCAGCGCCCCGACTAGATTCACGTTCAGGACCTTTCGGTAGGATTCGCGGGACGGCGGCTCATCCAGGATTGCGATGCCGGCGTTGTTGACTAAGATATCGAGTCGGCCGTACTTCTTCTGAACGTATACGGCGGCCTCGTCAACGGACTTGTCGTCCGTCACATCGATCTGGATGGTGGACACGGTTCCCTTGATCCCGGGGAGGGTACGGAGGGCTTGAGCGGCCTCTTCGCCTTTGGCTGGATCGCGAGAGCCTAAAAGAATGTGGTAGTCATGGCTCGAGATAAGAAGATTCTTGGCCGTCTCGAAACCGACCCCTTGATTTGCGCCTAGATTTGCGCTGAGACAGGAGTGCTGGTTCGTTCAAGATCAAACTTGCCATACCTGTGATCAGGACCAGCTTGGAAGCGGTGGCCATGCTCGCATGAACTGAGGATCAAATCCAGTTTCTTGTTGACAATTGCCGCTACATGAATGACTGTTGTCTTGCGCTTGGCATAGTATTATAGGCCATGGATAACAATCCAAAGGTTCATATAGATGAGACTTCGCCGGGTATAGTGATATTAAGTCCGTTGGTATGGTACTCTCGATCTATTTTCTGCTATCTCCGCCTAAACCCGCTTCGACCCTGGTCATATGCACATAATATAGCTTAAGCTAATGCACAAGGATACACTATTTAGATCTGCTGGAGATATACACTGTCTGTCAAAGCCAAGCACTAGAAACGGTTGCTACCAGTGGTACACTCATTAAGAATCTCTCAGCGACGACAGCATCTTCACGGCCATGCTATCTGCTCAACTTGAAAGTAAGAAGTGAGTGAGTAGCAAACGCTCAAATGCGGAGCATCACGCATATCCCCCCACGTATCGGCCGCATTCATGCTTAAGGTGAGTGCAAGGCAGTGTTCAATCACCCACATTGAGCTTCACTTTACGGCTTACAGCATACCACCCCCAAGGGATGGTTCGTCATCCATCTGAGCTTTAGGATATGACGTACGAACCTACCAAGTCGTGCACACAAAGTAAGGCAGAATCCACCACAAATGACCAGCATGGCATGCATACACACACACGTCCGAAGCATCTAGACCATTGCCGCCATCTGTCCATGTATCCATCCATCAACAAACGCACGCGAACCCTGAATCCGCACAATGTCGGCGCATCACACCGCAAAACACAACGTCACCGGGCGGTCAAACACAAGCCTGGCGAGCCCTGGCAACGCACAGCGGCAGCCTCACTTATGTCTGTAGCGTAGCGTAGCATCTAGCATTCAGTATCTCGCATTGAGCATATCAGATGCAAGCAACATCATCACCATGCCTTTACATAATCTGTCTCCCTACAGCCAACGTTACCTCTTGTATGCACATTGCTCCGGAACTCCTTGCTGCAGTGCTCTGTGTTTCTGTTCTCAGAGTGGAATACCGCTAATGGCAATTTTCGGCAATGCGTGTCTTGCGACCTGGATATATATAGATTCAGTCTTCGACCCTGATTTGTGTCACTATGTCACGATGTCAGGATAAGACGGTGAGCTCTAGCTCCTGCTCCTGCTGCTGCTGCTGCTGCTGCTCCTGCTGGGTATGACCTAATCTCCCGAACAATTCGAGAAAAGCTAAGTCCAGGAAACAGGGAATTGCGAAGATAGGGCTCTACTAATTCAACCACCAGCAGATAGATCGCCCTCGGCACAATCATAAACGGTAGTCTACTGCATACACCATACATGAACCTTCAATCCCAATTTGAAACCACAGCTGACCTCCATCTAGCTCATTTGTTCAGCAGGTCCATTTTAGCGTCAGAATTCCCCAAACAAGAAAGCAGATGCACCTCGGGACCATGTCCAGTAGTCCGTACCGGTAGTATCTCGGGAAACCTGCCTTCTCTCTCACCCCCCCCAATCCTGACAGCGGTCTAGACCTCACAACCACAAACAACAATTTCAACAAGGATATGTAACTTACTTTGTAGACGGCAAGCTTGGTTAATAATAAATAAGCAACCGCACGTTGTTTCCGTCTTTATTTCTTTAGCCATCCACCGTAGGTTTACGCACCGATATTCCCGTTCCCTCCACACCGCAGTTTAACATTCTACTGAGTCGCACGCACGCGTCACCGACATCAACATCCTAATCACTTTTCACCGCCAGTTTTCTCGAACGCCACACCGGGTTTAGGCAGAGAAAGTCAAACGCCGCGCGCACATGAAGTCAAAACCTAGAGGGGATTTCCGGGGTTGTAACCGGTCGTGCCGAGTTACTTTACTTTAACTTCGTTTTCTTTATACTCAGTACTCTTGAGTTTGACTGATTTAATGTTGATGTTTAGTTATGCTGTAGTGGGTGGGTAAAGGGTGGAGGGGTGGGTAATTACCCGATAATGATGGATGGTGGGAGGCTAGAACCTGATCCCCGACGGACAACGGACATACTCGGTGGGGTTTTTTCACCTAGAAAAAGAATTCATCGGAGAGAATCGCCGTAGAGCTTCTGGAAGCCATGGGTTATCCCTGTCATTTGGGATATCATTGCCTGTCGGGCAGTGGTGGTAACGGTGGTGGTGTGTTTATCCGGATTAGCAAGAGCGTCGGATATTGTCCGTCGAGGGAAATGCCGAGGTTCCGGGCGTGCGTGCTGCTGTCTTCCGGTTTTATTGGCGGGGAAATGAGGAATGCAGACAGGTGGCTCGTTTTTTCTTAATTTCTGAGTGGTTGATGCTCCTCCGTTTCGTTTCCGAAGGGTTTCGTCGCTAGATGTGATATTGCCGGTGTGTTGGGCTGTTGATGGATGATTGCGATTGAGACTCGGTGTCTCTACAATATACACTAGCTCTCTACAGAACCCCGGGTAAAGAAGCTTGGACAATGGAGTGGTAGGGTACAGTCTGTACATCCCAACCAAGTTCAGAACCGTGCACTCCGAACCAGATAATAAACATATGCCATATGCTAACTACACGTGGTCGCCCGAGTAGCGGAGACAGCGGTTCTCCATAATACTTCTGATAACCGGACATCCTGGCTTGTCAACAAATTACATGAGTACAGGAGTACTTGAGTCATCCTCCTCCGGCCCCTCCACAATCCTTCAGTCATCCCTCCGAATCCCCATCCTCATTGTCCACTTCTTTCCGTGCTAACCGACGAAAAGAAGGCAGCCCGGCGATGAAGGTGCGATGAATAACTACCCGATCGAAAAATCATTTATCCCCGGCCAAAGGATCCCATATCCAGTCCACCCTCCCACACTTGCCGCATATTTGATTAATAGAATGCGAGTGGCTTGCTTACTCAATTTGCCCATAAATCCTGGATCAGGTAGCCCGGCAACCCGGTCCGGTTACTGCGTGGAATCATTCTCGAACGTTGTGGTCAGCAACGTCTTGACATCTAACCTTGCCTCCCCCCCCCCATCCAACCCACGCCAGCGCGGGGGCTACAGTTTCGTGGCCGTAGCCCCGATACGATAACGGCAGTCCGGCTATAATCATACTGCACATAAGCTGGGGCAGGCACGCAGATGGGTGTTTCTCCCGTATATGTTGTACATCATCTCGTGTATGCCGGGGGGAAATGCTTGCTTTCGTGGCTTGGAATCTGTTGTATTTGTTTCTGTCATCTTCATCGATTCTATTATTATTTCGTGGTGGGTTACGGGCTTACGTTGGGGGTGGGTGGTGGAATGAGGTTGCAGTGATGAGCCGCGCGGGGCGACCGCGCTGCGGTGGCTATTTACTGTGGAAGATAAGTTGAGGGAAGAGGAAGTATTCCCCGCTGTAGATTTCTTAGTGAACGTACATGGATATACTTCAATCGCCAACGTACACGAGTACTGTACTGCCTCTCTGCACTTACCAGGGAGAATGGCCAGCTCTACCACCTGAACAATCCACCTTTACCCTTTGGCTACTCCGACAACAGGCGTTACCCCGTTTGACTTATTCCAATCTCTAACCGAGCACCTACTACTCATGTACGCAAATAGACAAGCAGGTAAACTCCCTAGGTCTAGTTGCCACCCCCTCAACCTCCAAAGCAACCTCCCCGCCACCTCACTCGCTCACACATCCGAAACTATGAGGACGGTAACTTACTAAATACTTCCGGCACTAAATACCGAACCCAACACATGATAAGTACTCACACTATAGTATACTAGGTACACTACATGATCAGTAGAACCCAGTACTATACGTAAACTAGGCAGTAGGCGCAGGAAACCCGGTCCATCTCCACTGAAACAATGCTTATTCCGGCCTCTAACCCACGGAATAACTTCCCACCCTCGACGGGCGAAATGATTCCATCAATCAGATCGCGCGCAGCTCTCCCACTTTATACTCTTACCTAGAGCTACGAAGTGCATTCAGTGAGCTTGTTCATCGGTTAATAGCCTAGTCTGCTACTTCCCCCACCACTTCGTAGCGCTGGATCGGTTCTAAAGTAGCTTGCAGACTACTATAGTCTTATGCGGACTCCGGGAGTTGGTTCCATTTGCTGGGACAGGTGATTTATACGGAGGTGTTGATTTGCGGAGGAGTGAGCCTATTATCTTGGTATCGGAGATGTCTCGGTGAGGGTCGGTGACTTACCTAGTAGAGGGGGTTGCTTCCTGCTCGTGAATATTGAGTAATTGATGGTGGTGGGGGTGGGGGTGGGGGTGGGGGTGGCATTGACTAATTACCGATAGATTTGATTCGGAGGATATTATTGCTGTTGCTGTTCTTGTTGGAGGTTCGAGATGAGGTGAGCAGTGCATTTTTTCTTACTTAGTAACGACTAGGAGAGAGGAGAGGGGGGCAGGTGAGGCTCTGATGTTGCATGCGGGATGGAATTGCAGATGAGGCTCCCAGTCCGGGGTGGTTGTGTTGGACGACAGGCTTACTCGCTGATTCACCCAGTACCGTATGTACAGCACTAATTCGGTAGCCATATAAGCTGGGCCCGCCTGGGGTAGTCAGTCACCTACCATAAAGACTGGTAATCATCTGCCGAGCAGTGTGTCCAACCGAGTTGACTGGGATATACCGGTCTCAAGGAATAGGAGCATTAAGCCTCACTCACTCACACACAGCCGGAGTCAAACCCCGTCGTCGGCTGACACCCGCACCACCAACATCCGCACGAGTTACCAAAACAGGAGACCTCGTTGCGATCACTTCACCCCCCTCCTTCCGTTACTTAAGTTGGCTTATGACCCTACCGTGACGGTTACAGTTACACCGTCCACCGCCATCCCCGATTGTCGTCCGCATGGAGAAGGCGCTGTGCTCAGTAAGAAACGGCATTGTTCAGCTGCCCGCTCGCCCGCCCGCGGTGCCGGTCGCCGCGCTCTTCCCCTACTTCCCCATTTGGGTCTGAGGTTGATGGTCTCGATGTGGCAACGGGTTGGTTGGGTTACACATAATAATAGGATGTCTCGGGTTCAGCCGCTCCTCCGCCCCCGCGTCAGCTTTCATCGATACCTGAATTAGAGACACAACATGGCGGGCTGCTATGCTACAAACAATCGGAGTAGCCGAGTGACTGCGTAACAGAGTACGACAGAGTATCTACTGTATGTAGGAGCAGAGACGAGATGCAGGTGGAATCGGTCTATTGAGTTCGGGCAATGGACACATCGGGATAACTACCTCATATACGGTACGAAGTACTATACACACTGCTAACCAACTGTGGCTGTCGTTGTGGCTGGTGCCGATCAAGAGAGCTTGGTTTTTTTCTATCTTGGTACACTATATATATACATAGTATGTGGATAGCACTGTACCGGATGTACATGTATGTACTTCCTGCATAATCACATACAGACTTCGATAGTCTTCCATCTTTTCTGTACAGTACAGTACATATACCTGTTTTCCGGCGGTTTATCCAGAAGTTTATCTACCTGTTCAAACCCAATGCTGAGTGAAATCAGATAGTGTAGTGTAGTAGTGTAGTGTACTTTCCTCTCAGTAGATTCCAAATGAGAACTTACCAAATGCAAGCTCCCAGCGCCCTATGCACAATAGTACGGACGAAAGCGCAAGCCACATACTACCGGTATGTACATCCATGCACCAGTCAACCCCGGATGTCGGATACTGTCCTTCCTTTTTTTCAGGAGGCGAGCGGGATTTCTGCACACAATAAGGCCGCCACTCCTCCCTTTCGGTTGTACCGTATGTGGTGGGAGTGGGTGATGGGCATACCTCATTCTACTTGTTGGAGATCGATCCCGGAATTGAACCAGAGAGGGAATCCACTTCCACTCATGTGGCCGGGCATGCGCTCGGACGGGCCCCGTGGGCTATCCTGAGTCAACATTGGTACAAGCTCGTAGAAGCAGATATGATATGTATCATGATTCCGCCGCCACATTTCGATGATCGCCCTTAGCCTGCGGAAGCTGTCTCCGCGCGACTACGTTTGGTGTGTAGTAAGAGCTTACGGTGCTTTTTAGTGCTCATGACCACCGTCCGTCCCCACTGCGCCACCGCTCCACTCCACCCCCCACCCGCCGGGCTGGGTCCCCCGGGTACCCGGGTTGGGCTGGGAGCGACCCAGGAGGGGGATCTCTCGAACCCTCCCTCCCCGTCCTTCCCGGCGGAACAGAATCCGCTGCGAGGGATGGAAAACCTAGTTGATACCTTATTCTTGGGGTCCGTCCACACCGCACCGCGCACACACCTTTCCCGTGTGCCCCGGTCGCGCCCCAAGGGTGGGTGGTATGTGTGCTGTGTGCTCCATGATCCATCCATCCCATGCTGCGTCGTCCCAAAGAGACAGACTTCTGTGGGGTACGCACTCCCTGTACTCCGTTCTCCATTCTCTGTAAAGTTATTCCGTGCTAGTACCTCCGGACAAAGCCGTGGGTGGGCCGGATGGGGTCGTGGTTGTGGTTGTGGCTGGTGAAGCAGCTAGTACCTTGTAGTTACTGCTAATAGAATATGATATGCATCGACAATCTTCATGAGGAGTCCCCATCCAGACCCGGCGACCCATGACCCCTCTTCCCCCCGATGTTCCATCTGCATTCTATCGATGTGTCTACCACTTCCCCCGGTCCGGAGGAGCTCTGGCCAGTGTGCACACGCAAACAAAAGTCCCGAGCTTTTTTTTTGTCAGGCAACGAGGGAAGGTCTGTCTCCAAACGAAAGGGCGAAAACGATGCGATGCATCACGTCGAAGCGCACGGTTCCGCAGATAACACACAGTCTGTTGTGAATAGATTGGCAAAAGCCTGTCTACCGCCTTTTCTCAAACCTATCTCAAGTACTACACTGTGGCATGGCAGCACCAGGGCCAATACTCGATGAAGCGGTGAATCACCGCCTCTTTGGAGAGAGGGGTAAATAGGAGCTTGGAACCTTGGAAAACAAACGACTTTCTTCTGCCGAGTCCCTGCAGAGGCGGCGCACCGCCTTTGCGGGATGGAGGGGGAGAGTTGGAAGGGGGATGAGGTACGGAGGTATCCCCGTACTCTGTACACGTCCTGGCGGTGGTGGACACTGCCTGGGAAGAGGTAGTCGGTACACACTACACCCCATCCCTCGTTTCTGGGGGAGCGGTACCTTTTTCCCACCGCTCATGGGCTGTTTCCAATCTGGAGGTGGCACAGTTCCTTTACCACGTAAGCTTGGAGGGGCATGCCTTGCATGAAGAAGTGTGGATGGTGTGGATTGAGTGGACGGGAGTGGACGGGGGGAAGCGTGGGCAAGCTGCAAGAGGGGGGTATCCGGGATGATGGGTTAAGGAAGCGATGGGCCGGTTCCATCGACCAATCGATTAATTTCAGGCGATGGATCGAACCGATTGGGGAAAAATCAGATCGCTGGAGTTGCCAGTGAAAATACCATTCGGACTCGGGGAGGGGAAGACCGGAAGGTCTGGAATGTCGAGGGGGCTTGCAGAACGCGGATGTACTAGAGTGGAGATGTATTCATGCACTGTACCAATTAACCGGTCGGTGTGCTGTGTGCCATCTGGCAGCAATGCACTCTGGGGCCTGGAGTACTCTGATCCCTCGCTCGTACTTCATTGAGTGAGCATACATACTGATCGACAGATTAAGTACTGTACCTAGAGGATAGGCAGCATACCTGTGTGTGCTTACTGTACATGCACATAAAATAGATACGGTACAATACATGCATACACACGCGATGGGCGGTGGGCGCGCAGTTCATGTGCAGTACATATGTACAGTACACTGGGCGAAGGAAGTAGGAGGCAGTAATCCATCGGGGTTGGAATGTGCATCCCCCAGTGGAATGGACAGCGGAAGTCGTCATCAAACATTATTGGAATCAGCCATATGCATCATTATAGGTATGGAGTAGAATGTCACAGTCGTAGTCCTCCGTGCTCTCTCATCCTCATTGAGGGTCGATCTGTCGACCGCATGACAACTGAGTCAAGCTAGATATCTCCCCTCCTGCAAGCCACAGACGTCGCATCCCTCTGTTCCTTCTTCCCCCCGTTCACTCCCTTGACGTAACCCCATCCACGAACTCATGATGACGGTGATCACACAGCAGACAAAGGACGGAAGGGGAACCCCCCTAGAAACAAGTCACGCATCTGCGTTGCTCCCCGGGCTCCTGGAGACGGCGAACTGTAGCCGCTGTTCCGCGGGTCTACCCGTCGACCAGTGCCTGTGGTACTTTTCTCCCCCGTCAAACGTAGATCAGTCTCAAACACGATGTTCCAAATAGAGGTTTGGATAGGTAGGGCGGCGGGGGCCCCGGGGAGCTCATAATATTACCGAATCGGGAACGCGACGACGATCCCTGCACCCGAGCGTGGTAAAATGGATCGAAGGGGGAAAAAGAGGGAGCCGGAAAGGGGGAAAAGGTGTGTTGTGTTTGTGTGTTTGTGGGGCAATCCGATGCAGCGGTTCGATCGCCGGGAGGCGTTTCCGCCCATCCGCGGGGGATGGGGGTGCAAGTGCAGTGAACTGAAGCAGTTGCTTCCGCCGGCAAGTGCTTTTCTGACTCAGCTCCGTACTTTGACTGCGGTTTAACCTTAGGCTTTTTCTTCCCCTTTAGCAATCATCGGTTCACAGGCTGATTGATCGAGATCAGATTTGACACGATTCGTGATCGATAGCTATCCGAGCGCCTCAAGCTCGTCCTTTCTGTGTCCATGAAGTCCACGGCATGTAACTGGAGGAATTTTGGGGGATTTATGCTCCCGGGGAAATTAACCCCGGGAGTCTAGAGCCGTCCACGGGTGCTTTTAACCCTTTACCCGTCCGTCGGTCAAGGCTCAAAGAAAACAAAATAGAAAGCTAAAACAAATCGACCGAAGTCAGGTGTTTTGCGTGTCTTTGCCGAGGTTTCGGGGGACTGTGGCGCGCCGCCTTTACTGTTCCTGCCAGTGAAGGCTCACATGACAAGATCCATCTTGAAAGAGATGGTGGTGATGGCGTCGAATAGTGTACTGTGATGGCCAGCCACTGGCACAGTCTGTCTTTGTCAATGTCAATGAAAGAAAACCACCCGGTCGCTTAATCTATCAATCACAAAGAACTCAGGTACGGTGCCCATAGTCAATGAACTGGAATTAGAGATTGTTGTACTGTAGACTGGTGTTCAGCTCCGTACTTTGGTGCCTGGGTTGCTTCTTTTTGGTGTCCCATCACCAACATGCCGGCAATCTGAAGCCGGGGAACCCTAGAGATCAAGCGACTGGTCAGAGGGGTGTCCTTTTGTCCAGGGGTACATATGCGAAGCAATCTAGATTCGATCTTTTCTGCTGCACTGTGCTGGATTCGA
Source organism: Aspergillus aculeatus ATCC 16872 (assembly GCF_001890905.1). Lineage (NCBI taxonomy): Eukaryota > Fungi > Ascomycota > Eurotiomycetes > Eurotiales > Aspergillaceae > Aspergillus > Aspergillus aculeatus. Next base: position 1,355,435 of record NW_017962980.1, read on the forward strand.
CCATGATCTTGTCGCCTAAGTCGACAATGATAGATGTATATATCGAGACTTGGTTGTCTACTGGTCGAAATCGATTGAATCTCTCAGGGTCGATGCATCAAAGCATTGCCAAATTAACAACCGGAGTAACAAAACAAATCGAACCATGCGGCCGAACCAGACAGACCCCTTGGGATTCCAACAACAGTCACCTGAAACAAAAGGACTTCCCACCCTTCTCCGAAAGTCTCAATAGTATCAACCCCAGCACCAAGGCACACATAGGTAGACAAAGGGAAGGGTGGTTTGGTGATCATGGATAAACCAACACCCACCCATCCGTCCCCGCCGTGCCGCCGCCAAATACCCGTCTAACCGCCTAAAAGTGTGTGACTGACCCTGACCACCCCTGGTCCAGTTCAACCACCGGCCCTCCTCCCCCGATGGTACACTCCCGTAGGCTTAGTCTGGATTTACCGGGGTACTATACGTACGTACCAGGGGGGGGGGAGGAGTCAACTCCCGAGTTGACGATGATTAACCGCGCATTCCTAAACCTTTTCTCTTTTCAAACGGTCGGCTAGTTCGGTCGGGTCGGGTCTGGGGCTAAAAGGACATTTTCCCTAGGTAATCTGTAATAAGCCACACTCTGGGATTTATTCCTACTCCCCCGGCAATGTCACACGGCAAAATTCTCATCTGGAAGCGCTTTTCCGCGCCGGTCCTCCGCACGGAGATTGTACAGTACTGTTCATTCGCAATGTTGGCAGCGGGTTGGCGGGTTGGCTAGTTGATGAGGTGGGAACTACGGAGTGTGTACGTACTAGGAAGTAGGACTTGTTCGTGGCTGAAACGGAGGAGGACCCAGTCGACTCTAGAGGGGTGGTGGTGGTCCGTGGAGAAGTAAGCCTGGCTCCGCCGCTGGCCCCAGACTCATGTGAAGATGGTGGTACTCAGTACTCAGTATAAATAATCAGCCCCGGGGAAAACAGCCTTGGACGGGAGAATGGGGGGCCGCTGGCACTGTCCGCATAGTTTGGGGGTGGCAGAGGACAAGCAGGTGATGCTTATATGCAGATAGCCGAGCGTTGCGCAGGGTCTGGTCGGTATGGCAGGCATAGTAAGCTCACAGATGGGGGAGTGTTGTCTGCTCATGTTGGTTTGATGTTTAGTGGGACAATTGCCAATATCAAGCATAATGATGATGTGAAAGAATTGAGCACTGTTCATTTTACTGCGGGCCTCCTATAGTAGTAATAGTAAAAGGGGGAAACAAAGTCAGGCACAAGAGTAACTATTGAGTACGTAGATGTTAGTCATTACTCCACAACTGGGCAGCCATCATATGGGATTCATGGATTCATGGATGGGACCTGATGGTGGGTCAATCACTAGACTGGGGAACGGGTATCCAGAACTTTCTTTGTTCTGGCTCCCCGTCGGTTCGTGCCAGATGCTTGACAATACATCAAACTAATGTCCATTGACAGCGGATAAAGCCTTTCTGGTTCGTGTACCCTAGGGTTCCATGGTCGAGACCACAACTCCATGGTACCTTCATCACCCGTATCAACTGCTGATGATTATGTGTTTGTTGGATATACAATACAACCAGGGGACGACCGAACGACTGTAAGGAGGAACACCGCATAAGCAGGGCTTAAGGAAATAGCCGGGCGGATACCGCGCATTGGGGGGAGGACCGAGTCTCTCTCTCTTCCTTAATTCCCACCACCAAGGGCTAGACTTCCATCTCTGCTGAAGATTATCTTTCTTTTTTTTTTTTTTCTTTTTCCTTTTTCACGTTTCTCGCGATCAGCGCACGAGTTGTTTTGATTCTCGAGTCGTGTTTGTCATTGCCGTGGATAAAGCGACAAAGCGACAAAGCGACAAAAATACCACCACCACCAATGTTTGCCTGACTGACCGCCAGATGGAAGGGTCTCTGGGAAAGACTCGATCGCATCACCATCTGGACGGATCATGTACGCTGTGTGTTGTTGTTATACCTCAACCACCAGTTGTTTCTCCCCAGCCTAAACACGTTTGAAACCTCCTGGGATGCTCAATCCTCAAGGTGCCACAAAAGTAAACGCTCTACCCACTTCCCTTCCATCCCCCCTTCCCCACCGTTATCACTAAAAGGATGTACTTACTTACATACATG